>NC_060120.1:1019206939-1019525689 GCF_021461395.2 Schistocerca americana | reverse complement strand
TGTTGACTGTTAAGAACTGATACTCGAACAACAATTTTACTTTAGCCCACTACTGTAGAATAATACTGCGCCAATAAAACATAAATGAGAGAATAACACCAAAATGGAACTTAAGTTGCAAAAAAAGTGCGCCATTTGCAGCAACGAAACACAGTGCACACACAAGCATCTGCGGACAGCGACACATGTTGAAGGATTTAGGACAGAGACTGTGCTATACTTTGTAGCACTGAACTGCTTTCAGTGAATGCGATATCACAACTGCTAACATTTCTAACAGACAGCAACAAAATATTGTGAATGGTGGTTTAAGAAGTGTTATTTTCAAATTAAATTTTCTTTTGCGCAAGATGAATTATATTACATGTGAGAATGTGCAATGAAATCGGGGAGTGTTTGACCCTCATTCATAACTTACCATTCTGAGGACCAGCCATTAGGCAATTATTTAAAATTTAACTGGTGCATTTGTGTTTGGTGTATCTTAAAGGGTAACACACGCTAAAATACCAAACTTCGAGGTTAGTTTTTCATATTTATTTTAGTTTTTTCATAGATTACAAATTATACAACAACATGGCAAAAAGTAGGTATCCTTCAAAAAAGTGCAAGGTGAGTTCTTGAGCAATTTCACATGCAGTTGGCTTTTCTATGGAAAAGTCAAATTGCTCAACTGAACATGTATTCAGTCAGGTAACACATGAAATGTTCGATGCACAACAGTGAAATTTATAATTGCGTGTGTCCGGAATGTTAATGTGCTCCAATTTAAGCAGAACTCTTAGAATCCTGCTTAACCACGCATTTAGAAAAAAAAAAAAAAAAAAAAAAGGCAAAAATTTTTAGTGGCCGATGTTATTTGTGAAAGTTTAGATTTTCCTGTAGCTGTATTTAAAATACATTAGTTTAAACAATTAACTTTTCCTGTTTGTGTATTTGTGCTACTCAACAGTGATATTGCTGTTGGCTGACTACATCACGTGGCCTATGCTCTGAATATCTTCTGTCATTGACTGGCAAGATCATGTGATATGAGCTATGACTGGCTGATAAAAAACTTTGCAGTCTCAATTTCAGTTGTTCAGAAGCTTCTGTTTTGTATTTGGTGGAATTATTGTTTATAGATTCCTAATATTTCAATTCAAACACATTCCTTTAAGGTCTTGTATATCACCAGAGGGAGAAGTTGTGAATCAGGTTCATTATTACTATCAATCTAATGTGCCACGGTGCTTCAGTGATCAAAAGGAACATTTATAGGCAGCTCATAGAAAGCGGTCTGAGCTCACGGTGCCCCTTGCCATCCACCCCATCGTTGTCTGCATTATTTTCCTTGCCACCTGGTTGAGACGCAAACCACCTACCCCTACAAGCCTGTTTGCAGCAGTGTCTGGAGCATTTGACCTGGAATCTCATAGACTGGTGTGAAATAGTCTATAGTGATGAGTGTCACTTCGAATTGAGCCCAATGACTAGAGAAGAAATTTCTGGAGACACCCGAAACAGTGATGGGATATCAACATGATCATCGCCCACCACACGGCCTGACAAACAGGAGTGTTGGTGTGGAGTGCCTTTTCATTTCATCCATTTGTAATAATTTGAATCAATTATATAAGGTTGCCTATAGTATTATAACCATTCCAAAACCCAAATATCATCCCTAGAACCGGGTTATGATGATCAAGCGATTGCTCCAATCTGTGTTTGCTCTACACGGGACGTTTAGCTTATGGGGTCTTTTCTTGTATCCCATATTTTGCTGAAAAATCCATGTTATCTTAATCTAGTGCTGTGCTGGGTGCAGCATTCAGATGCCATCCACCCCATTGTTGTCTGCATTATTTTCCTTGCCAACTGGTTGAGACGCAAACCACCAGCTTGCTGCAGTCTGTGTGTAAGTGGTTGAAGTGCTGGCTTGATGAGTGTACAGATTAGCTTCCTCAAATGACAGAAGTTGATGTTTCCTGCACCAAACAGGTCTTTGAGGCTGGGCGTTAGCATGGCAGGGAAGAAGTGATGTTGGTTGGTAGATTATAAGACTGACGTTAGTGTGTTGGGCCTGGGCAACAACCCTCCACATTGTCCTCGAGGGCAACAAACCCCCTTGGTTGCCCCTGGTCGTAGTGTGTCACTTATATATCTGTAGCTTTTGTGGAGGTTGTTGATTGTCGATTTGTTGTGGGGCACATTCATTCTGATGGTAGTAGAACTCTGTGTGCTCTCAGTATTGATGGTAAATATGTGATGCATGTGTCATATCACAACATTTGTTTCTTGTGTCCAGCCCACCCTGTGTCAGAGCATTTGCACTTGGACAGTAGCATTACAGCTGTGCTGGGTCCAATGTGGGTGGGACTCAACATTTGGAGCCTGACGAAGGGGTTCAGCTAGGCTCTTCTCATTGAACGGTGTGGTCCTTTGTGTACTCAGGGATACTGAGGGAACAGTCTTGAAGGGTGCTTCCCCCAAACTCTTGTTCTAAATCTACATACATACTCTGTAAGTCACCACATGCTGCATGTCAGAGGATACCATGTTCCAAATGGATGGAGAGAAAAATGACTGTCTGTACACTTCTGTAGAAGCCTTATTTTCTCTTATCTTGTCTTTGTGGTCCTCATGCAAAATGCACATTGGTGGCAGTAGAATTGTTCTGCAAACAGCTGCAGGTGCTGGTTCTCAAAATTTTCTGAATAATGTTTTCAAAAAGAAAGTTGCCTTCCCTCCATGGATTCCCATTTGAGTTCACTGAGCATTTTCATAATACGGCCAGTAACAAATTTAGCAGCATGCCTCAGATTTGCTTTGATGTGTACCTTATCAGACTCGGTGGGGCCCAGAAACACTTGAGCAGTACTCAAGAACAGGCTGCACACATGTGTTTTATGTGTTGTTTCCTTTATAAATCATCTACATTTTCCCAAAATTCTTCCAATAAACTGACGTCAGGTACTACAAGAGTGGCGTTGTGCAGCACAGAGAGGTTTACTATCGAAATTGCGAGAGCATATTTGTTAAGCCCATAGACGTATCAAGGAATGAGCGCAACGACAAAGTGTGAGCAATGAGAACTAATAATGTGGCTCATTGATAACTATTCCTCCCATACATAATTCACAAATGAAATGGGCAAGGGGAAATCAGACACCCGAAGTGCCCTTCATCGTACACCGTAAGATGGCTTATAGACATAGGTGGCTATAATACGGAACTAAGGTTATGGTGTGTATAGTAGATGGACATGCTGGATGGTATAGTGTGCTATTTTCAGTATAAATATAAATTGTTTAGGCATTCAGAACTGCAGATCCAGGGAAATATTGCTAGGCATGTACATTTAGTTGTAACTGCGAAATGTTGCTGGCATCACATGCACTCTAGGGTGCCCATTATATATTTTTTTTAAATTTCTATATTATTTCCCATTCCTAAATACATTCTGAAAAATGAGATTCAATATAAGTGAAAGTTTTTCATGCATACATATATTAGTAATTACTTAATTGGTCCAAAGGTTGGAAATTTGTAAAATCGGCAAGTTTTACATCAGTAAGTAGAGCCATAGCCAAACTTTGAGCCTATTTGTTGGACCATATAGTGTCAATGACTGTGACAAACTCAGATATTGTATTTATTTACACAAATACAACACAGAAAGTTCAAAGAATATGATGTGCTTGTCATCAGCACTACGGTTGGTTTCAGGCAGCTCTTAATTCCTTTTCAGCATGACTGCTGTTGACCACAATATCAACAGTGTCCCTTATGCATTCATACCTAGGCTACTCCTGCAACCCCTTTCCCTCTGCCATCCCTTTAACCACTGATTTTTCAGCAACAACTCACGAACGAGATGTTCCAGAAAACAGTGCAACCCTTTCCCTCTACCATACCTTCAACCATCGGTTTTTCAGCAGTGAGTTGTTCCAGAAAACAGTGATTGAAGGGATATTAGAGGGAAAGGGTTGCAGGAGTAGGCCTAGGTAGGAGTGCATAAGGGAGATTGTTGATGATGTGGGATGCAGCAGTCATGCTGGAATGAAGAGGAAAGCTGGTAACCGAAGGGAATGAAAAGCCGTAAGAGACCAACCTTAGTGCCTGTGGTAAGCACATCATATTCCTTGCACTTTTTGTATTGTTCTAGTGTGAATATATACGAGGGCTATCCACAAAGTACATTACGTTTTGGAATTAAAAATAAATAAAGTATTGGAAATTTTTTTTATTATATACAGATGAAAGCCACACTTAAATACTACTTTTCTACATAGTTGCCATTTAAATTAAGGCACTTATCGTAGCGATGGACGAGCTTGGAAATTCCTTCATCATAAAATTCAGCCGCCTGCACCTTCAACCACGTGGTTACCTCTTCTTGAACCTGTGCATCGTCATCAAAACGCTGCATAGCCAACCACTTCTTCATTGCTGGGAATAAGTGTAAGTCGCTTGGTGCCAGGTCGGGACTGTACGGCGGATGAGGAAACAACTCCCACTTAAAAGATTCGAAAACTTCACGAGTGGCATTTTCCGTGTGGGCCCGGGCGTTGTCGTGAATCAGCAAGATCTTTGAGCCCAACTTTCCCCTGCGTTTGTTTTGTATTGCTCTTCTGAGGTTGTACAGAGTTTGGCAATACCTTTGAGAGTTTATTGTAGTGCCTCTTTCCAGGAAATCCACAAAAATCACACCTTTTCTGTCCCAAAAGACAGTCGCCATCACCTTCCTTGCCGACATTGTCTGCATGCATTTCTTGGGTTTTTGGGGGGAATTTGTGTGCCCTCACTGCATTGACTGCAATTTTGTCTCGCAGTTCACATGCTTGACCCATGTTTCGTCACCAGTAACGATGCGTCCAAAAACGTTAACGCTGCAGCCATTCACTGATTTTTGTGAATCTCTGTCAAGATTTTTGGTATCCATCTTGCACAAAACTTGTGGTAACCAAGCTTTTCGGTAATGACTTCATGCAACAAACTTCGTGAAATCTGTGGAAAACTCATAGAGAGTTCCGTTATTGTGAAATTACGGTTTTCACGGACCGCGGCATCTACTTTTTCGACAAGTTCGGCAGTCACTATGCTGGGTCTTCCACTTCGCTCTTCGTCGTGAACGTTAGTTCGGCCATTTTTAAATTTTATGACCCATTGACGCACTCCACCTTCAGTGATTATGTTGTCCCCATACACTTCACAAAGCTGCCGATAGATTTCTATCGGTGTACAGTTTTTTGCAGTCAGAAACCTTATTACAGCACGCACTTCACACTTCGCGGCATTTTCAATTAACACTGACATTTCAAACTGTCACAGTAACTCAATGGAGTACAGCACGAACCTCTCACTAGCACGGCAGGATGCCGACTGAGCGGCGGAATGCCTTGACACCAAGATGGCCGCGCTAGCTCCACCCCTAACGGACACAAACGAAAACGTAATGTAATTTGTGGATAGCCCTCGTACAAACTCCAAGTATGCCACATTCATTCATGCTATATGGACTAACAAATAGGAACAGAGTTTGACTATGGCTCTACTTACTGATGTGACCATATCATGAATAAGTGCGGCACTACAGTAAGAGGCAAACTTCATGTTCTACTAGATAGCAAATATTGAGAATGTATATACCTGTGGCCCCCAGTCACTGCTTTACTTTGAAAGTTGTTAAAAACAAAGGTAGTCAAATGTTTGTAAATGGTAAGTTTTATTGCACTGTCACACTGAATGAGTACCAATTTAATTTGTTTGGACAAATCTGTCATATAATTTTGATCACATGTTGCTGGCTTAATTCAGATACAGTTGTGAACCAGTTGAGCTCATTGTGACTAAAGACAGTGAAATATTACTGATTGAAGCTGAGCTGCTTAAACAAAAAGCTGTCTTTCACTCATTTGTACATTTTGTCTCTTGGGTAAATTTGGGAATGACGTATTTCCGCAGTACAGCCTTTGCTAAACAACTGATTGTTGATTCAGTTTTGTGCATCTCTTTTCAAGAAATGAATATTATATAAATAAATAAATACAAAATAAAACCTTTTTCTCTGTTTATTAGGTCATTAAGCCAGGTAATGGGCCAATGGTAGAAAAAGACTCTGTTGTAATGATAAATTACAATGCTTATGTAGAATACAGTGAAGAGCCCTATGACTCTTCATATTTGCGAGGGCGCCCAGTAAGACAAAAAATGAATGAAGGAAACTTCATAGCAGGTTTAGAGGTTGGAATAAGCACTATGAAGAAGGGTGAAGTGGCGCAGTTCTTAATTCATCCAGATTATGGATATGGCAAGCTAGGATGTCCTCCACGAATACCACCAGGTATGTTGTCCAAGATTCCTGATTTTTTTTTTTATATAGGTCTTCATGAAATGTGACTATTGCTGAATTTTCCCTCCTGACTATTTGTTTCAATAATCACAGCTGCAGCTTGATGAGTGCTTTAATTGTGAAGGTGGATGAAATTGTAAAAAAAGTGAAGTTCTCAACAATCTCAAGATTTGTTTGAACATAATAGAGCTTTATCAGACATGGTTCTGTTGGAGGTGGTACGTTATTGCCCTCCTCCAATATTTAAACTGACTTACCCAGCCAGTTATAGGGGGACCTACAATTTAATTCAGAAGTCGGCATTTTTCACATCTACAAATATTTTTGGTGGTGAAAGTAGTGATAAGTGACAGATAAAATGTCTATGATTGGCGGAGAATTGAACCTAAGACCTTTGGATCAGACTACTGAGCCACTGAGCTGGACTCCTTTATCCTGGATTTCATTGAACTAGAACAACCTTTGCAGTGTTCTTATTTTAAGATTGTCACTCTAACGTGTATTTTATAAAATAGAAAGAAACATTCCACATGGGAAAAATATATTAAAAACAGAGATTCCATGACTTACCAAACGGGAAAGCGCTGGTAGATAGGCACAATAAAAAACACACAAACACACACACAAAATTTCGAGCTTTCGCAACCCCCGGTTGCTTCATCAGGAAAGATGAAAGGATGTGGGTTTTAAGGGAGAGGGTAAGGAGTCATTCCAATCCCGGGAGTGGAAAGACTTACCTTAGGGGGAAAAAAGGACAGGTATACACTCACACACACACACATATCCATCCACACATATACAGACACAAGCAGACATATTTAAAGCAGACATATTTGGTCTTTAAATATGTCTGCTTGTGTCTGTGTATGTGTGGATGGATATGTGTGTGTGTGCGAGTGTATACCTGTCCTTTTTTCCCCCTAAGGTAAGTCTTTCCACTCCCGGGATTAGAATGACTCCTTACCCTCTCCCTTAAAACCCACATCCTTTCATCTTTCCCTCTCCTTCCCTCTTTCCTGACGAAGCAACCGGGGGTTGCGAAAGCTCAAAATTTTGTGTGTGTGTTTGTGTGTTTTTTATTGTGCCTATCTACCAGCGCTTTCCCATTTGGTAAGTCATGGAATCTCTGTTTTTAACGTGTATTTTAATAATTTTGAGAGTGTGCAGAAAATTTGCAAAATAAATTTTAACCATTTGCTTCTTTTCTAGAGGCTGAGCTTCTAATACAAGTTGAGTTACTGCGTATCACAGATCCAAGTTCACTTGAAACAGTTGTTCAGAGTGAAGGAAGTGAAAAATCTACATTTGATCAAATAATAAAGAAAGCTGAAAGCTTGCACATTATGGGAAACGATTTGTACAAAAAAAACACTGTGAGTGCAGCAATATCAAAGTAAGTTTGTAGTATTTGTAAAGCCTGCTTTTTTCTTGAGTAATAAGTTACTTATTATTCTCAAAGAGTTATTGTCTCAATGTTTTATTAGTCTAATATATGGCAATTAATAAAAAATGTAAATGTAACTAATTGACTGACCTAAAATCTTTGAACCAAAAAGGATAAACTGTCTTAAATCAGATGTATGATATGTAAAGCACAGCAAATATTAGCTATGGTTATGTTGGAGGTGATATGTCCTTGCTGGCCTTTGATTTAACTTACTCAGACAGTTATAGCTGAACTTAAAGCTAAACGTGGACTTCAAACTACAGTGCAATTTGACACATTTTGCGTTATAAAATGATTGCAAAAGGCCAAAGGAATGGTTAAGAGACATGAAAAATCATAGAACAATAATGCAGAACAAAAACCTTTCATATATAAGTAGTTAGTTTAATAATCCATTACTACCTTAGATCTTCATTAAGCTTATTTTGAAAATGACTTCATTGAGGGTTGACAGAGACTAGATTGTGAATAAATTAACCATAACAACAGAACCACTTTGTTTCTCTCCATTAATAAACTGTTGAAAATGAAGGAGTAGATCTCTGTAAACCTTCAACTTCAGATGAGTTACTTTAGCAAATAAATTGAAAAAAAATGCTTTATTAATTATAATGAAACATAAACCATTACCATTTTGGGAACCCATATAAACAAAACTGTTTTACAAATTATGCATATGCTTAAATCGAACAATGGAAAATCCAGGATGGAATGTAACAATATAATGAGAAGGAAAGTTGCTACTCACCATATAGAAGAGATGCTGAGTCGCAGATAGGCACAACAAAAAAGACTCACACAGTTAAATCTTTCAGCCATTAAGGCCTTTGTCAAAACACACACACACACACACACACACACACAAATGCATCCCTCACACATGACTGCAGACTCAGGCAACTTAAACCACACATTATGTATATGCTTTGTTTAATTAATTCTATACCAACATAACAAAACAAAATGTAATTATTATTGTTGTTATTATTATTATTATTATTATTATTATTATTATTATTTTGACTTGCCCTCATATAGTAATTTTATTCAAAACATCCGACTTAAATGGCACACCTCTAACAGCAAAAAAGTAAAAGTACAAAACTTGTCTGCTATATTGCATGATTCTATGGAATTTTGCAAAGGTAGTATTTGTGTACAGGCAGTGTAAGAAAAATTTCAAATTTTGCAATCTGTGGATTACCTAAATGTCTTAATACAGTTGGAGATAGCGAGTAGGATAAAATCTGCTAGCTTAGCTTTAATTGAGAACTTGAAGTTAATGCCATTACTTTTTGACCACACTTACTTTTATATAAACCTCCACTACAGCTGTTGTCTATGAGCCGGACACGGCACCCTAACAAAGCGATGTGAGTGGAGTGAGCAACAATGATAGAAGTTGGGAGAGTTGTAGTGTGTTTGTATTTTCGATAAAATAGCATAGTCTGTTGTGGCAAGCTTTGATGTGATGCTCAAATAACTGCTAATTGCTTTTATTGCTTTTGCTGTTTGAGCAGATGATTACATAAACATGAAGCATGCTCCACTGTGTGTGTGTGTGTGTGTGTGTGTGTGTGTGTGTGTGTGCGTGCGTGCGTGCGTGCATGTGCGTGTCCGCGCACTCGCACCTCAGGGGTGTCTCTGCATAAAGATATTTTATAAGCATATCTTCTTTTCCTTTTATAGTTTTGATTGTATTAATTTTAAGTCCTCATTAATGTAATCAAAGCGAAGTTATCATTGCATTTATCGTTTGCTGCAAATTAATGACAGTTGTTAGTTAATTTCATTTATATCGCATTCCACACTTCCTGTGTGGCACATATGAACTTGGTAATAGACCTCTGAGTGGTCTTATGTTCTTACCTTTCCTAAGTTTTGAAAGTTGTGTGTCCCTGACTGAATGCTTAATTTCTGGTCAAGATCCCAATAGGTGCAATTTACAAAGTGTTATGTTTATATATAGGAAAATATATAATGGACATTGTGTTGGTGACGTAATTGGTCCTTACGTACCTCACGAAACACATTCAAAAGACAGTATAGAGTTTCATTTTGTGTGGACTGACTAACCCTGGATCCACTGGATTGACTGTTCTCTCTCTCTCTCTCTCTCTCTCTCTCCCTCCCTCCCCCACCCCTCTCCCTCTCACCCCCCCCCCCCCTTCTCCCCCCCACCCTTACATTTATGTTAAAAAAGAATCTTATACATGAAAATTAGTCAGAGTTAATGCTAGTCCAAAGAAATCCATTGCCAGTAAGTGGGAGAAAACACCTATGTGACGAAAGCTATGTTAACAGTTAAGTTTAATGTGTAAAATTCATTTTTCTGAATATTTTCTCTGTTGTTCACTTCCCCTGTCCTCTTCAGCCCACTGGATCATCTTCTGGACATTGAGCTCCACATCTCTGATGGCTTCATCCATATATCTGTCCACATCCAGCCCACTAACCATCAACAGCATCTACGTTTTGACAACTGTCATCCCTTCAACACTAAAGAGTTATCTCCATATAGCCTTGCAAAACGTGCAAGAATTCCCTTGCCCAGTGTACTGAAGACCCCATTAAGGCCGACACTATCAGACACTATTCCCAGACCTACACTGCACACAAATTTACTGCGCCATATCTTCACACACCCCTACATCTCCCACAACCTCAAAGATCTAGGTACAAAGAGGCCCTGCATCATCATCCTGATTGGAACAACTGAACCATATCCTCCTCCAGGGCTTAGACTATTTAATCATCGTGCCCAGAAATGAAGAACCTCCTACCCATATTCCCTTCCATTCCCTCCTAAAGTGGTGTTTCACTACCTGTCTAGTCTATGCAATATCCTGGTCCACCTCTGTGTCACAGCACTCCCAACCCCTTGCTACGTGGGTCATATACCTAAGGAAGACCCAGATTCTAGACCTGTCTGAGTTACCAATCCAGCACATCCTACTCCAGTCCCATACAGGCTTATCCTATCCTAGCCTATCCCATCCCATCACATGCAGAGCCATCTATGAAAGCAGCCATGTCATATACCAACTGTGCTGCAATTATTGCACAGCATTTTCATGGGCATGTCTACCATCTAACTGTCCTCCCAAATACAGTGAAACCTCTTCATAACGTTCCTCCATATAACATTTTCCTCTATGTTACGCCCATTTTATTCGGTCCCGACTAAAAGCTCATATAAACAATGTTAAATTTTCCTCTTTACTGCGTTTCCTCTATATTCCAATTTCCTCCATGTAACGCTCATATTTTTGGAACCCTGGTCAACTATTTACCACTTTATAACATTTAAATGACTGGATGTAGATGCATTGTTTTCCGTTCTGTGGATTCACAGTTGACACCGGCTCGGAAAGCCCGCACTCAGAGTGTTTCATACGTCAGCGGCAGAACCCGGTCACGTGATATGTGACGCACATTCTGCTTGCAATCTTTTTGGCGCCATTTCATTTTCTCAGAGAATTTGACACCAAAATGGGGAGTGCTGCATAAAAAGTGCTGCTGTTTGTGCGGCACATCCACCAAACGTATCCTTTCTGAGGAATGTGAAAGTATTTTACAGGCAATGAATTTAATTATGTACTCGTGGAGGGAAGTCAGTGCTGAAACTATTAAAAACTGTTTCACAAAAGTGGGATTCTGTGAGAATGAGATGGCAGCTCCTGTGAAAGATGTTGCAAGTGATTTGCAAGAGTTTCCGGAATTAATAGGCAGTGATTCTGTCACTTTTGAGGACTTTGTGGTTGTGGATGACGATGTGGCAACCACAGTAGTACAAATTATTGAGGAGCTGACTGCAGAGAGAAGCTTGGAGAACAATAGTGTAGTAAAAATGACAGTGACAAGGAAGATGACCCTGTGCCCTCATATACTAAGACAGCTTGAAGGCTTTGAAACATTCAGGAGCTATATGGTGGCCCATAGACTTGAGGACAGAACAGTAGTTCAATTTGCTCATTTGGAGCAAGAAAAGATTGCCATAGAGTTTAGGAGAAATAGAAAACAAACATGCTTGCTTGAATATTTTAAAAATCATAGGTATGTGATTTTCAGATTGCATAGGTTTCTAGAGTTTTGTGCAAATTTAAGTTCTGTTTCATAATTTAATTATTAAAGTAATTTTTTTGTAACTAATTCTTTTTAATCTGCACCATTTACTGTGTTTTTATGGAATATGTTCAGTATATCATAAACAAAATTTGGCTCATATTCTATAATTGGGGCAACTGAAGAACGGGATACCACTTGTCAGCTTTCGACAATGATGCCATATCTTAAGAATCTGTTATAACTTTTTACAGTACAAACTGATCCATTTCCTTTCTCCCATCCACCTACCAGGCCCGATGTTTTAATTACAAAAAACTAATCATTTGATATATTGATCATTTGCAATGAATATCATATTGCAGTGTTGTGAAAATTTAAAATGTCATCTATGGCACAATTTGTCAAAGCTGATTAGTGGTATCCCAATCTTCAGTAATGCTCTATAATTATTATTTGGAAGCCTTCCTCTTTATAGTGTTTTCCTCTATACAGTGTTCAGAATTTGTGGTCCCTTGAAAAACATTATATAGAGGTTTCACTGTAAATTGCCACTTTAAAATTGTGGCGAAGATCAAAATTTCCCCACCCCCTTCCACAAGCAACAGCTTTTGTGAGCTACGTAGATGGGAGTTATTCTTGCAACATATCTTTCATTACCATAATCCTTGTGGCTGCCTACCCCAACGCCTGACTTCACTCATCCTGCACCCACACCCTCTTCCCCACAGTCTCCCCTTCCTCTGTTCTGTCACCTCCTCACAATCAATTCCTCCTTGTCATTATCAGTGTGCACTGCACGAGCCTAGTGGTGCTGGTGTGTCACATGTTTATATGCCTATCATAAAGTCAGCATCTCTACTACTTGGTGGGTAGTTACCTTTACAACTAAATTATTTGCAAGCTGCTTCATTGTTCATTTCTGGTAACAACATTGTTTGGAGACTGGGAAGTGTTGGTGTAAGATCAAACCAGATATTTAAACTGCCAAGTATTTATTCATGAGAAATCAACAACTTAAAAACTTCTTGCTTCTGAAGTGTGTGTCCATTCATCCTGTTTTTCATGAGCAGTCCCATTTTTTTCTGCAATGTCCTGCTGTACCGAAAGTTTTCTTTGAGACACTTGAATGTCCCATTTTTTTTGTAATTCTGCTTGGCTAAAGTATTTTACACTAGCAGTTTACTGCTTAAGTATATACACTAAGAAGCACCACTTGTACAACTTGCTCAACAATCTTTGTTTACGTTTAATATTATGCACCATTCGTAGTAACAATTCATGCTAAGTTGTATTTTTGATTGGTTTAGATAGCAAAAATTTCTATTTCCATTGTACTAAGCAGCCTTAAACGTTATACTGGATGTGTGACAATTTTAAATCAAATGGAATTACTATTTCATCATACCAAAATGCAACTGCAATTTTGACAACAACCAGGATATAAAAAGTAAGTTCCTTTTATCACCGTTAGTGGAGAAATTGTGAAATGTCCGTTTGTTTTGATAGTGAACTATTTGTGGTCAGATGAAAAAAACAATGAAACTTGAAATAGTAAAGATCTTGCCTATTGTTCCATTAAGTTTTGGGTGTGCAGCTGCAAGAAATCTCCTCCTTCTTCTAATATTTCGGCTGAACGTTATACAGCCGAAATATTAGAAGGAGAAGGAGATTTCTCGCGGCTGTACACCCAAAACTTAATGGAACAGTCTTTGCGCCGCCAAAACCTGAAGATTCACATATTGCCTATTGTTAAAACACCCTTTCATAGGGTTTCATATGCCGACTTTAATGACAAAAGTCACAAGCAAATGCACTTCTTGATAAAATGCATAAAAGTGAAAAGTACGATGACAGTGCAGCAGAATTATTGTATAGCCATTTCAGGTCATGTGAATGATGCGAAGCTAACTTCTATGTCTATCAAAACTTGTCTTGGTTGCACAATTTGTGTTCCTTTTTTCCCCTTAATTGTCTCAGTTTTTTCTAAACTTTTTAAAAAGTCCCAATTTTTAATAAAAATGAAATGGACACCCTTTTCCAAACATATGTTCAAAGAATTATAGGATACCAAAATTAAACTGCTTCTGCTCCGTTCAAGGTATCTGGTTTACTATTTGGAACATCTCTTTAAGACAATGGTGACTTTACTTTTTTTCAAAAATCTTACTTCTGTTCCTGTCACTAAGAAAAATAAGTAGCTCTTTTGTTATCTCGCTCCAAGTCTAACTGAATTGTTAAAAGCCTTTTACTTCTTAGCCACATTGAAAGTGACACACCTGATATTTCTTGAAAACAGATCATATTCACATGTATTGTTTCACTTTCTTTTTGTTTTTGCTGTTCTATGTAATGTTTAAATGATGAATGGAAAATTTTCAAATGGAAATCTCATACAATTGGCATTTATTATGGACAGATATCGAAAGGCATCGTCAATTCTTAACAGCATGAATTTGGCTAATGAAGAAGAACAAAAGAAACAGCAGAAGCTACTTTGCAAATTGCATATAAATTCAGCAATATGTTACAACAGGATCAATAACTATAGAATGGCATGTGTTACTTGCCGACTGGCTCTTGATATTCAGCCAAGGAATGCCAAAGCACTTTTCAAGTAAGTATATAATTACATTATAGTAGTAATATCAATATAATGGAAGGAAACATTCCACGTGGGAAAAATTATATATAAAAACAAAGATGAGGTGACTTACCGAACAAAAGCGCTGGCAGGTCGATAGACACACAAACAAACACAAACATACACACAAAATTCAAGCTTTCGCAACAAACTGTTGCCTCATCAGGAAAGAGGGAAGGAGAGGGGAAGACGAAAGGAAGTGGGTTTTAAAGGAGAGGGTAAGGAGTCATTCCAATCCCGGGAGCGGAAAGACTTACCTTAGGGGGAAAAAAGGACAGGTATACACTCGCACACACGCACATATCCATCCACACATACAGACACAAGCTTGTGTCTGTATGTGTGGATGGATATGTGCGTGTGTGCGAGTGTATACCTGTCCTTTTTTCCCCCTAAGGTAAGTCTTTCCGCTCCCGGGATTGGAATGACTCCTTACCCTCTCCTTTAAAACCCACTTCCTTTCGTCTTCCCCTCTCCTTCCCTCTTTCCTGATGAGGCAACAGTTTGTTGCGAAAGCTTGAATTTTGTGTGTATGTTTGTGTTTGTTTGTGTGTCTATCGACCTGCCAGCGCTTTTGTTCGGTAAGTCACCTCATCTTTGTCATTATAGTAGTAAAGTAGATACAGTGATATGATCTGTCCCAGTGAATATAATTCCCATTAATAGCTCAAGGCCACTTGTAATATAATGAATGGGTGAGACAATCTCTCTCTCTTTTATAAAGATTCAGCTAATGTAGGACCTATATTAATTTTATAACATTGTTTTCATAAACAGTTAATGCAGTAACTACATAAATTATTTTTCCACTTAAAACACTGCATCATATACTTGACAAAAATATTTTAAAACTAAGCAGATATATGTTATGGAACTTAACTAAAGAGAAACTCACTGCATTAAATTTAATTCATACTCAGTGAGGTTGTGGGGTGATTACCGAATGAAGTGGCACAATGGTTAAGATTCTGGATTTACATTTGGAAGGATGGTGATAAAAATTGCTGACCAGACATCTAAATTTCCTGTAATTGTCTTTACACTTTCAATCCCAGACTGTTTGAAGCTTTCATGTTACAGGCTTCCAGAAATTTTTGGCACCTCTTTAAGTGCTACCATTTCATTCTTATAACCTTAATGTACAAATATGGATACATTTTTTTGAGGTAGAAAGTTTCTTCTTTACATTTACTGCAGATTTAGCACATCAAATTTATTTAAATATCAATACATGTTTAGTGACAAAAAAATTCTGTATAGATTTTTTTTAATTACATGTGTGGTACAACTGGAAACATTCTGGCATGCAGAGTGGAACTTTACAGTCAAGGCACCACCATATTGTTTCTTTTCTTGACGACGTTTTCACTGGACAGTTTTGTTTCTTCTGACCAGACTTTGCACATTCTTGTGGGTTCACCTCGTTTTCTGCGGAAGAAATTCTGTCAGAAAAATGCTTTCCTAGAAATCTGTTACTACACCTGTTTTGGGGAGTAGCAGTACATTAATGTATGTCCCCTTTCTTTGCAAACTCATCACACAATTGAAGTAGAAAAATTTGTATAATGGTAGCCCTCGTTTCCAATTATTATTTCTTGTTGCTTTGCTACCATCATAAAAAAGTGGCAAAATAGGTTCGTTTACCATTTCATTTAGCTTCTCGTGAAAGGGTTGTACGATATCAGTTGATCATTCTTGTTAATACCTGTTTTCTTGAGATTATAGTCTAGAATGGCATTAGGTTGTATCTTCTTTGTCATGTCTGTTTTGGTATGAATCTCTACTTATTTTTTTGTTCTCTTGTGAAGATTTGACAAGCATAGAATATTTCTTGTGTTGCTCTATTTCAGATACAACAAATGTTCATTCCTCATAAGTATACAGTCACCTTTCTTTAGCTTTTTGTAGACAACACTTTATTTCAGAAACACTCTATGGTTAGGCATGCATGTTCCCACAGCATTGGTCTTGTTTCCCACAGAAAATCAAAAACAGCATGTAAATGGTATATTCCTTGTTTAGGTAGACAGACAAGTCTCTGAAAAAATGGCAGTAGTGAATTGTCTTCCCTCCCTTGGCCTGTGTAAACTTCATTGCATAAAACATGTAATATCTTTGAACCACAAAAGTTAAACAGTGTGATTCCATATTTTATCGTGTTTATTTTTTATAGAAAGACAGAAAACAATACTTCCGCTGAGTCCACACATGCACCCTCATCAATGGTAAGATTTTCTTTGGGTGAAAACACTGCAGGAAACTCTGAACGTAAATAATTTACGAAAGGTCTGATGTTATACGTGGAATCATGATGATGATTGTTTCTTGGCATGTATGAGGCATTGTCATTTACATGCAGGCAGGAGAAAATAGCAAAGAACGTATTGCTAGCTAGAACTGAACCTGGAAATGGTATGGAGACAAAGTTATTTTTAGGCCAGTAATCACGCAGTCTGTTTTTCTTTGCTAGCCACATATGGTTTATAACAGAAAACAATAATACATTTTGTGAAGCTTTAACCCAGCCTGTGTGTGCCACATGCTTGTGGGTTTCATGCTGTTGGATCGTCTCATTTTATTTGCAATGGATTTCATATACTTTTACAGTTTCTGCTTTGATGTGCCTGATCATTGAATCAGGGGGAAAAATTGGATAAAATATCGAAAGGATTGCTGCCTTCACCCCCTTCTGCCACACATCTACTTTCTTCTTTGAATTCGGGCATTGACGGTTGATCACCTAATGTGGTATGTTCTAATTCCACATCAGAAAATTTTTCAATGCTAGAACATCACCTCTTGCATTGTGACTCTAAAGACGGACAAAATTATTTAATGCACTGTCGGTAGCAGAATTTCATCTGAAAACGTAATGGAAATATAACTTTACATAGCAAATTTTTCAAGTGAAATATTGTAAAACAATGAAGCAGTAACATTGAAGTATTGTAGTTTTCGTACCTCAGTCTGATTTGAAAACAAAATTAATGTATTTGGTTACAAAAAAACATTCACTTCAGAACCAGACCATTCAAACGGTTCACTCTAAAGGTTCTCGATCTCAGTATTCGTCAAAAAGTTAGGCATATTTATTGGAATACACCCACAGTGGTCTTGAACAAGTGAGGGTTAACCTTAAGGATGCCGAAATGATTTTACATCTACATCTACATATATACTCCGCTAGCCATCAAGCGGTGTGTGGCGGAGGGCACAATTCACTCCAAAGTCATATTTCCCCCCCTCTGTTCCACTCGCAGATCGCGCAAGGGAAAAATGACTGTCTGAACACCTCAGTACGAGCTCTAATTTCCCTTATCTTTGTATGGTGATCATTGCGCAATTTGAAAGTTGGTAGTAATAATATATGCTCTACATCCTCGGTGAAGATCGGATTTCAGAATTTAGTGAGCAGCCCCTTCCGTTTAGGGCGCCGTCTATCTGCAAGTGTGTCCCACTTCAAATTTTCTATGAGATTTGTAACGCTCTCGCGATGGCTAAATGTACCAGTCACGAATCTTGCTGCTCTTCTTTGGACCTTCTCAATCTCTTGAACCAGACCCAACTGGTAAGGGTCCCATACAGACGAACAATACTCTAAGACTGAACAAACTAATGTATTGTAAGCTATTTCCTTTGTTGAAGGACTGCATCCCTTCAGGATTCTACCAATAAACCGCAATCTAGAATTTGCCTTACCTGTTACTTGCGTAATCTGATCATTCCATTAAAGATCATTTCGAATAGTGACACCCAGATACTTGACGGATGTTACTGCTTCCAAAGACTGGGCATTTATTTTGTACTCGTACATTAATGGGGATTTTCGCCTTGTTTTACGCAGTAGGTTACACTTACTAATATTGAGAGATAACTGCCAGTCATTACACCTCGCATTTATTTTGTGCAAATCCTCATTGATTTGTTCACAACTTCCATGTGATACTACTTTGCTGTAGAGTACAGCATCATCGGCAACCAGATCGTTTATGTAAATCGTAGAAAGTAGCAGACCTGTTACGCTGCCCTGGGGCGCACCTGAAGTTACGCTTGTTTCTATTGAAGTCACTCTGTTCAGGACGACATACTGCTCCCTGTCTGTTAGAAAACTTTCTATCCAATTGCATATATCATCGGATAGATCGTAAGTGCGCACTTTTTGGAGCAAATGACAGTGCGGAACTGAGTCGAATGCCTTTCAAAAGTCAAGAAATATGGCATCATTCTGGGAACCGGTATCTAGAGCCTGTTGTATATCATGCACAAAGAGGGCCAGCTGTGTCTCGCATGACCGCTGTTTCTTGAAACCGTGCTGACTTCTGCAGATGAGCATCTCAGAGTCTAGAAAGGGCATTATGTCTGAACACAAAATATGTTCCATGATTCTACAACAAGTTGATGTCAGTGAAATTGGCTGGTAATTATGTGCATCCGATTTTCTACCCTTTTCATAGTTTGCTATGACCTTGGCCTTCTTCCAGTCTGTGGAACTTTCCGCTGTTCCAATGATCTCTGATAGATGATGGATAAGAATGGTTTTAGAAACATCCACATGATAGCAGCACCATGCAGAGGCCATTTCACAGTGATCGGGCCCACATAGAAGCCTTGAGCACAGTGAAAACAGCATGAATGTATCTAGAATGAAATTTTCACTCTACAGTGGAGTGTGCGCTGATATGAAACTTTCTGGCAGATTAAAACTGTGTGCCAGACCGAGACTCGAACTCGAGACCTTTGCCTTTCGCTGGCAAGTGCTCTACCAACTGAACTGCCCAAGCATGACTCACGCCCCGTCCTCACAGCTTTAATTCCGCCAGTACCTCGTCTCCTACCTTCCAAACTCGAGTCTCGTTCTGGCACACAGTTTTAATCTGCCAGGAAGTTTCATATCAGCGCACACTCCGCTGGAGAATGAAAATTTCATTCTAGAAACATCCCCCAGGCTGTGGCTAAGCCATGTCTCCGCAATATCCTTTCTTCCAGGAGTGCTAGTTCTGCAAGGTTCGCAGGAGAGCTTCTGTGAAGTTTGGAAGGTAGGAGATGAGGTACTGGCGGAACTAAAGCTGTGAGGATGGGGCGTGAGTCATGCTTCGGTAGCTCAGTTGGTAGAGCACTTGCCCGCGAAAAGCAAAGGTCCCGAGCTCGAGTCTCGGTCCGGCACACAGTTTTAATCTACCAGGAAGTAACAGGAATGTAGCTTGGGTATTGGACACTGCCAACATGCCCCCACCATATGAGCTGTGCTTGTGTTGGGACCCAAAGTGTTAAGGCAAATGTCAGGATTGTTCCTTTGAACAGGACATGTCAAATTTACTTCCTCTATCTGATCTTATGGTTTGCCTCTTTATCCTGTGCAGTGGTTCGGATGTGCTGTTTTCTCTCTCTCTCTCTCTCTCTCTCTCTCTCTCTCTCTCTCTCTCTCTCTTTTTCCCTCTCCCTCCTCCACCCCCTCTCCCTCCCCCCCCTCCCCCCCCCTCTCCCACCCCCTCCCCCCTCTCTTTCCTCTGGATGAGAAAAGTTCAAATTCGATTACCCTGATTAATGCTCATCATTTTCTTCCTAAACCATTTATAGCAAATGTCAAGTTATTTTTTTTTGGCAAGGTCGCAACATATTTCCTTTGCCATCCTTGCCCAATTGAGATACTGCTTCATTACTGATGACTTTCACAACTAAACTTCTGCTGGTATTGAAATCATCCTTCAAGAAGCTTGCAGTCTCTCTTCAAATGATTTCTCCGAATGTGTACTTCTTTATTTGAATGTTCATATACATCTTTGGCAACTGTAGATTTTCAAGAAGTGGTAACCTTTTTGGTAATTATGTATGTACCAGATGTGTATTTTCATATTTGCTGTAGAGTATTACAATTATTGAGACATACAAGAGTTTTGTTGTACCATTAATGTTGGGCAATTTTATTTTTTTCACTATTTTGAAGCAATAGATTTAAGAATGTATTTTTGTGGTTTTAAGAGACTTAGTGGCTTTGACAGAAACTTGGGAATCACTGCTGCAGATAACATTACCTGAATTTGGCACAGAACATATATTCAGCAGTTTATACACAAAGCATTGAACAGTTTTCATTAATCATTGATAATGTTACATTACAGCTATGGGCGAGCATTGATAGGCTTAGGAGATTACAACCAAGCAAAATCTTTCTTGACGAGAGCACAGAGGGAAGAAAGAAATAACAGAGAAATCAATGAAGAACTGGAAAAGGTTTGTATTACTTTAAATTATTTTGTGCCCATAGTACTTATAGAGTAGTACTTCATTGAAACATTAAAGCAGCTGAAGAGAACACCATTTCCTTTGATGAATCAATAAATGTTGTCTACAGAAACAAATAATGAGAAAAGGAGGTGCTAAACAGAGGAAAGTATAGTATAGGATCAGTGTAGAAAAATGATTATAGTTTAATAAGATACAGTTCCTATAAATAGAATTCAGCAGGAGAAAACTCGTACTTCTGTAGATGAAATCTCACATAGACAGGTCTTACATTCCTCCAACCAACAATGCATAATTTTATGGTACAATCTTCTTTGTTTTATATTGCTATCCTGATTTTGACCTACAGCCAATATCAAGTACAGCACTGAAAAAAATATTTGTAACAAGTGCATATAAAATGAAAAGGACCAAAATTTAACATCATTATGCCGTTCTAATGCCAGATTAAAAAATCATTGAATTAATACTAATTGCATGTTGGGAATAACCAGACTTTGTTAAGTGAAGTCTTCATCAAGATCTATTAAACTGGATGTTGCAGACTGTTAGCAAACATCTTTTCCAACCATAGAACAATTGAACCACAGAATAAACATTAATGCAGTCTTTACATTTGCAGTGAATGTGGCCTGAATATATACTATCAAAGTTACTGGTTGACTGGTGGTCAAGGATGTAGGGTACACTTTTCAGAATGATGTCGTATTTTTGTGCTTATTCACAGATAACACACATTCTCCAAAGATGTATTCACAGATAACACTTCTTCCAAAGATGTATGAATGCATTTTAGTTCTATGTATTAAATGTTCTTTGCATAATCTTGGAATATGTAACATAGACTTACAACCTACGCTAATTTATCTTTGACCACCAGTCAACCAGTAACTTTTATAGTATATTTCGTAGCACATGTAACGACTGTATCCCTCCAGAGGTGACCCTTCATATAGCAGTCCGATGAAAGCAAGACCTCAAGGATTCCTTGTTCTTAATTCTTGCTGATGATAGAACAGCAGATGAACAGGTTTTATGCGTTGTCTGGAAGAGTGAGTTCTGTTCCCACCTTTAACACTGACCACAACGGATTGGGGTGCGACTATTGTAGGAGGGACTCCTCCTGCCACATACAGAACCTTGGGGCACTCAGCTACACCACTCACCTACTGACTTGATTGTTTCACTTGCCTTATTTTATTATTGTCAGATCCACTGTTGTTTGTTACAATTTTGGCCTGTTCACTTTTACTAGTATGGACATCCTCTCTACCCACCTAGTAGTAATTCCATTACCCATTACTGTCTTATTCCTGCGTGTGGGAGATGTGCCCTTCTCTACAGATGAGCCTCAGGGGCCTCATCATCTGCTCTCTAAACTGATACATATAATAATTTTGTCACTCATTCAGTCATTTCCCATCTTTGGCATGAATATTGCTTTTAGTGTCTCAGTTTCACCACACTTACATAATATCACAATTTGACTAAATTTGTAGCTGATGTCCTTAACTCGAGATGGGCTATCTCATGAATGAGGGACTGATGGCCCCACTTTTTAGTCCCTTAACACCCCCCTCCCATGGATACCATCTCTCAAAACAAAAATTCATTGTGTCTTGGTTGCTTTGCGTGTCAGCATCGATACTCTCAGTTATAGCATTTGAAGAGTCATTGTTAATTATGAAGCTACCTTGTCAGTAGAAGTAATACAGCTTAACAAATGATTGCAGGATCTCAAAATTCGACTATTTTACTGTCTGAGCTTGTTCGTAAAAAATCACATTTCATCATGTTGTATTGCTTTTAATTATCAATAATCTTTCAAATACGGAATTCCATTATTAAGAAAAATACAAAAGAGACATTTAGCAAATTTGACAACAAGCTCTTAAATGCTAAGTTGTACAAAAACTATAAAAGTCCAGGTCTTAAGTAAAGTTAGTCAGTGGGTCATTGTGGTTTGCCCAAACACTTGTGGATGATTATGATCTGGAAACGATGGCAGAATAGATGCTGAAATATTAAATTGTGTCTTCCTAAACTGGTTCACCAACAAAATATCACAAAGTGAATGCGGAATGGAAAAATAATTGAAGACAGTTGATAAAGAAAAGGAGTATCAGATTGATTCTTTTCGAAAGAACAGGCTTTTTTTTCTTTAACAGCAGCTTATTCCATATTGCTAAAAACAATGGAAAAAAAACATGGTAAAAAATCAAATAAGAAGGTAGGCAGCAATGCATTCGCTATCGTACTTGTGGCTAATTGTATCTCAGGGAGAGATCAATCGCTGAATTATTCATTTATATTTTATTTTAAAAAAATTGATGAATGTAATTCCTCCCCACAGTGGAATGCAGAATGCACATGGCATGTTACATTGTAATAAAATTGTCACAAATTTCACCATTTTCTTCCTCCTTTCTTTTATTCCTTTATTACATAAAATAATAGCTTCTATGTCACGAATTACAAGAACATCATTTGGTATGGTGGAAAATGTGAACTATAAGTAATAATATCAGTAATAAATGTATAATATAGTATCATTAATGATTATCTTAAGGCTTATACTTTTGTATAGCTGGACAAGAAGATGAGGGCTTACAAGAATGATATGTCTGCCATATCCAAGAGGATGTTTAGCATGGAGCTGTCACAAAAAGATAATAAACCTGAGGTAAGCCATTTAATTTCTGTTAATTATTAAAGTCCTGTAAATGATCTGTTTTTCCTTTCACCATCTTCACAGTTTTTTCCTTTTTGCTGTAGTAGCACGAAATAGCTTTTCCAAAAACTCAGATACTTGTGTGTGTTCACAATTACATTTCTCAACAAAGTCATCAGTAGTCCCAGCTGTAGTGAGAATTAATTTAGTCTTGTAACTATGTGCAACCAGGATCGATGTAAAAGTATTTCACATTGTTACCTTGCAGAGTGAAGATGGAAAATGGTCATGTAAAATGTGTTGAAGGATAGGCATGACAGCTTTCCATTCAAGTCATTAAATTTATGTATGATAAGCAATAGAAAGAAGCATTGGTGCCAGTGGTTAAGGCGACTGTACCAGGATGGGGATTTTTCGGGAATATCTAGAATTACATTTTACCTGGAAAAATAAGGGAAATGTGAGGGAATTTCATAAAATCTCAGAGAAATCTGCATTTTTAACCTAGCGTTGTAATTTAATTTTATTGAGCTTTTATTATAAATCGCAAGTTTTAAAATATTTAATATTTCAAATTGTGTTAATTATATGAATATTACACCATATAAATTATTAATGTTTAAAAACTGTTATTTAACTGCTGCTTATCAGGGAAGGTCTAAAGTTGTTCCTGTAATGTGAGGTTTGAGTTATCAATCTGAGTGTCCTTCCAAGGTAAATTAGGACAAACACAGTGCTGAGGAGAGTAGAAATCAAGTATTTATTTCAAACAAGTAGTAACAAAGTTCTCACAGTAAATAGTCCTTTGACAGTATTGATAATTTGCTATTGGGCAACAATTCCTATAATAACTTGAACAATGTAAAGAACTACAAACTCGGAATTGCACTCTTGGTAATTGTGAATAAAGCTAACTGTTAAAAGTTAAAATGGGGTCTCAAAAAATCATCCGTAATATTAATTGTGTGTCTCAAAATCATATGTACACAGTCTTCATAATCTGGTGCCAATAGTGACCAACTTATTATTTGTGGAATGTAACAATATTATGAAAAGGATAGTTGCTACTCATTATACAGTGGAGATGCTGATTTGTAGATAGGCACAACAACAAAACTGTCAGAAAATGAGCTTTTGGCCTTCATTGGAGATAGAACACGCGCGCGCGCACACACACACACACACACACACACACACACACACACACACACACACAAAACTGCAGTCTCTGGATGCTGAAGCCACACTGAGAGCAGCTGCACATGATGGGAGATGCAACCATGTGGTGGGGTTGAGGAGGAGGCTGAGGCAAGGAGTGGGAAGGAGAGCGGGGTAGGGATGGGGGATATTAAAGTGCTGCTTGGAGCAGCATACAGGGACAAGGTGGAGAGAGGGTAGGGCAGCTAGGTGCAATCAGGAGGTTAGACTGAGGGGGTTAGTGTGGGAGGATAGAAGTAAAAAGACTGTGGGTGCATTGGTGGAGTGAGGACTGTGTAGTGCTCGAATGGGAACATGGAAGGTGCTAGAGGGTAAGGACAAAGGATAACAAAGGTTGAGATCAGGAGTATATTGCAGGGAGAGTTCCCCCAGTTCAATGCAGAAAAGCTGGCATTGGTGGGAAGGATCCATATGGCACAGTCTATGAAGCAGTCATTAAAATGAAGAATGTTGTGTTGGGCGGTGTGCTCAAGATGGGTGGTCTAGCTTTTTCTTGCCCAGTTTGTTGGTGGCCATTAATGCAGACAGACAGCTTGTAAGTTGTCATGGCAATGTAGAATACAGCACAATGGCTGCAGTTGTCGAAGATCATGCGACTCATTTCACAGATAGCGCTGCCTTTGATGGGATTGGTGATTCTCGTGCCCGGGCTGGAGTAGGTTTTTGTGGGAGGATATATGTGACAGGTCTTGCATCTATGTCTATTACAGGGATATGAGCCATGAGGCGAAGGGTTGGGAGCAGGAGTGGTGCAGGAATTAATGAGGATATTGTGTAGGTTTGGTGGGCAGTGGAATACTGCTGTGGGAGGGGTGGGAAGGATAGAGGGGGTAGGATGTTCCTCATTTCAGGGCATGACGAGAGCTAGTCTAAACCCTGGCAGAGAATTTGATTCAGTTGTTCCAGTGCTGGGTGGTATTAAGCCATGAGTGGAATGTGGCTGGATGGTGGGACTTTGGGAGGTGGTGGGCGACTGGAGAGATAGGGCCAATGTGTTTTTGTACAAGGTTGGGAGGGTAATTATGATCGGTTAAGGCCTCAGTGAGACCCTTGGTGTATTTCAAGAAGGACCAGTTGTCACTACAGATGCGACGGCCATGAGTGGCTAGGCTGCACATGTGGGAACTTTCCGTGTAATATATTCTACGTTCCTATAACCCTCCTGGCCTCAGCCTTCATTAGCTTTTGTCCTTACCCTTTAACCCCTTCCCTGTTCCCATTCCAGCGCTACACAGTCCTCATTCCATCAACGCACCCACAGTCTTTACTTCTCTCCTTTCCTGCTAACCCCCACCCTCAATCTAACCCCCTGACTGCACCTAGCTGTCCTACCCTTTCTTCACCTCATCCCTGTCCCCCAGGGGGCTCGCTGCTCTTTGCTGGGTTCATGCTTGGCTACCACGGGTCCCCAGCCTTTGCAGCATCTTTTCCCTTCCATGCTGCACTTCTGTCCTCTTGCTATTCTTTTCCCCACCTCTTGGGGAACATGTCTGAAGTCTTTTTGGGAATGTGTTCTGCATTTTCAGTAGATGACGTAAGAACGGTCTCAGCACTGTTTTTTGTTCCTTTTTTCCTTTCTCTGTTCACCTTCTCCTATTCTTACTCCACTTCAGTGTTTGAGGCTCTTCTTTTTCTTCTTCCTCTCTATGTGCTCCTGAAGGCCGGCCCACATGTCTGACGCATAACAGGTAACTGGGTAACGCATAATTCCCAACCACGGGTCTCCCAGCCATGGGTCAGCAAGTAGAGTTCACATGTACCTTGTGGTACAGGCCACATCCAAGAAGGGGTGATTGCATGAGCTGCTATCTTCTCAAATTGCCAATTGGTCCCTTTGTCAGGTGATCAGAGGGCATGACATGAGGTGCCAACAATCACTTAAGGCGGTTGGGTGAGCCCCGATGTGGGAGGGGGGGGGGGGGGGGGAGTTGGAAGGAGCGCACTATTGGAGATGCTGCAGTCATGGGGGTTTTCTTGCAAAGAACCAATCATCATCTTTGCAGCCCACATGTACCAGATATAAACGGAATGAAGCTCCCAATTCAAAGACCCTCCCAGCTGCACCATGGTTCCCTGTGGTTTCACATACTGAAGATGGTCAGCCCTTTGCAGTGGTAAATCCATTTCTTATTCAGGAAGATGTTGATGCAATTGCCAGCCATGTAAAGTCCTGCTCTCATTTACACAAAGGGACTTTGCTTTTGGAGACTACTTCTGACTCTCAAGCAAAACAACTGATTGCCGCTTTGCTTCTCCACCGCTATCCTGTTAATGTCAAGGACCATAGAACTCTTGAATCCTTCCCATGGTATTATTTACACTAGGCTACTCGATGGTTTGACCAAGGCAGAAATCCAAATGTATCTGTCTGATCAGGGTGTCATTGCAGTCCATCGGGTGATGAAAAAGGTAGATGCATCCTTAATGCCCAACACACTCTTTTTTTCTCATTTTTGGTCGAGTAATATTCCCATCCAAGACCAAAGCAGGTTACGAAGTTATCACGGTACATTCCGAACCCGATAAGCTGTTAACAGTGTCATCGTTTCAACCCCACTCAAGTGTCTTGTCGTACCCCAGCCAAATGTATAACCTCTTGTAGGGATGCACATGAGGGAGATTGTCTGCCTCCTCCTCCTCCTCCTCCTCCTCCTCCTCACTGTATCAACTGCAATGGCGACTGTGCCGCCTTCTCTCGAGATTGTCCTGTGTATCTCTATGAGCGGGCTTACCCTGTTGCTCGCAAGTTATTGGCCAGTCGCAAACCCTATGTTCTACTATCTGGCACTTACAGTATCGTTCTTGCTACATCTTGCGCCATGAAGGACATGGCCATGCTGACATCCGAGCTCAAATTCAGCACTTTGGTTGGGATATTGCCCAGCATCATGGCTGTCTCCTCGTCCAGCTGTGCAAGAAGCCACCAAACATTCACCTGCCGGGGTGAAGTCACCTGCTCCACAGCCAGTAGGCTGGAAAGGACAGGAGGAATACTCTCACGAAGATTTTCTATGTCCCTCCAGCCAACAAAATATCTGAGTCTTCTTCCAACCGGAAAGGCTCCAAGAAGTCAAACAAAGGCAAACGGTTTTCTCCTTCAATGACTCGGAGGTCCTCTTTGACAGTATCCTCACCCAGCCAACCACTGTGTCGCCAGTGCACACCGCCAATTGTTTTTCTGCACGGACTCTGCAGATCAACAGAGGGTGAATGCCAACGCCTCTGTAGATCTCATGGAGCAGGATCCTCCAGCCTCTGTGCCCTGTACAAGTGAGGCTAGCACTCAGCAGCTGCCGAGATGACACCCCTTCATTTTTTCCCTCCAATCCTTTCCTCGTTATGACTCTCCTTCAATGAAACGTTTGTGGCCTTTGATCAAACAGAGGATTTACGGCTGCTTTTAGAATTGCAGTGTCCGCTTGTTCTCTGCCTCAATGAAACAAAATTGCATCCTCATGACCGTTTTGAGGTCTCGTATTTCTTCCTGGTTTGTTTTGACCTTCCCCCCAAGGTTGGCATTCCATCTCATGGGAGAGTCATGCTGCTCATCCGGTATGATGCTCATACTAACCCCATCTCCCTGACTACCCGCCTTCAAACTGTTGCAGTTCACCTTTTCCTTCCTCACTTGACCTTTTCCCTTTGTACCGCTTACATCTGTCCATCCTTCGATGTCAGCAGGCCAGAGTTCCTCCAGCTTATTGGGCATCTACCTCACCCCTTTCTGCTACTCAGTGACTTAAATGTGCAATCATGCCCTGTGTAGTTCTCCCAGAACCTTTCCGAGAGGTGCCCTCTTGACTCCTTCTCAATCAGCTTAACCTCCTCTGCCTTAAGGGGACACACCCCTTAATGGTCTGCATTTTTAACATTATCTTCACCCTCATAGTGCAACTGATTTATAAATGAGAGAGAGCTCAAAATTCATATACACAATTATGGTCATTAGTCAAAGCATTTCCCAAAAAAAAATCATTGAGTTATTTATATAATTTGTTACTGACAACAATATTTATAATAGTATAAAAAATGGAACACTATTTCACTGTGGTACCAATTTCTTTGGAACCACTGACTGCACAGCTTGGAAAAAGTGCCAGAGTACAAACAACATTCACATAAGTGTTTTATGCCTCCAATTTCCTTCCCTCATGCTGATCTGTGATAAAGACAAGTAATTTATTTTACTACAACAAAAATATTTTAAAATGTAGCTCAAATATTATCGACATTATCATCATGTTATAAATTTTTCAGGAAATAGTAGGCAAGGGAGGTAGAGGAGGTCATTCTAAATATCTGTACCAATTTTTGTCAGTTTAACTTCAGTCATTTAGGAGAAAAGTGTACCTGAATGATGAAAATTCAAGTTATTGGTAAATCGCAAATATTTACAGATTTATTAACTTACCACTATGCCCATTTAGAACATGCCAGTGCATATTCCAGTTGTCGTCCTGTTTCCTTATCCTCCATACTCTTTCTCTTCATTCTTTTCTTTATCCTTGACTCCTTGGTAGCAGCTTCTGCAGCTGTCTCTGATTCGGTTACCTGCCGCTTATCAATAGCAGTTAGAGCTGCAGCCATATTCCTTTGTGTCTGGATGTTCAGTTTCTTCATAACATCAATCCTTGAAATTGCACCTTCATTGAATGTTGTTATTGCATCCATTACACCAATCTTCAGCACTGTCAGACCAACAAATACAGTTTTGGGTATTCTCTCCTGTATACAGCTGCTGAAGCTTTCATCTGCATTCTGAGAGAGACTATGCATAAATCTCCTAAGTAGATTTTTATTTGCCGGATCCCTATATATAGGTCTAATTGTCTGTATTACAGCAAGTGGTAACGAATGCTTGTGGGTATATCGTATGCCTGTTACATTGCTCAACCAGTACTTGCACCACAAATTTTCCACTTTTGGACACAAACCATGCTGTGGGGTTTCATCTGTTGACACTCTGTGAAACCATGTTGCCCAAAGAGCTTGTCTCATGTTTTCCAAATCTCCTACATTTCTCCTCATTGCTAGCCCATAATATTGAGTCAAAGAATCAATTTCACTTTTTGTAAGACAACCTGGACCACCTATGTGTTTTCTGCCTGACAGTTTTTCTCCACTGAAGTCTTTAAATTCTCTTTTGTACATGCCCAACATGTTCAAGCTTTTCTATTAGTATGTCCCCATGTGGTCTGTCATTAACAACAGTAGTGTGTCCTTTACAGTCTCCATCCCCAAGGCAGCCTACATATCTCACACCACGACTGACCTCTGATCTTCTAAAAATGTTTAGAACTCCTTTCCTTTCCATGCTTCCATTTGGGCCATCAAAGTTCGTTACACAAGCATGGATGCAAATAAACTTACTTGAACAACCCTGACAGTGCTTTGTTAGACATTCATAATCTAGTATCTTACCAGTTTCAATAAATGTGGCAGTTACAATCCCATTCAGAGAAGTATGGCCTCTCATGTGCCAAGATCCATCAAATGGTGCTGCAATGTCTGTATTCTCAGACAAGGCTACTGCTTCTTCTGCTGCTGTTTTCATTGAATGTTCACTTACATCACATGAAGCAGTATCTAATAATTTATTGTAGCTGTCAAACCTCAGTAGAAGTGGAGGCAAATCCATCACTGCACAAAAAGTCTGGGCAGCTCCCCTTCCAATACATTGCATTGCATAAGCAGACTGAATATTTACACTGTAATGTCGACTATAAGTCACTGCTGATGTCATAGTATCACTGTGCATCCTACACGAGTTACAGGCAATTACTAACCAATGTGAAAGACCCTTCCTTGCTGAAATGTCCTCAGCAACGTCAATACTATCTTCACAATTGCAGTACTCAAAAGTCTTGACAGCACATTTGGATTCATAACAACATTTCCGTCATTATTGCTGCTCACAATACTACTAGGCTTGTTCTTATTACATCCAGAAAATGAAAGTTTACGTCTAGAAGCACTGCCCGTAGAGACAGTTTCTGCGGGCACTTTTGAAGTCTATTATTCGATTGTGTTTGGAACTGGTTGCCACGAAACTTTCATTTGGGGCTAAATTTCTTTACTATCGGCATTTTTAGCACAGGAAACACACACACAGAAACAAAAAAACACACAATAACTACAAAACCACACCCATATGAAATTCCGAAATCATGTATTTTCAGATCTTTGTTTACATTCAAACCATAGACTTCTAGACATGCCTGTACTTTGGTTCCGGGAGTCAGTGCCTTCTAGAATACACCTATGTTAACGCTGTGCAACTAACAATGAAAAAAAACGGAAGAACAAAGTAATGCATCATGTATTCTGACACACTTCAAACGCAAATGGGTGTGGCCCCTGTGCAACATCATGTTCAACCTCAATTTTAGAATGAGCGGAAAATGATAATGCCCATAAATTGTACATTTCTGAAATCAGGATGAAATGCTCTTTTCTATAGTCCAAGAATTTTTTTTTTTTTCCAAATTTTTGGTCATTTTCACGACCATGTCCCTTAACACAGGAGTACCCACATTCCTTTCAGACTCCACGCATTTGGACCTATCCTTCTGCACTGCGCAGCTTGTCCCTGGTCTCGAGTGGTCCGTTCTCTCTCTCATATACTCAAGCGACCATTTCCCATGTGCTATCTATTTGCTGACTCCTACCCCACCTACGTGCACACCTGAATGACAGCTTTCTAAGGCCGACTGGAGGCATTTCTCCTCCCTGGCGACCTTCGACAAACAATATAACTTGTTGTAATGACCAGGTAGAATATCTTACAAATGTTATCCTTGCTGCCGCAGAATGTTCCATTCCTCGCATTTACTCTTTACCAAGCTGTGTCCCAGTCCCTTGGTCGACTAAGGCGTGCAGGTACACACTTCACGCAGAAATGTGCTCTCAGTGTTTTTAACCATCATCCTATAACTGTTCCACTCCCTCATCTGTTGTGTGGGCCAACCTCCAACGGCTCACTGGGACCAAGATCCAGTCCCCAATTTCCAGCCGGACAGTAGCAGACAATGTCATTGTGGACCCTATTCCTATCTCCAACACCTTGGGCTGTTATTTTGTGGAGATTTCGAGCACCTCCCACTATCAGCCCCCTTCGAGTGGAGGTGGTTCGGGTGATACTCTTCTCTTCTAAGAATCGTGAGTGCCACAATGCCGCCTTTTGCTACGAGGGAGCTAGATCATGCTCTCACTTCATCCCAATCCTCCACCCCAGGGCCAGTTGATGTTCACATTTAGATGTTGCAGCACCTTACTCCTACGGGCAAGCACTTTCTGCTTCATACGTATAACAGCATTTAGGCAGAAGGCATGTTTCCCAGACACTGGAGTCAAGCCACTGTCATACCCATAGCTAAGCCCAGTAAGGACAAACACTGTCCTTCTAGTAGGTACTGCCCCATTTCTCTCACCAGCTGTGTCTGCAGGGTGACGGGACGTATGATTCATGCCCAGCTGTTATGGTGGCTCGAGTCTCACAGTTTACTAACCACTCAACATTGTGGATTTCAAGCGCACCGTTAGGCAGTTGACCATCTCGTCAGTTCGTCCACCCATTTCATGAATCCCAAACTTTGGTCGTGTTTTTCACTTTGGAGAAAGCCCACGACACCTGCTGGAGGACTGGTATCCTCTGTACTCTCTGCACATGTGGCTTCCAAGTCCACCTACCCCCTTTCCTTCAGAAGTTTTTAAAAGAACGAGTTTTCAAGGTACATGTGGGTCCTGCCTTGTCTGACACCTTTATCCAGAAAACGGTGTGCCTCAGGGTTCCGTCCTGAGCGTCATCCTCTTTGCTATTGCCATTAACCCTATAGTGGCCTGTCTCCTGCTGGGTATCTCCGGCTCCCTTTTTGTTGACAATTTTGCCATCTATTCCAGTTCTCCATGGACGTGTCTCATTGAGCAGCATCTTCAGCAATGTCTTGATCGTCTTTACTCGTGGAGCATTGAAAATGGCTTTTGTTTCTCCACTAACAAAACCATTTGTATGAATTTTCGGCAGCGCAATTGGTTTCTTTCACCATCTTTACATCTTGGGCCTGTTACTCTTCCATTTGTTGAATCTATGAAATTCGTGGGGCTCATGCTCGATAGAAACTTTCTTGGTCCTCCCACGTGTCTTACCTGGCAGCCCACTGCATGCAGTCCCTCAGTGTCTTAGGTATCCTCAGTGGTACTTCTCGGGGAGCAGATCGAGCCACCTTCCTCCGTTTGTACCGGTCACTTGTCCGTTCAAAATTAGACTATGGGTGTTTCATTTATGCATCTGCACATCCGTCCGTCCTATGCCGTATCAGCCCTGTTGAGAGTCTATATGCAGAAGCTGCCGAACTACCGGTGGCCTACCACCATGACTTTCTGCTTAGGAGGTTCTGCACCAAGTGCATCTACATTATACACTTCACAAATTTTTGAAGATGTTGAAACTTCCTGGCAGATTGAAACTGCGTGCCGGACTGAGACCCTAACTCGGGGCCTTTTCCTTTTGCAGGCAAGTGCTCTATCAACTGAGCTACCAAGCACGACTCACAATCCCTCCTCACACATTTACTTCTGCCAGTACCTCATAACCAACCTTCAAACCTCAGAGAAGCTCTTCTACAAACCTTGCGAGACTGGCACTCCTGGAAGAAAGGATATTGCAAAGATATGGCTTACCCATAGCCTGGGGGATGGTTTCCACAATGCAGCAGAGTGTGTACTGATATGAAACTTCATGCCAGATTAAAACTGTGTGCCAGACTGAGACTCAAAGATGTTGCTTGTGTAAAACTTGTTTCAAGTTATTCCACTTTTCTTTGTACATACCATTTACTTCTCATGCTTCCTATCTTCCATTTAAGGGGGATATATTAGGGGCAACAACAGAAACGCTAACATTCAGCACGACAACAAATTCACACCCAGGAATATATGTCCACTGTCTTCTTCCTGTTTCACATTCCGGTGATGTGATTGTTCAAGTGGGTTACAACTAAATTTCTTGTAGTGAGTATAGCAATTCCTGCACAATGGATGTGATGGTAACACAGTTACTTGAGGACCAAGACATGTCTGCAATATCTCTTGACAGATTTGCAACAATTGTGAGGGTTTTTTTTTTTTAAACACCACATTCTTGAGTCTTTTTTTCATACATCACACATGTCACACTTTCACTACTGTATTTTCTATTCTCTCTAACAAAAAGTTTAAATCAAAATGCAAAACACTATGCAGAATAATTAATGTGCAAGCTCCCACTCACTTGTTATAAACAGAAGAGAGCTGGGAACAGTGTTGCCAACATACACATTTTACACTAGAAAGTCACTGATGCCAAACATGCAGAATGTTGAAGAATTTCTAACACTTTACAGAGAAAAATGTTGCCCACTTTGACTGCAGTAACTATAAGTAGAAAAAAAATAAAAAATTGTGTTTTCTTCTTAAATTTATGAGCTAAAAGAAAGCCCGTGTGTGTGTGTGTGTGTGTGTGTGTGTGTGTGTGAACTAAATTTGAACATATAAAGTGGGAGCTTTAAAACAAAACATTGCCATGTCTACAGTACTTTTGGTTTATTAGTTATATTTTTTTAGTTACATACTGTTTTCAGAGTTATTTACAAAATATACATTTTTCAGAGCAGTGTACCACTTACAAAAACCAATATTAAATGAAAGTATTTTATTTCTTAACACATATGATACAGAGATATAACCTTTTTTTTTCCAGAGAAATGCATGGTCATCAGTTGACATGTCCTGTATGATTTGAAATGAAATTAGCCAGTAGCTGTTTGTGTTTCTTACTTAGAAGACAATTTTCATCCATTCCAACTTATAAAAATATATAATTTCTTTTAAGAAATTATATGAAAGTTCTGTCAACAACGTACTCGCTTCATAAATAATTTTCCATCCTCAGGCAAAGAAAGATATGACTGAGAAGAACAGTTGTCCTCGAGTGTTTCTCATGTTTGTTTGTATTAAGTACTCACAAAGAATAATAAAATGTATGAAATTGGAAGACTTGGTCAGGGATTATTTTTTTTTAAAGGCAAGCGGCAGTTACAGTTTGTTTTTTCTAAAAAGTACTAGATATCTATATGAAATATTATGACTTTCCTAAAAATAATTATACTGACGTCCATTTTGATACTATAACATTGTTTTGGGGAATTGTTCAAAATTCCTTACACCTAATGCTTTCTCATCATTGACTGTGACATTCTGAGTTCTAACAAAGAGATAGAGGGGCTGGCCAGTACTTACCTCAGCTCAGTACAGCCGATAGATACACAAAACACAACAGAAAATGTATGTATCCTATCTTTCGGAACTTTGTTCCTTCGTGAGGAAGGAGAGAGGGGAAAAGGGGAAGAAGGGAAAGTGGATTCAGTTACTCACAACCCAGGTTATGAAGCAACAGGGGAAAGGTAAACAGGGTGAGTAGGAAAGATGGAGGCATGGGTGTCAGAGGCAAGCCAACAATATATATAAATATAAAGATAAATATAAATATCTTTGGTGGTCAAAGATCAGCCGTCTCTAAGCGATCAAGGTCTAACTTCAATGCTAAGAAATATGACTCCAAATCGTTCTCCCTCCTGGCCACACCATGGGAGGAACGCAGCTGACACATTACCCGAGAAGGTCAAGGTGATGATCTACTACTGTGATGTCAAGCCATATACCCCTCCCCTGATGCGGTCCTTTTAAGTGCTGGAAGTACTTCCAGCGTCAAATGTCAAGATTGTGGATATGTATCACATCCCAATACTCTCATGTGCCCCGCCTCCCATCTGTGTCAACTGCAGAGAGCACCATTCCCCTTGCTCGCTGGACTGTTGGACTCTACAGAAGGAGAGGAAAATAATGGAACATAAGACCCTGGACCGACTGACCTACACTGAGGATAAGAGAAAATATAGAGGCTACATCCTGTGCTTACGACATCAACTTATGCCGCCTCTACGTCAACGGGTGTAGCACCTTCCATTCCACTTTGTTCAGTTGGCTCTCACAGCCGTCAGACTCTGCCTGCCCCCTTTGATGGTGGGGGGCATTTCCCTCACTGTTGTTCCTGCACCAGCTACTTTGGGAGCAACACCCCCGCCCCCCCCTCCCAACCATCGGGGACGTCAGTCCCCCTTTTCAGCCAGAGAAGCGTAAGTCTTCTTCTGGTCCTCTCACTAGGAAGGGGTCCCTTGGGTCACTCCCTTCCCAGGTTCCTACCAGTAGCAAAACGGACACCCGCCAGTGGCTGAAGCACCCACAGGTAGCTGGTTGTAGGGCTTCACGGTCCTCCTCAATCCTTGAGACTGAATCATTGAAGCTCTCCCAGCCAGACAAACCTAAGGAGCAGCGAGAGAAGTCAAAAAAGAAAAAGGCCCCCAAGAACCAAGGCACTGTCGTGGTACCCACACCACTGCTACCTACAAGCTCTGCATCTGAGGATGAAGTGGAGATTCTGGCATCTGCTGAGGACCTAGATCTCGCTGGGCCCTTGGACACAATGGATGTTGATCACACAGGGACTCATTCGGTGGCAGCAGGTGACCCTGAGGCATAGACTGCCTCAATGAGTGTTTCATGCCTTCCCAGTCTCACGGTCATGTCATCCTCCAGTGGAATTGCGGTGGTTTTTTCCACCACCTGGCTGAGCTACACCAATTGTTAAGCTTTACACCTGCTTTCTGTATTGCCCTCCAGGAAACCTGGTTCCCGGTAATGTGGACCGCTGCCATTCGTGGCTACAAGGGATATTACAAGAACCATATCAAATATAATAGTGTGTCATGTGGAGTTTGCGTCTATGTCCTGATGTCAGTATATAGTGAACCTGTGCCTCTTCAAACTCCTCTTGAAGCTGTGGCTCTCAGAATATGACCGACACAGGAAATAACTGTCTGCAATATGTATGTTCCTCCAGATGGTGCAGCACCTTTGAACGTATTGGCTGCACTGATTGATCAACACCCTAAACATTTCCTACTTTTGGGAGATTTTAATGCCCATGTCCCCTTGTGGTGTGGCTCTGTGTTTACTGGCCGAGGTAGAGATGTCAAAAATTTGTTGTCACAACTCGACCTCTGCCTCTTAAATACAGGTGCCCCCATATATTCCAGTGTGGCACATGGCATACTCAGCCATTGATCTCCCAGTTTGCAGTCCTGGCCTTCTCCCATCTATCAACTGGAGAGCACATGATGACCTGTGTGGTAGTGACCACTTCCCCATCTTCCTGTCACTCCATCGGTGGCATGCCCATGGACGCCTACCCAGATTGGCTTTCAACAATGCAGACTGTTAAGCATTCACCTCTACTGTCGCCATCCCCCATATGGTGCCATTGATGTTGTCATTGGCAGGTCACTACAACGATAGTTTCTGCAGTGGAAAATGCGATCCCTCATTCTTTAGGGTGCCCTGGTGAAAGTCAGTACCATGGTAGTCGGCGGAAGTTACTGAGGCAATTAAAGTGTGTCGGTAAGCTCTACGGCGACGTAAGCGGCACCCTTGCCTAGAGCACCTAACAGCCTTTAAACGGCTCCGTGCCCACGTCCACCAGCTTATAAAAAAATGGAAACAGGAGTGTTGGGAGAGGTACCTGTCAACCATTGGGTGCCATACATCACCTTCCCAAGTCTGCACAAAGATCAAACATGTTTTTGGGTACCAGACCCCAACAGCCAACAGGTATCCTGGTGTTGCCATCAATGGCATGTTATCTGCCGACGCGAAAGCGATTGTCGAGCCCTTTGCTGAACATTATGCTCGAGTCTCTGTGTCAGAGAATTACCTCCCATCCTTTTGCACTCTCAAACAGCGGCTGGAAGGGAAAGTCCTTTCGTTCACTACATGCCACAATGAACCCTATAACACTCCATTTACAGAGTGGGAGCTCCTCAGTGCCCTTGCACATTGCCCCAACACAGCTCCTGGAGCAGATCGGATCCACAGTAGGATGATTAAGCATCTCTCGTCTTACTGCAAGTGACACCTCCTCGTCATCTTCAACCGGATCTGGTGCAATGGCGTCTTTCCATCGCAGTGATGGGGGAGTACTATTATACTACTGCTCAAACCCAGTACAAACTCGCTTGATGTGGATAGCTATCGGCCCACCACATCAACAATGTTCTTTGTAAGCTGCTAGAATGTACGGTGTGTCGGCAGTTGGTTTGGGTTGTGGAGTCATGTGGCCTACTGACTCCATGCCAGGGCAGTTTCCGCCAGGGTCGCTCTAATAATCTTGTGTCCCTTGAGTCTGCCATCCAAACAGCCTTTTCCAGATGCCAACACCTTGTTGCTGTATTTTTAGGCTCACAAAAAAACTTAGAACATGACCTGGCGACATCGTGTCCTTGCCGCATTGTATGAGTGGGGTCTCCAGGGCCTGCTCCCAATTTTTATCCACGATTTCCTGTCGTTCCGTACTTTCCGTGTCCAGGTTGGTGCCTCCCATTGTTCCCCCATATCCAGGAGAATGGTGTCCTGCAGGGCTCTGTATTGAGTAACTCACTATTTTTAGTGGCTATTAACGGCCTAGTGGCAGCTGTAGGGCTGTCTGTCTCACCTTCTCTGTTTGCAGACAACTTCTGCATTTTGTACTGCTGCTCCAGTACTGGTGTTGCTGTGCGGAGCCTACAGGGAACGATCCACAAGGCGCAGTCGTGGGCTCTAGCCCACGGCTTCCAGTTTTCAGCCACAAAGTCGTGTGTTATGCACTTCTGTCAACGTTGTACCATTCATCCAGAACCAGAACTTTACCTTAATGACGATCCACTCACGGTAGTGGAGACATATTCATTCTTAGGACTGGTTTTCGACGCCTGGTTGACTTGGCTTCCTCACCTACGTCAGCTTAAGTGGAGTTGCTGGCAGCACCTCAATGCCCTCCGGTGCCCTCAGTGTTGCATTTATTCAACCTAGTGCACCCCTCTTGTGTTTGCCAAGTGACGGGTGCTGTTAGAACAAATCCAGTAATCAGCGTCCTGGCGGAGGCTGGAGTCCCTCCATTGAAGGTTAGGCGTGAAAAACTGCTTGCCAGTTATGTTGCACACGTTCATAGTTCTCCTGAGCATCTGAATTATCGTCTCCTTTTCCCACCCATGATGGTTCATCTCCCGCATCGATGGCCCAGGTCAGGGCTCACGATTGCAGTTCGTGTCCGATCCCTTCTATCTAAACTGGAGTCATTCCCTTTACTGCCTCCGCATACACGTGCATGGTGTACACCTAGGCCGCAGATTCGTCTGGACCTTTCGCATGACCCTAAGGACTCAGTTACTCCCGCAGTTCTCTGCTGTTAGTTCCTCTCAATTTGTGACATATTCCGGGGCTCTGAAATGGTTTACACCAACAGCTCAATTGCTGATGGTCATGTGGGCTTCACCTACGTCCACAGAGGCCATATTGAACAGCATTCCTTGCCTGATGGCTGCAGTGTATTCACTGTAGTGCTGGTGGCCATATCTCATGCACTTCAGTATGTCCATTCATGCTCTGGGGAGTCGTTTCTTCTGTGTACTGACTCCTTGAGCAGTCTGCAAGCTATCGACTAGTGCTACCCTTGTCATCCTTTGGCAGCGACTGTCCATCAGTCCATCTATGCCCTGGAACGGTCCAGTCGTTCCGTGGTGTTTGTCTGGACCCAGGGACACGTGGGAATCCCGGGCAACGAACTTGCTGACAGGCTGGCCAAACAGGCTATGGGGAAACAGCTTCTGGAGATAGGCATTTCTGAATCTGACATGCCTTCATTATTACGCCGCCAGGTTTTTCAGCTTTGGAAAACGGAATGGCATAATCTCCGCACGCACAACAAACTGCATTTCATTAAGGAGACTACAAATGTATGGACGTCTTTCATGTGGCCCTCTAGCAGGGCTCTGTGGTTCTCTGTCGGCTTCGTATTGGCCACGCTTGGGTGACCCACAGCTACCTCCTGCGCCGTGAAATCCTGCATCAGTGTTGGTGTGGCGCCCGGTTGACAGTGGCCCATATTCTGGTGCACTGTTCCACTCTGGCTGCCCTGCAATGGAATCTAGGATTACCAGACTCGTTGCCGCTAATTTTATATCACAGTGCCTCTTTGGCTGATATAGTTTTACTTCATATTCGTGAGGGTGGGTTTTATCATTTGATCTAAGTTTTAGCAGATGTCCTTTGTCCCTCTGTGTCCTCCACCCTAGTGCTTTTAGGGTGGAGGTTTTAATGTGTTGAAGAGTGGCTGGCTTCTCCTTGTTATTCTTATGGTCAGCCAGCCGTGGCTGCTTTCTTATTTTCATCTCTTCTACCTGTTTCGTGTGTCTCTCTCTGTGGTATTCTTGTCTAATTTTGTCCATTTTAGTGTTAGTTTTCCTTCTGTTGTTCTTGTGGTGGTTTTTACTTTCTTCCAGCTGTGTTTTGTATGTCTCGTTTGTTTTACTCCCACCCTTGTGGAATTATTTTAATTGAACGGAGGGACCAATGACCTAGCAGTTTGGTCCCTCCCCCTCTCTCACTGGTGGTAGGTGGCAGCACTAGCGCGGTGGGGGGGGATTGATAATGTATGTTGGGAAATGTGGAAAACAGAGCAGTTGTTGTCATAATGCAGAAATGGAGTGGTTTGTCTGACGTCCAAATGGGCATGATCCATTGGCTACAGAGCGAAGGGTAGAAGCATAAGCTGCCGTGGTTAAAGTACACCGTGCATGGCAAAATGGCACTATCCAAACCTAGCTCCAAGGCAACTGTGCTGCATCATGGGCCATAGATAACGGGGGTGAACAGTGGTTGCAGAGATGTGTACGGGTGAATAGATGTGAGAGATGTAATTGGTGAGCAACTTATTACCCAGATGAACCAAGGGGATACCAACACTGCCTCCTCAAAAACAGTTCAGCTAAAATTGCTGCATATGGGTCTCCACAGCAGGCACCTAGTTCATGCACACCAATACTGCACTCAGATGCCCACTGAATGGCAGCAGGTGGCCTTTTCAGATGAATCGCATTTTGTGCTCCATTGAACAGATTGTCGTTGGAGTGTGCAACATGAAATGTCTGATAGCAAACAACCTGGAACAACCATCAGAAGGGTCCAGGCCAGAGGAGGTAGCATTATGGTGTGAGGAATGTTTTCATGGCGGTCCCTAGATGATTTTGTCATTCGGGAAGGCACAGTGGATCAACACAAATATGTATCTATCCATGGGGACCGTGTCCACCCCCACATGCAATTTGTTTTTGTGTGGCATCTATCAGCAGGGCAATGCAACGTATCATCCAGGTTGCAGTGTATGCACATGATTCAGATACTACCTGGATGACTTTATCTTACTCCTCTGGTAGCAAACTCTTCGGAATTGAGAATATGTGGGACCAACTTGGAGGCTGGCCACGGTACTGGAGTCTGCATGGCTCTCTATCCCTGTCGGTACCTTTCAGAACCTCGTTGACTACCTTCCTGGATTTCTCACAACTGTCCATGTTGCAAAAGATAGTTATTCACATTAATGTGACTGGGCAGTGTGTGTGACCTGACAAGTTATAGTAAGGCAGCTACAACAGGAAATCTGAAAGCTCTTATTATCCTGTCAGCCCTGCAAATATTTTGCTCTTGCCACACATTTCTATTTACCAAAGCTATTTGTCCATTTCATTCTCATATCTTTCGTCTTCTGTGTCACTCATTTTCATAAGCATTTGTAATCTTCACTCTGATGTTTCCACAGCCACCACAGTTGGTCTTTGAACTGCACCTCTGTTTTACTTGTTATTTTCCCATTGTAGTTTTTCAGATCAAGTGGTCATCAATATAATTTCATTGTATTTCACCCGTTAAGGCTCAGCTGTTTATAAAGCGATTTAGCTCTGTGAAGTTCATTGTCGTAATTACATATTAAGGAAGCTTCCATTGGAAGAATGCATTGTTAGGCAAACCTGAATACAGTGTGATGATTATGTAATAGCAAAAATGGAATTGGATGGTTTTATATAATTCCAGCTGTCAGTTGGGATTATTGTTAAGTTATATATTAACCTCAGTGCATAGAGAAAGAAACAAAGTAGACAGTATACTAAGGTAATTTCCACATTATTCTTTCTTCTGTTACATCCAGCTGAAGACTTCTATTCTTAACCATTTTTCACTTTAAAATATAGAGATGCTGATAATACGTACAAAAACCACAAACTTTGCAGTATTCAAACAACATGGAATAAACAATTAGAGAACAACAAATAGAGTCTGCCACCAGGTGTTTATTGATATCTGGTAGGCATCTGATGGAACTTTTGTAGGTGTGAGAAATGGATTGTGACATTTTTAATTAGCTGTCTCGTGGTTTTATGTGTATCAAATGCTTCTTTTAGAGCTTGAATGTAATTCCCCCTCAATGATAACTGAGGAGTGTACTTGTTCACTTTCTACTAGGAGGTTAAGTAGTGTTTTAAATGTTTACTAATTCAGGTTCGTGATGTCTGATACTTATGATGCAGATAGTTATTGGAGGTCATCTTAAGTTGGAGGAATCGTACACATCGACCTCATGGGTGACGAGTGTGGAGCTTGTTCAGTACAGTTTCATGACATAATCAAGCTTATTGTCTAATGCTGTTGAATTATCCAGTACTAACTACTGGGTATGACAATGGCTCTTTCATTTTGAATCTCGGTGACATATTAAAACCATAGCAATACAAAAACTTGATTCCTGCCTTTGTGGTGCATGTTATCTCAGATAAGTCATCCAAACTATCTTCATAAACTTTCTCAAAGCTCTGGTCTGTCACTTTTGCTCTATGTCCTACATTTGTTGTCTTGAAATACAGGACCATTAGATGTAAGAGAGAGAATAAAATGGAGGATGTTTTGATCACAAGACCTTGTATCTAATAACCATCTATCAGTTATTAGTTCCATGTGAATTGACGTGAAACTTACTAAGAGTTTTTTGAAGTTCAACAACCAAGCAAGGTGGTGCAGTGGTTAGCACACTGGACCTCTACCTAGGAGATGACTGTTTGAATCTGCATCTGACCATCCTGATTTAGGTATAATCACACCAGGAATATGCTGGGATGGTTCTTTTGAAAGTGTGCAACTGATTTCCTTCACCATCCTTGGACCAATTCAATCTTGTTCTCTGTCTCTAATGACCTCATTGTCGATTGGACATCAAACACTAATCTCCCTCCCTCCCTCCCTCCCTCCCTCCCTTCCTTCCTTCCTTCCTTCCTTCAAGTTCAAAATACCGTGAGCAGTTGTGACAGGTTGGGGCATTGAGCAGGTTTGGTAGAGACTGCTTACGTTATTCAACTGGAAGAGCACTGCCTCATAAAAAAAAGTCGGCTAGCATATTTTTTGATTTGTAAGTTAAAATGTTTCTTTGCTCATAATTTTCAAACAAACCATATGTTCTCTTTGTTAGCAATTGACTTTAGATGATTAATTGTGCAGTATCTAGTGACTAGAGAATGAAATACTTCCTTTCTTTTCTTTTTCAGGGCAAAGAAAACTACAGTATTTCTGCATTTGCAAATGATGTGAAAAAATGGCTTGATTCATTTGTTAAACAACCAAATGTTCAAACTCTGCCATTGCCAAGTGGCATGACACATGAAGAGGTGGCAGCATTCAAAACTGAAGCAGAAAAGCGTGGGCTTCAGTGGCAAGTGTCATTCACCAAAGGGCAACGGCAAATTTATGTTGTGAAACCTCCTCCTCAGTGATTCCTATATCTGGCAATTGGCCTTGCTTGCAAATGAAATTAAAGACCATTACTATTAGCTTACAAACACTGAAAATAGATGGGCTGTGAAGGACAAGATTTCTCTTTAGTTTTGTTCAGTGGGTTCAGTGTTGCAGTATGCACTCTGAAAAAGAATTGTAATGTTCATGGAGAATGTAACTTATTTTGTATCTCCTTTATTTAATTTATAATTTGTATGCAAGCAGCAATTCTGAATACCTATGGTTTTTTTATCTACTTCATCTGTGTACAACAGAAGTTTTGGTGTCATACTCAGAGGTTCAAAATAACTGTTCAAAGTTTCCATCTTTAATCAATATTGGAATAGATTTTCATGTTAAATTGTTTTTGTAGCTGCTATTCAGAGAATCATTTTCTACTAAAAATGTAGTCTGTACAGTTTTTCATGCTAGCTCGGCACTCTAGTCATCCATCAGCAAACGTGTGGAGATTATGGCATACTCTACCTGTGTCAGCAGATACCAACCTTTGTGGTCAACCATCATTTCAGCAGATGAGTAGACCCTGTGCCATTGTTCATTCTTTTTATTTTTAGTCAAGGTATTTTGTGAAAACATAATTGCTATGTAGAAATATGAGATTATTTTCAGCTGTTATTTTAAAAAGCAGTTTAAGCTTCAGTTATATGAAATATTTAAAAATTCATTGTTTCTAATGTCATTGCAGTACTTGGTAACACTGCATGGGGAAGCTGGAGATTACCTTTTGTCTTTTTTTTTTAAAAAATTGGTCAAGAAACATTTGTTCACAATATCAGTGAAGATATTAGTTATGTTCATGAAGAGTCTAGTCTTTCTCATGATTTGTGGGTTTTTATATGTTTAAATATTGATCTGCACACATTTGTTTTCCTCTGGTCATTATTACACTATTTATAGTAATGGCCTTCATTGTGATGCTCATTCCAACTTAATGGCGTATACTTCCTAACGGGAGATCCAACTAGTACCACCAGAACACTTTCATTGGTGACTCATGTGTCCTATGCAAGAGCCCACGAGGCATCCATAGATACTGCAAGGGTGTATCACCCTGAAAGAGGGGTTCGTCATAGGTGCTTGTCTGCATGATTGTTTCAAAACTAAGTCGTTGACCAGCCAAGTACTGTCGTGGAACTTGTTGCTGTCTTTGACAAGTTTCCAGAATCTGCTGCAGTCTTCATTGAGCCCCTTTCATTTGTCGCAGTCTATATTAAAAGTTTTCATATTGTGCTTGATGCACTCTTTCAAGCACAGTGCAGATCTTCTAGGTGGTCTCTTGGTAAGTGCTGTCTTAGCAGTGAGTGTAAGGGAAGACGGGAGTGGTCCACATGATGCAAGTGTCCTAGTCACAACATGCATTGTTCCTTGAGGTGGCGATGATGTCTAGTATCTTCAAAGTATTAAAGACTGTCTCATTTGTCACACAATCCCTCCATGTTATGCATAGAATATTTTGTAAGGAGAGCAAATGTAAGATGTTGAGCTTACGTTCTTGTATAATCAAACAATGGAAAATCCAGGATGGAATGTAACAGTATTATGAGAAGGAAAGTTACTACTAACCATATTGTGGAGATGCTGAGTCGCAGATAGGCACAACAAAAAGACTCTCACAATTAAAGCTTTCGGCCATTGAGGCCTTCGTCATCACTACACACACACACACACACACACACACACACACACACACACACAAACACAAAACTGAAGCCACACTTCTTGTTTAGCATATAATATCCAAGCCATACACAGGGATGCTCAGCACACATACTGGATAGACTAGTATCTTTGTGGGCACCATATGGTGCTTGTTGCCCTATATTCTTATGTGGAGTCCCTTGAATGTATTTGCTGCTTTGCCAGTTCTTGCATTTATTTCGTCCTCCAGAGAGAGACCCCCAACACCAGTGAGCCAACGTAGCAGACTTTGTCACCTACATTCAACAGGGAGTCACCCAGTTTTGTGATAGGCATAGCCATGTATCCTTGCATCATTCTCAAGACTTCTTTACATTCACTTGACACAATAGCAGATTTGTCCATAAACCTTGGAAAGTCATCTTGAGTTAGTGCTACAAATGCTGTATCATCTGTGAATAAAAGGTTACATACAGGTAAGTCCTCGCAATAGTGGTTAGGTCGAAATAGCAACATCTTGTAAAGTTTCCCATCTGCACTGGTTTGTAGATGGATATCCAGGTTTGTTTCACCAAAAGCAAGCTCAAGAAGTAGTGAGAAGAATATACAAACATGGCAGGGGCCAGTATGCAACCTTGACCAACTTCTCTTTGCACAGCAAACAGATCAGATGTGCTTCCGTCAAATATTACAGCGCACTCTATACCATTGTGAAAGCCCTGTCATCTTCAGAAGATTTGGAGGACACAATACCTTCACTAGTAAAATGACTATGTCAAATGTTTTATGTAGATCGATGAAAACAATGAACAGTGGGATCTTCTGCTCACAACACGTTTCCTGAATTCGTTGCAATGTGAAGATAATATCATATCATTGAGCTTGAAACCCACGTTGAGACTCGGGATCCATTCTGTCTGGCATCACGTGGGTGAATACTTTGCGGACGATATTTAGTAGTGAAATTCAGCAGCAGCAATTGCGATCACCATGCTCACCGTCACTTTTTTTGTATAGTATGACGATGTTGGGATCATGCATGTCCTGTGGCGCAGCCCAACATTTAAGACTGTAGAGTGCTGGAATTGAGAGGTATGTGTGGATGTTTTCTTTACCAGGACATTTCCCGCATTTAAGCCATGCAGCAGCCCTTTGAAGCTCCAGTCAGGTGTCCAGGTCATAGTAAATTGACATTAAGAGATTTCACCTTTTGCATTTGGGCTGATGTTGGTCCGGATGAATAGAGGCTACTGTAGTATCCCACCCATCATTGTAATTGTCAATTACAATCCATGATTACTGTTCCATGATCTCCCTAAGTGGGGCATTCTTGTTAGAAGTGGGTTCAGTGGCCATTTTGATACCTAAGTGTAGCCCACCAATGTTCCCTGCAGTGACACACCTGTATATTTGTGCAAAGTTCCTCCCATTACCATGTTAATGCAGTTTCTAAGTGTCAGGCAACTTTCATCTGGCACTCAAACCCTTGCAGCGTTACTCACTAGATTTAAACAAAACAAAGGGAATTGCTCAGTGAACTTTCATTTAAAATAGCCCAAAACTTAACCTGAAATGAAAAACTGCCAAAAACTGTTTATATTTTTATAAAAATTAAGTTTGTAAGAAACAATGTGTTTATATTTTACAAATGTGTAACATACCATGTTTTGGTATATTTTTCTAAATACATCAACATAATAATTTGTTTATCTTTGTTACTATAACTTGCCTATCACTCATCTCAAATATGATCCTAATTTTAAACCCAGCCTTCAGTGTCACAGTTCTATTCTCACATTTCGTCACTGGAGTGTACAAAAGTCATGTTGGAGAATGGCGTGTTCACTGTCTGATTACTTTTATTAAGCAGTGCCTTTTTACAAGCACTGCACAATTTTTAATGTGAAATGTTTCTTGTTAATTGTGTAGAGTTAACCAACAAGAAAATTTTTGTTGTGCTTTATGCGTAATGGTGATGGCATGCAAGATTATGTTCTGCTGGTTGCATTCATTACTGGAATCCATTCCAATACCGTGAAGCTTGGGGGAAATTTCATTTTGTTGTATAATTTAGCATTAGTATGTCACATATTTTAGTCTTGTAAACTTTTGTCTCCAAGGCGTACAGTTTCAGTGGTACGGGTGGTTTCATACTGGAAAGGCACAAGTTGTTGGAACAAAATGAAACATCTGCTCATTCAATACCTCATTGTTCAGGCATATCAGATTTCTTTCATGGATGTTGCATGTAGGAGCCCATGCACATTTGCAAGTTTGTTAGTGACCATACTTAACCTCAAAAAGTTTTAGGAAACTAGTAATTTTTAACACAGATTTTTCAGTTGTCTTAATAGAAATCTTGTTTTGTCTATTTGCTTAAATTACTATAATAAATTAGTAATTTTTTAGCTTTACGGATTAAAAGGTAGTGAGCAGGCTTAGTTTAGTTGTTTGTTCATTGACCTGTAAAAGATTGTGTAAGCCACATTGCAACACCACTGTGAATGCTGTTTTCAAATCTGGTAAGAGTTAGTTGATGTTTGTCAAATGATTGGGAACTGCTGCAAATTCCTCCTGTGTATCCTGTCACCTCCGCAGGAAATACGGCATGTGCCAGTACTCATTCATCTGACTGCAAGTGGCATGTCAATCATAGACCTAGGCATCCTGTGTAGGGTAGACAGTAACCAGGAAGGACTCATGGTGTTACACTTATCCCCTTCACCAACAAATTCGAGGTGCTATCTTTCACTGAAACTGAAACAGAGCCAGTGTGACTCTCTTCACCTGTTTTGGGAAAACCTGCGTAGTCCTATGTCAAGAGGAGCAAACACAAAGGAAGGGGTCTATTAATCTTTGGCAGTTCAATTATACGGCAAATAATGGTACCTCTTAGGGAAATAGCAATGGTGGACAGGAAGGAACACCAAGTGCACTCAGTGTGTATGCCCGGGAGCCTCATTCAACAGGTTGAAGAAGCTATTCCAGCAGCTGTTGAGGGAGCAGGATATAATCAACTGCAGATTGTGATGCACTTTGGAACTAACGATGCCTGTCATCTAGGATCTGTGGTCATACTCTGATCATTCCAGTGACTTGTAGAGGAGATTGAAAAGACAAGCCTTGTGCATGGAGTTTCAATAAAGCTCACAATCTGCAGCATTGTTCCCAGAACTGATCTTTGCCATCTTGCTCTGGGTTGAGTGGAATGACTGAACCAGAGACTTTGAAGGTTCTGTAACATGCTACACTGAAACTTCCTGAACTTGCGCCATAAGGTTGAGAACTGTAAGGTGTCCCCCCTCCCCCCCTAAATGAGCAAGGTGTGCAGTACACATCACAGGCTGCTACTCAAGTAGCTGACTGTGTGCAGGGTGCACACAAGGTTCTTTTTAGATTCTCCGTCCAGTCCAGATAACGACACCTGTAGGAGACCCAGAAATATAAGTGTAAGGTCCAAAAGAACACCCCATATAGGTGAGAGTATAAAAATCCTAGTAATTGTCTGACAAAGAGCAAAGTGCCAGAGTTTGAAGTGCTCCTGAAAAGCAGTGAAGCTCACATAATACGAGGTACAGTAATCTGTCTGAAACTTGAATTGACAGCAGTGAGATTTTTTGGGAAAATTTAAGTATTTATCGAAAGAATGGGTTAATGAAAAATGGAGGTGGTGCATTTATCACTGTAGAAAAGAAACTCAGAACCACTGAGATAGAAATTTAAGTTGCATGTGAGATTGTGTGGGCAAATCTCAGTATCAGGGATGGGCATAAAATGGTAATTAGATTCTTCTATTGCCCACCAGACGCACCTCCTGATGTAATCAAAAACTTAGAGAAAAACTCAGTTTCATCGATGAAGACTTAAACCATCCAACAGTCGATTGGGAGAACTACAGTTTTGTTACTGGTGGCGTGACAAGACATCCCGTGAAACATTAAAAAATGTCTTCTCTGAAAACTTCCGAGAACAGATAGAACCCCACTCATGATGGAAATGTATTAGATGTAATGGCAACAAGAGGACTTGACCTGGTTGAGGATGTCCACATTGAAACTGGTCTCAGTGACAATGATGCAGTTGTGGCAGCAATTATTACCAAAGTACAAAGGACAAATAAAACAAGTAGAAAGATATATATGTTCAGTAAACTAGATTTTAAAATAATAATAATAATAATAATAAAATGGGGCAGTAGTATTATATCTCAATGACGACCTTGAAACTTTCAGCGCAGAACAGGGTCGTGTAGACAAACTATAGCTCAAGTTTAAAAGAATAGTTGACAATGCACTGCGTAGATATGTACGTAGTAAAATGGTTCATAATGGAAGGTACGCTCCTTGGTATGCAGTCACTGAAAAGATACTTCTAAAGAAACAGACTCCTCCACAATAAGTGTAAAAAGCTTAAGGCTATATACAGGGTGTTACAAAAAGGTACGGCCAAACTTTCAGGAAACATTCCTCACACACAAAGAAAGAAAATATGTTATGTGGACATGTGTCCGGAAACGCTTACTTTCCATGTTAGAGCTCATTTTATTACTTCTCTTCAAAATACTTTAGTCATGGAATGGAAACACACAGCAACAGAACGTACCAGCGTGACTTCAAACACTTTGTTACAGGAAATGTTCAAAATGTCCTCCGGTAGTGAGGATACATGCACCCACCCTCCGTCGCATGGAATCCCTGATGCTGGAGAATGGCGTATTGTATCACAGCCTTCCACAATACGAGCACGTAGAGTCTCTACATTTGGTACCGGGGTTGCGTAGACGAGAGCTTTCAAATGCCCCCATAAATGAAAATCAAGAGGGTTGAAGTCAGGAGAGTGTGGAGGCCATGGAATTGGTCCGCCTCTACCAATCCATCGGTCACCGAATCTGTTGTTGAGAAGCGTACGAACACTTCGACTGAAATGTGCAGGAGCTCCATCGTGCATCAACCACATGTTGTGTCGTACTTGTAAAGGCACATGTTCTAGAAGCACAGGTAGAGTATCCCGTATGAAATCATGGCGGTGAATCGAGGAAGTACAGTACATACTGACGAAACTAAAATGAGCTCTAACATGGAAATTAAGCGTTTCCGGACACATGTCCACATAACATCTTTTCTTTATTTGTATGTGAGGAATGTTTCCTGAAATTTTGGCCGTACCTTTTTGCAACACCCTGTATAGAGAGATGCTGAATGAAACACATTTGGCGTCGAGAGGAATGCGTGAAGCCTTCAGTGATTACCATAGCAGAATGTTGTCAAATGATATTGCAGAAAATTCAAAGAAATACTAGTCATATGTAAAGTTAGTATCCAGTCACTTGCTAATGAGGCAGGAGCTGAAATTGAGGGTAGCAAAGCAATAGCTGAAATGCTTCATTCCATTTTCAAATGTATTTTTACAAAGGAAAACCCAGGAGAATTCCTCCCATTTAATCCTTGTGCCACTGAAAATTCTAGGTCATAACACCCTATCAGATTCTGTACTGAATTTGCAGCGGATTAGCCTCTCTTCTTACTATAATCTATTATAGATCCCTTGAACAAAAAACTGGTCCCAGTAGTTGGAAGACAGCACAGGTCGCACCATTTAAAAAAGGGTAGTAGAAGTGTTCCACATAACTACCTTCCAAATCCCTAGACATTGATTTGTTATAGAGACTTAGCCCATTTTCTTGACTCAAAACATAATGAGGTATCTCGAACAGAATGACCTCTTCCATGCCAATCAGGAATGATTCCGAAAACATCGATCATGCAAAGCCCAATTCACACTTTTCTCACATGACACACTGAAAGCTTTGGACCAATGCAGTCATGTAGGTACAGTTATTGACAAAAATATAATTATAATATAGGGTAACAAGCGAAATTTGTGACTGGATTGGTTAGGAGAATGCAGCATATTATCTTGAATGGAGAGTCATCGTCAGATGTGGAAGTAACTTTGTGTGTGTCCTAGGAAAGTGTGTTGGGATCCTTGCTGTTGATGTAGTATATTAATAACCTTGCAGGTAATATTAATAGCAATCTCAAACTTTTTGCAGATGACACAGTTATCTGTAGTGAAGTACTGACCAAAAGAAGCTGCATAAATATTCAGTCAGATCTTGATAAGTGGTGGAAAGATTGGCAGCTTATGTTAAATATTCAGAAATGTAAAATTATGCACATTATAAAATGAGAAGGCATAGTATCCTTTGACTATGACATAAATGGGCAACAGTTGGAATTGGCTAAATTGTACAAACACTTGTGTGTATCACTTTGTAGGGATATGAAATGGAATGATCACATAAGTGCAGTTGCAGATAAAGCAAGTGGTGGCCTTGGGTTTATTGGTAGAATACAGGTAAAATTCTCTACAAAGGTGATTGCTTATAAATCATTTGTGCAATCCATTCTGGAATATTGCTCAAGTATGTGGGACCTGTACTAAATAGGACTAACAGGGGACATTGAACACATACAGAGAAGGGCAGAACAAATGGTCAGAGGTTTGTTTGACCTGTGGGTGAGTGTCAGAGAGATGCTGAAGTAACTGAATTGGCATACCCTTGAAGATAGACTTAAACAATCCTGAGAAACCCAGTTTACAAAGTTTCAAGAACAACCCAGTTTACAAAGTTTCAAGAACCGGCCTTAAATGAAGACTTTAGGAATATACTACAACCCCCTACATATTGCTCACATAGGGATTGTGAGGACAATATTAGATTACTCACAGCACACACAGAGGCATTTAAACAGTCATTTTTCCCATGCTCCATAACGAATCAAACAGGAAGTGCCTTGGACAAAATGTATGTTGTTTCACCATTAATTATTTTGTAAAGGTTATCTTACGGGATTTCAAATTTGTCAGCAGTTGACTGTGGATCTATTCGTGAATTATATGAGGCGTGTTTTTTAAGTAAGTACCGTTTTGCCCCATCGCAGCCGCAGCGCTGCGGTCAACGTTCTGCGCATGCGCACTGGGTACCTACATCTGTTGTCTATGCACTGACACCATTACAGTCTGATTCTTCCTTGTTTATGTTGTGTACTGAGTGTTTAAGGTGCCACCGATAATCGTGAGTCCCGCGACTGTGAAGTATGGGTTGTTATAAGATTTCTTAGTGCTAAAGGCCTAAAAGCGATCAATATTCATCATGAGATCTGTGCAGTTTATGGAGAAATCATTATGAGTGATAGAATGGTAAAAAAGTGGGTGAGTTCATTTGAATCTCTGATTGCAGAAACAGCATTAGTCCATGCATGTTGATTTTGAGAAAAACGGAAAAATAAGTTTGTGGGCCTGAGAATTCTATTTTCTTTGACAGCTCTATTTTACTTTGAACGGCGCAGTTTCTGGTGATGTCCAAACACTATTTTCAATGATGTAATGATTAGAGTATATAATGATTTAAATACGCAAAGTTCATGGACATGTGCTGTTTCTGAAATCAGTTGGTTGCCAGAAATGTAAGTCTGTGTTATTCAGCAGTTTATTTGTAAAGTTATTATGTTCAGTACAAAAAATTATTATTATTAGGCTACATAACAGTTTCTGAAGATCAGCTGTATTATTTCTCATTACCAAAATTCTTATTCTATGTGTACATAACAGATTCTGAACAACTACTTTTAAGTACAAATTACAATCAGGTAAAGAGCAAGCTTAGTGAAATATTGCTTGTACCCATGTCTGTTATTCACTGTCAGGCCCTCTGCTGTCTACTGAAGGCCAGTTGTAGAGAACTCTGTAAATGCATAGGTTCTCTTCAGGGACATACGGCTCCAATTTCTTGAGGTCAGCTAGTTTCTTGTCACTTAGTGGTACACACTTTTCGTATGCTGCAGCTGTCGCTAGAGTTACTGTTGTTTTTAAATCAAGAAGTAAACGAAAAGTGTGAGTCACCAGGCTTCCAATGTATGGTTTTGCAATGACATTCCCACTACACTCACTGTTGTATTCAAATTCCATGAATTCTGAAACGGTGAAGGATTGTTTCTCATTCCTTGTGAGCACTTTGCTGTTCATTGTTTCTAAAGACAAGGCATTGTGTTTATAAAATTTAGGCCACCATTGTTTGAAAGCCAGTACAAACTCTGTTGAAACAACATTAACCTGGTATTTGTTAAAGGTACTTGCAGCAACAATAAGTTCTACAAACTGCATGATGCTATAAATCCTATCAACAGCTCGAATTTTTCTCTTAATCACTGCAAAGTCCATGTCACAGGGTAAGAATGAATGGCCCCTGACCGGGAAATAATAATAAATTCTGAGTAAACGCTGAGATGCTGCAACTGCCATGACAAACCTGACCATAGTATTATTCTTATTCTGCCCTGGGCAGCCATCTGAAAATATATGCGGGTATTTTATGTTTGGTCACCTTCGTGATAAATGTAGAATGTTGCATATCCTGTCTTCAGCTTGTGGATATTGAATACATTAACATTGAGTTGTCAAGGGTAGAAAACTTCCTGAACTGGAATGGTAGGAAGGGACAAATTTTGCATAAAATCTATGGCAATACCTGCAACATCCTCGTCTTTTTGACACAGTACTTGTACTTCACGAATACGAGCAGAAAACTTTGCAGCCCTGCGTTTATGAACCATCATTTCTGCAGCGGCAACCCTCTTAGCCTTTTCATTCAGTGTTTTGTTTCGTAATTTATTTTGAAGCGCTTCACAAGTACCACATATGTCAACTTGTGGTCAATGAAATGTAAGTGAAAAACGTTCTTTGAATATTTTTAAATAAAATTCGTACTTAATATTACTTGCTTGGGGATGTCGTAATCTGAACTGCTCATGCGTGATTTTGACATTAAGTTGGCTATTTAAATAATGCTGTTCTCTTGTGCCATAGTGAGTAATTTTTTGGGGATAGGAATTTATGTTATCAATTAAGGTGCGATTCCTAACACGGCGACAGCGACCGACCGCAGTTGCAGAAGTCAGATGGCAATGCTGCAGCCTGCAGTCGGTGCATTGCAGAACACAGCGACAGACAAGTTATGCAGTTGCCAGGAACAACTGCGCGAGGCGAGATGTCTGTTAACACCACCAATGTTATTGCGCTGTTGTTGGAAGAGGAGGACGATGACATTTTATTGTTGCATTCCAGGAAAAAATGAAAGCTGGTAATGCCTTTATGCCTTTATATAAAAGTAGAACTGCAGAAGGTAGTTACACAGTACTGATAAAAATACATTTGTTAGGTGATGAAAATATCTTCAGGAACTACTATCGTTTAAATAAAAGATAGTTTAATTTTGTGCTCAGTTTTATTAAAGATGACATAATGCCACAGTGCCTAAGAAACGTAATAAGTGCAGAAGAAAAATTATATTTGACGCTAAGTCCACAAAATGTTATACATTATTAGATTGTGCTGCAGTTCCAAGACTTTGTGAGAGAGTTGTGGAGGTTGAAGGGCTGCTGATGTGTGTTGCACTGTGCAGCCATTATTTCATAATCAGAAATGATCATACTAATTTTTCGTTTGGCTTCTGCCTTATAAACTGGAGGTAAACTCCTGACAACGGTGCTGATGTGACAGAAAAATAAGTCAATATAATCATCATTGTGTTCCATAAACATTTTTAGTAAATTTTGCCTAATTTCGTCCCTTTCTTTCCACATTTGTAATATTGTATCATCATTACTACGAACTTTACTGTGTTTTCTTTTCCGTGCTGGCACATAACGTCCATCGTTTGTTACCACAGATGTTTCACCACTATTTCCTATTGTATGTGTTTCTGCCGTATCTTCTTCCTGTGATGCTGAAAGGTCCAGTTGACGAGTTCGATCTCCACTGTCTTCTTGGCTTTCTTGTATTGTTGTCTGTGATGATGTCAATGTAATATTTATTCCTCCAGATTTGTGTTGTGCAACACTGTCAAGGAACAATAGCTGTTTGTCCTTTTGTTTTTGAATTTTTTGATGCAGCAGAGCCCGTTCCTAATTTGCTTTTCTTCTTGAACCTCTGGTAACCGTCCCTTAAAAATTTCTACTTCTTCTTACAGTCATCACCTGTAAATGGAAATTATATTAGCTGTATGTTTTCATTTGTTTCAGATTCTTAGCCACAGCCGAAAATTACCAGTCTTTATCATTTGCCTATTGTATATCACCATCTTACATATCAAGAGTTGTTAAAAATGTTTTGAAGATATTAAGAATAAAGCTGCAGCCCATGTTGATGCCACCTTCTACTGAATCAGATTTCAGACGTATTGAAGAAGAATTTTGGCTTAAATGCAATATACCTAATTGTGTAGGTGCTATAGATGGAAAACATGTTCGCATAAGGGCACCAGAGAAAAGTGGATCTCTGTTTTTTAATTACAAAGATTTTTTTCAATTATTCTGCTGGCTATTGTGGACGCAAATTGTAAATTCATTAGCGTTGATGTCGGCACTTACAGAAAAGAGTCTGATAACGGTATGTTTCAGAAATCGGCTATGGGCAAGAAAATAGCTGCAAAGGAGTTTAATATACCTCCACCAAAATGTTTGCCAGACACAAATGTGGGTATATTCGGCCAGTAAAAGCAGTCTCCGGTCGCTATGCGGTTCGGCGGCAGCGGCACTACTGGTCCCTGACCAGATGTGCGGTCTGCCGCCGAAGCAGGTATACAGCGGCAGACGAGGCTGCCGCCGCATTCAGCACGCCTCACATTGCAAACAATGGCAACCAGTGGTGCCGCCTGCAGCCGGTCGTGTTCGGAATCGCACCTTTATCAAACTTATTTCTGCACTACTGATTTGATTTCCCGATGCATTTTTACCCCTCTGGTCACTAGGTGACTTTCCACAAGCAAGCAGATTGCTTATCCTCCTTACCCTTTTGTTTGTGACACCATGGATACTTAAGAAAGCTTTCTTGCATACCTCTGATCGTCCAGTGCTGGAATTAATAAAATACTGAAAGTTGTTGCATCTTGGTTTCAGTTGCCTCCTTCTGGTAGTCTTCTTCACCTTCTGGAAATATTGCCTACAGTAATCAGCCATTGGAGATAAAAATCTTGTGCGTCCTTTGGTGTCATGTTGTAGAAAAGTGAAAATACTTCATTTCTTCCCTCTTCAGGAATTCTTCCAAAGCAGTTTCTACGACATCTACAAAATTACACAGATATTTCAGTCACGCAATAAATCATTAGTTTACTATTTTACTGACATATAACATTACTTACTTGCAGTCCACACCAGTGCTTTTCTTTGAAACTAACTTTCCACTGTAGTTTTTGTACTCTAAACCTTTAATTCGCGACCTTTTTATGATTTCATGCTGATACCCAACATTCTTTACACCTTTTTTCCTCTTTATACTTTCACCACCATCATGTACATTCATATCTTCCCTGTTCAACATTGCTGTGCTTCACAAAGAAAAACTGTGCGAACAAAGAGACAATATTACACAACAGGCTAGCCAATGTTGGCTGCAGAAATAGCACTAGTCCTGGACAAGTGTTCTTTCTCCTCTCACTCAAAACGTCGGGATCTTGTTTGTCCCATTAAGAATGATGGACAAATGTTGTTTCTGCATTCATTCGATAGAGGGAGCGCCATAACATGGAAATCAGCTCGTAACTCAATTTAACTAAAAAGTGGACAAGTGTTGTTTGTGCAATCAGTGATTCATTTAAAGATGGCCACACAAATGTGCATGATGAACAATGGAGTGGGCGTCCTTCGGTCGTTAATGAAAGTTTGGTGCAGGAAGTGGACAATAAGGTGAGAGAAAACAGACGCTTTACGATTTCCTCCTTGCGGGATGACTTTCCTAATGTTTCTCGTAGTGTTTTGTATGGCATTGTGACCGAGCACTTGAATTACCGAAAATTGTGCGCACATTGGGTACCGAAAATGATGACGGATGTGCACAAAACCAAATGTTTAGACAGTGCATTGACTTTTCCTTGAGCAGTACCACAATGACGGTGATGATTTGATAAGCCAAATTGTTACGGGTGATGAAACATGGGTGGCCTACGTCACAACAGAATTAAAGCAACAGTTCATGGAATGGCGGCATTCAGATTCACCCAGAAAAGTGAAGTTTTTAGCAAACAATTTCTGCCTGGAAAATCATGTGCACAGTTTTTTGGGACAGGAAAGGAGTATTGCTTGTGGAATTTCTGCCTTGTAATGAGATAATCAATGCAGCAGCTTACTGTAAGACATTGCACAATCTGCACCGTTCAATTCAGAACAAAAGACATGGCAACTTGAGCAAGGACATCGTTTTGCTGCAAGACAATGCCCATCCGCATGTGGTGAATCAGACCAAAGTTCTCATCACACCTTTTCGATGGGAGACTCTAGATCATCCTCCGTACAACCCCGAACTTGCACCCAGTGACTATCATCTGTTCCTGCACTTGAAGAAACACCTTTGTGGTCAGCGTCTTCAAGACGATGACAAAGTCAAAACAGTAGTGATGCAGTAGTTAACAAGTCAGGCGGCAGACTTCTATGAGGAGGGTATTCAAAAACTGGTATAACGTTATGACAAGTGCCTCAATATTGACAGAAATTATGTAGAAAAGTAGATCAAGGCACAGGCTTTCATGTAAAAATTAAATTATTGAGATATCTTAGCACGTCTTTTTTTAATTTCAGAACAGTTCTTACTTAAAAACATGCCTCGTTAATTAAGATTTGATCAGTGTTAACCCTTAAGATAACAATTTATTATTACACCCTACTGACGCCAATGTTGTCAGAATGCTGTTTACTTTCTCACTGCTTACAAAATTCACTTCTAGATGTAAGTGGCATGCTCAGTATTGATGCTCAATCTTTCAGTTTACATGTATGTCAATAGTTATCTATTTTTGAGCATTGTTGCAATGACTTACCATCAATTGATAACTCTAATACTGTGTTGTTCGTTTGTTGACATCATTCTTTGTAACACTGTTTACAATGTGTTATTTCATCTGACATTGTTGTTTTTATGCACTATTGTTTCTGTGCTGTTTTTCTTTAAGTTCATGTTCGCAGTTTGTTTATTTCATTCACTTTTTCAATTTTGTAATAAAAGACAGAAGTTGTGAGTTGTTGGTAAATACTAGTCATAGAGAATATTTTAGTGAAACTAGCAGCAGTTGAAAGATGTTTGTGCTGGTATAGAGATTGAAAATGATGACAGAATGGAAAATACACAATACATTGAAGTGATTACATCTGAAACACCACAGATGCTACCACATCCAATTCACAATGTGTCTGGACTGCACCATATGCCATCACTGGGCTCTTTTTCAATTGAATATTTCAATTTAGTTTTCACTGCAGTGTTACTTCAACTAACTGTCACTGAAACAAATTGCTCAGGTAAGCAATTTATATTTAAACATGTGGCTACTTTGTGCAGCCCATCTAAAAAATTGAAAAATGTCACAAGAGCTGAGGGAAGAGGTTTCATAGCATGCTTACTGAATATGGGACTCAACAAAAGACCTATATTGTATTCATTCTCATGCACAGAATCATAAAGACATTTCCATGGTTTGGCAAAATGTATTTTCTTCCAGAACACAAGTGTTAGGCGTGACAGGACTGCATACATCAGACAGAACTTTATGTACTGTACAGTTATTGCAATTATTATCTCTGTAAATAATGTTAAAAATTTTGTTTTTCTCAGAAATTTGTATAGGTTTTATGGACAATTATATGGAAACAAAAGCAAATTTATATTATTTTTTTAAAAATACTTTTTATTTCATCACTTATAAACAATTTAAAGTGAAGATATATGTGAATCTGGGTATGCTTTGTAAACTACAATGAATAAGTGGCATTTTTTTCATATTTTTAAATTGAATGCAGCATAATATATGGCTGTTGAAATGAAACACTTCATGACAGTATAAAAACATATGATACTTTTAGCATTCACGGTTCAAAATGGCTGACTGCAAAAGGGTTAAGAAAGATAAATGTATAATGTACTGTAAAATGAACGGATTTCAGCATCATGAGTGCCTCTGATTGAACTATTGTCAGCCATTTTGAACCTGGATCAGTCTGGTACAAACTTTCAGTGTGACACATCATGAGTGGTTGTAAGTAAGATTTCTTGAATGATTAACCTACTTGCACATTTTGAAAATGAACAAAGGAACCTGGGCTAGACTACGATTGGGGTTCTAACAACCTTAGAACTATTTTCACAGTGGGTTTTCCTGATTTGTAATTGAGACAGCTAAATGCTGTGGAAGTGGCGATATTACTACATATGATAAAAAGCACTCCGTCAATAGGCCACAAGTGGCCCATTGGGACCATCCGACCGCTGTGTCTTCCTCAGCTGAGGCTGCAGATAGAAGGGGCGCACGGTCATACACCGCTTTCCCGGTCGTTATGATGGTTTTCTTTGACCGGAGCAGCTACTATTCGGTCAAGTAGCTCTCAATTGGCATCACGAGGCTGAGTGCACCCCGAAAAATGGCAACAGCACATGGCGGCCTGGATGGTCACCCATCGAAGTGCCGGTCATGCCCGACAGCACTTAATTTTGGTGATGTGATGGGAACCGTTGTATCCACTCCAGTAAGGTCATTGCCACTACATATGATAGAGACACTTTTTTTATTTTCACCTTAAAGGAACTTTAATATGTGTGCTGAATTGGTTATAACCAAAGAGAACAGTCTTCTGTCATACTACAAATATTCTGAACTTGTGTGAACAAACAGTTTTAATAAGAATTTAATTTGATGATGTAGGAAACAGTTAATCCCAGCCATCTTTATCCCATCTGCATCTTTTATTAACTGGGAATGAACACTGCATTGAACATTTTACAACAAATGGTTGGCCTACTCTTACATTTATTTTAAAAAAATAGTTGGCCTCTCTGCACAGCCAGTTGTTAGTATAAGAGATGGAATGTAAAATTTTCGGGACTGGTGCTGCCATCTGGGTAAGTAGGAGTAGTTGATCTTTGCACCGCTAGGTGGCGAGAGCTGCATATCTGATGAGTCAGTGTGCGGAGTGGCATTCAACTGGGAGGACTTGTTGCATGTCCACAGTGATTTCCATAATACTCTGTGTTTGGTGTGTGTCGATTTTACGATTGGTCCATGAACAGAACAGTGTATGTGTATCAAATTCTGCGCGAATCTCGGGAAAAGTGCTATGGAGACCCTTGCAATGATTCAACAAGTGTTTGGGGGCCAGGGCATGAGCCGTACGCAAGTGTTTGAGTGGCATGCTTGGTTCAGGGCCGGCCGTACAGACATTGAAGATGATGCTCGCACTGGAAGGCCCATTAGCCGCACAATGCCAGACATTGTTGCCAAACTTCAACAATTGTTTCTTGCAGATCAACATCGAACCATTCAAGACCTCGCGGATGAAGTGGGTATTGGTTATGGAACATGTCAATGAATGTTGACTGGTGAATTGGGCATGCATCGTGTCACCACAAAATTTGTGCCAAGGATCTTGACTGCCGATCAGAAGGCACAGCGTGTTGAAGCAGGCATGGACCTTCATTAGACCGCATCTGATGATCCATCCTTCTTATCACGGGTTATCACCAGCAACGAGAGCTGAATTTACGGTTATGACCCAGAGACAAAGCAACAACCGTCCCAGCGGAAGAGCCCGAGCTCTCCAAGACCCAAAAAAGCGAGACAGGTGAAGAGCAAAGTGAAGAGAATGATCATTGTTTTCTTTGATACCAAGGGAATTGTGCACAAAGAATTCGTCCCACCCAACCAAACAGTGAATTCCGTGTACTTTTGTTACATTTAGCGATGGCTCCGTGAAAATGTGGGGCAACAATGGCCCGAACTTTGGCGTCAAGGATACTGGCTGCTGCATCACGACAACGCGCCCTATCACACGTCCTTGCTCTCCAGGACCTTTTTGGCAAAAAACAAGATGGCAGTTCTACCCCACCCACCATACTTACCAGATTTGGCACCTTGCAACTTCATGCTACTCCCAAAACTGAAACTCAAGTTGAAAGGCCATTGGTTCGACACTCTAGAAAGGAGTCAAGAAGCATCGCTGGCGGTGATAAACACCCTCAAAGACAGGACTTCCAGAAAACGTTTGACCAGTGGCAGAAGCACTGGGACTGGTGTGTACGTGCGGATGGGAACTACTTCAAGGGTGATGGTGACCATTAGTCCAAAGGTAAGGCTTTCAACAGATGGTAGCACCAGTCCCAAAAATTTTGGATAGCACCTCGTATACACACACACACACACACACACACACACACACACACACACACTAGCTTTTCCCCCACGCCTTCGACCCCGTTGCGCTTATATCACATATATTGCATACATATGTATTCTTGATTCTTTTTTGTTTTACACCATACAGCTCCAGAGAGGATGTTTATTATTTGTGATATTTAGCTGAGAGACATGATCTTTGGTCTCAAAACCTATTGAAAAAATTATTGACTTGCTGTAGTGCTCATTGAACAGCACATATGAGAGACAAATTGCAGTTCATACTTTTAAAGTATTCCAAGAAATACCAACAGGTTGCTTTAGAAAATATTTACATATCACTCCATTCTCATCCCCATTCCCATCACTAGGAGTATCTTACTCCCACAGTACTTTTATTAAAAAATAAATAAAATAAAATGTCATGTTGATATCAGATTTAGTTGAAATTGCTCCAGGCATTCCTGAATGATGCTTTTATGCCACCCCTTTTCACCTTCACTCTCAGCTGTAGGTTGCCAAGGGGTGTTTTCAAGGTTTCACATTATGTGTGTACTTAATTGGTAGAAATTGTTTCAGGTGTTGAAGAGGTGAGCACATATGCGCGCGCGCGCGCACACACACACACACACACACACACACACGCACACACACACCTAGGGGTGAAAAATAATCAGGACTGTCATCAGTGAACCTATCAACCCCGAAAACTATGGAGTCAATATTGGTCATTATTGAATATTTTTAAATGTCATGGCTTCTCATCCCCACACCCACCTCTAGGTATGGCAGTTATGGATGTATTACCTACAAAGCATTTTTATACAAATAATGACTCGCATATATACAAGATTTGGTTAAAATTGCTCCAGACACTCCTGAGCTGCATTTCTGTGTCACCCAGTCTTCACCAGCTCCTCCTCGTCTCACTCCCCCCAACCCTATCTAAGGTATGTGGTTCTTTCTCACACAGGTAATAAATGATACATGTATCAAGTCTTGTTGAAACTATCAATTGGTTTAGGAGGAATGATTATATACACATATATTAATGGGGTGTTTGGTTGCTTTTTTAACCATGATCATCAAAATTTTGAGTTGACAATTTGTAACTGAATATTGTTCCTTTTTTCTGAGAATAATCTTCAAACATCTGTTCAGTTGGGCTTTTATGAAAAATTGTCTATAACAAAAGTGACATATCAGCTCTCAAACTCAGTTTTTGTGGAAATAAGCAAGCAACATTCATCTGTTGGAATTTTCTCTAATCGTGACAACATGTTCAGTCATGTAGATCACAAAATCTGTTAAGGAAGCTTAAACATTACTGTGTTCGAAAAATTCCTGTTGTATGGATGGAGACATATTGTAGTAACAGATACCATACAGCCACATTAATAAATAATGCCACTGGAATGGTTCTAAATTTGGTTTGGAAAACATTAAATATGGTTTCTTATGAGTCAGTACATGAAATACTATTGTTCTTTACTTACATAAATAATTTAGTAAAGGCATTTCAAAAACTGCATTGTTTTCTGATAACAGACTTATACCGATAGAGGCTGTCTCTTGGCCACAGTTTGGCAGGGCCATTCATGTGGACAGATGGTATGTTAGTGGTCATATCCATGTAGAGAGCCACACAGTTGTTGCTGCTTAGTTGGTAGACTACATTGTTGCTTTCACAGGTGGCTCTGCCTTTAATGGAGGTAGGAATTGCACGTGACTGGACTGGAGTAAGTGGTAGTGGGAAGATGTATGGGGACAAGTCTTGTATCAAGGTCTTTTACAGGGATATAAACCCACCCCCATAGCTGAGGTCACTAACATATGCCTGTGAGGTGGCACTAAAGTCCCTGATCATTATTCTTTGTGCCAATGTCCGGAATTAAAATCATGCCTTTCTGTAGCACCTCATGATGTGAGGGAATATGATGCTGTTGACGGTGGTCTGTCCATTGGATGGAGATGTTAAGCCCTGTGACATCCTTGGTGCTGTTCGAAAGGAGTAGGCATGTATCAGCACTGGGTTTCATCATTCCCTTCTCTCCTCCTCTTACCATCATCATCATCATCACCATACAAAACAAACATAACACCACAGAATACATATATACATATACTGCAATCACCGACACTCAACAAATACATATAAGACAATCCCCCATATCTGCAAGGAAATAGGCCATTGTGCATGGAGAAGGAAAAGTCTTGCTGACTACGTGGCTAAATCTACTGCTTGGGTTCTCCAAGCCAACAATGCCATGTGACTTCAGAGGAAAATGAGCTGTGGGCCAAGGAGTTGTGAGCAGAGGAAGAATAAGGAAAGAGAAGGATATTGCATAGGTTGTGTGGGCTGTGGAGTACCACTGTGGGAGGGGTAGGAAGGATATTTCTCATTTCAGGGTTGTCAAAACACTGGTCGAGAACATGATTTAATTGCTCTTGCACTTTCTGGACGAGATGGGGGAAGTTTAGTTTGTCTGCAAAGGCCTCAGCAAGACCCTTGGCATATTCAGAGGAACTGCTCGTCACCTCATATCTGATAACTACAGGTGGCTACGTTTGATGTGGATAGAGGTACTGACTGTGCCATCTGTGAGGTAGAGATTGGCATTGAAGAAGGTCATATGTTGGGCCGAGGAGGGCTAGGTGAAGTGAATGGGGGAGAAAGAATTGAGGACAGGATGCCCTCAATCTCAGTCCAGATCATGAAGATGTCATCAGTGAATCTGAACCAGATGAGGGGTTTGGGATTCTGGGTAGCTGGAAAGGATCCTTCTAGATGGCATGAATAGGTTTGCGTAGGATTGTACCATATGAGTGCCAATGGCTGCACAACAGATATGTTTAAAGGTGATGCCTTCAATGGAGAAGTAATGATTGGTGAGGACGTAGTTGGTCATGATGACTAGAAAGGTGGTTTCAGTTCTGGAGCCAGTAGAGCAAGCCGGTAGGCATTGGGGATTTATTGTAGAGGGAGATGGCCACCAATAGTAACAAGTAGGGTGGTAAAGAGACAGGAACTGTGCAGAGTCTGTAGTGAAAATAGTTCCTGTCTTTTTCAAACAGGAGGATAGGTAACCCTACAGGTAATAGGGCAGAGATTTTCTCTGTGGGGGCACAGTATTCAGCCACGAGGCGGTGCCCTGAATAGTTTGGTTTACATATATTAGGAAGCATGTAGAAGGTTTGAGTGCAGGAACTGGTTGAAGTGAGGAGGGAGATAGACTTACGGGAGAGGTCCCGGAATGGACTTAGAGGTTTGACAAGAGACTGAAGACCATTTGAAAAGTTACTGCTAGAATGGGGTCACTGTGGCACAGCTTGTAGGTGGACGTGTGTAACAGCTAGTGGAGACCACCAACCAGATAATTCCTGCAGTTCATAACATCAGCGATAGAACCTTTGTCAGCAGGTAGGATTATAAGTTCAGGATATTTTTTTAGGTGGTAAATTGCAGTCCTTTCTTTGGGTGTGAGCTTGGTTTCCATGTTGAAAGGTGTGGGGAATGATGGTGAGGCAAAGTTTGAGGTTAGGAAATGCAAGGAAGTTACAGGGGATTATTGTGGCGGTGGTTAGATTGAGTTCAGTATTGGTTTTGGGCCTAGGCTGGTAGGTTTGGTGGCAAAAAAGTGATCCCATGCAGAGGCCAAGAGATGAAAAGAAGGTCTGTAACAAGCCCAGTGTGTTTGGATTTGGGAGTGGGGTAGAAGGTGAGGCCTTTGATAGGAACTTATACACTTTTGGAGGACAGCTTCACAACCATATTGTGGGTCTGTTTAGGCTCTGGGTTCTGTAAGGTGGTAGGAAGGAGTTTAAGGGTAAGGCAGATATAGTAGATCTGCAAGACAGGGTTTAGCTGCTAAGATGGGGTATGGGGAAGGTTTCATGGAGGTTCGTGGAGGTAATGGTGGCGGTTAGTTGCAGTCTCAGGCAGGAGTAAGATAGAGAAATTGGACAGTTTCTTCAAGAGGTGTTCTGTACCAGAAATAGAGACCAACCGGCACACTAAATTAAACTCTAGTTCAGAATTTCATACATTCAGCCAGAAGCATTATTGAAAATTGTCACATATTCAACAACAAATTGAAGGAGTACATTATTAGCAACTGTCTTCCATAATTTATCTAAACATTTGTACTCCATGAGGAATGTACCTATTAATACCAATATTCATATTAAATAAGTATTAACTTTTCCATTATATAAAGAGCTGATAGTGTTCTGTGAAGTGAGAGACCTTACATAAGTGCTTAGTATTAAATAACAAAAAGTTGCTGATTATTGTAAGAGAAAATTCTTTTCAAAGTAGGTGCTGTTCTAATATATTAATCTAGAAGTAATTCCCTCTAGTTGAATTTTTTGTTAATATAATTTCCAGGAGCAGCCTTCAATCAGTTAAGAGTTAATGGCAGTGAGACGTAAACTTCAAACGCAAAAAAAAAGGGGGGGGGGGGGTTTCTCAGTCAACAATTGAGAGATAAGTGATGATAATTGATAGGAGAGACATGAAAACAGAGAAAGTGGATGAGGGAACAATCTGGAGTGGAACACATGTTAATGAGTGGACAGAACATACAGCCAGGCGAAAGGATGGTGAAAGGAGCAATGAAATACTTAACTGGACGTGAAGAGATAATGGAGAGCCATGAAGATGACCTAATGGAAGGGTAGAAAATAACATTTGAAAACATGTAGCAGCAACATGGATGCATGTAGCTGAATATAATAATGCATGGAGTAGTCTGGAAAAGATGCTTGCCCATCAGTGGCTGTCTGACTTGTGCTGAGAGTTATGGCAATGTGTAGGATAGATGTAAACCTGGAGGTGACTGCTACTTACTGTAATATATTCTTTCATAGGTGTTACCTAATCGCATTGAAGGCAGACGTCGTTGTTCTTATCGTTTTCAGATCGAAGACTGGTTTGATTCAGCTCTCCGTGATAGCCTATCCTGTCTTTTCATCTCTACATTACTAATGTAATTTCCATCCATTAAAACATACACAAGATTGTTGCCCCTCTTCAGGAATGAGATGTTAGTTGAGAGGAAGGGGTTAGCAAAGAGTAGGTAGATGTATGCATTTAAAATTTCATTTACAAATGCCATAGTTTGCCCAGATCACTACAAGATTGAGATGAAAGCAACTTACAGCGAAAGACGTATGCTGGTAAACAGGTATCATATGTCATTTTCATTACTGCAAGATTTCAAAGACCTTGAGATATACCTGTGGTTATTATTTTGGTGTAAGAGGTGAGCACCGTCAGTAGTTTCTCACGTCCAGATTTCCCGTGGATGTACTTACTGTTAGCAGAGTAATTTTCTGGCAATATCTGATTGGAACTGTGAGATTTATTATACACATTAACATGTTAAACATGGTTACATGAATATCGTATTGTACAATCCACACAATAAAAATTAACAGTGTCCATAGCAACACAAAAGATATATACACAATCAAGGTACAGATTCTAAATTCTCACACCCCCAGAATCATGACACCCCACCCCCCATCATTTGCTCTAAAAATATGTGGTCCATAGTGATGGGCTGATTATCTATGTCTCTTATAAAGTGGTGTCTAGTGTCTATATGTTTGGTTCGACTCTTGTAGCCACTGTCAATTGTAGCTTTGTGTCACATAATAGTTTGATAGGGTCCTTCTCGGGGTTTCAAGATATTTCATTGTCTAACCTTTGAAGCAGTAGAGCCTTCTGACTTGCTGAGGTCAGGGCCATATATTCTGCCTCAGTTATGGATAAGGCTACAGTTACATAAGCAGGATATTACTGCTCCTTGAGATGTAAACAGATATCCACGTGTTGACTTCCTGTCTTCGGAATCTGTGGCCCAGTCTGCATCACAGTAACCTATTATGTGGCTGTCCTCTGCTTCAGAAAACAATAGCTTCATGTGCTTCACTCCTTTTAGATGTCTAAAGATTGTTTTGAGTGTTTGCCACTGTGGCATGTCGGGATTGTTACAAAAATGACTGACATTTACTGTCAAATAATATAGGACTGGCATTGTTCCTAACTGAGCATACATTAAACTTCCTATTGCTTCATGATTGGGTATGTTCTTCATAGCTTCTCGCTCCTGTTCTGTTTTTGGTTTCATGTCATGAGTGAGCACCTGGTTACTATCTAGTGGTGAAGAAATTGGGTTACACTCTTTTGTATTCAATCTGTTAAGAATTTGCTCCACATAGTGTGCCTGGTCTATCCATAGATAACCTTCTTTGTGGTTCCGAGTAACACCAAGATCTTTCATCTTAAATTTTTCTCTTAAACTGTTTTTGAAAACTTCTTTGCCTTGTGAATTGTTACTGAAACTTAGCATATATCCACATAAACAACAACTATACACAAGGATCAGTGGTTGATCTGTTGAAGTTTAGATTCAACAGTGTACTGTCTAATTTCAAACATTTGCTTTAATCCATATACTGCCCTTTTTAGTCTTTTAATACCAGTATATTTCAGTATCTTTGCAACAGGGTCTACTTCTGGAACTTTCACATAAATCTCTTCATGTAAGTCACCTTGCAAGAAAGCCATGACAACACTGAGATGATCAGTGTCCAGATCATGTTTAGCAAACACAGCAAATAGATACCTTTATGAGTTATATCTAATAACTGGTGCATAAGTTTCATCATAATCCATGACTTGCTTCTGACCACAACCTTTTACTACTAGCCATTTGTTTATAGCGTACAATGTGGCTTTTCAAATCTTTTTGTTTTTTTGTTTTAAACACCCATTTCACATTTATTGGTTTCTTATTTGAAGGTGAAATAGCAGACTCCCATGTGCAGTTCTCTTTATGCAATTATGACTCTTCTTGTATTGCTTTCGACCAGTATTCGGCATTGTCTAACATCATTGCTTCTTCAAGTCACAAGGGATCGTTGTCAGATGACTGTTTGGACTGTCAGATGACTGTTTGGACTGATGAGTTACAAAGTCATGTAGCTTATTCGATTTTGGGATTCTGGATGACTTTTATATTGACTCAAGCTGCTGCAGTTGCTCATTATCATTATTTGCATTATCTACTCTTGTTTGCTCATTGCAGCTAGTATTCCTCAAGTTACTACTGGATGTGCTGGTCTCAGGTTTGGTTTCAAATTCAACTTTCATTTTGCTGCTTTTCTGTCAGTGGGAGAAACAATCAACTGTTTAGAAGTACATTAATCAAAAATAACGTCCCTTGTTTTTTTATGAGTCTCTGGCAATTAGGTTCAAAAAGCCTGTAGGCTTTTGATTCTTCACAGCATCCTACCAAGGTACACTCAGTACTTTTTTGTACTATTTTCATTGGTTGGCTCTCGGAATGTGAACATAGGCCTTGCTTTTAAATATTTTGAGATGTCGAAGATCCGAGCTCTTGTTTGTCTGAGTTTCTTCTGGAGTCTTTCTTTTTGGTGCTTTGTCGAAGATCTGTTAATTAAATAGACCAGAGTGAAGACTGCTTCTGCCCAGAATTTATTTGGCACATTTGCTTTGAAGAGTAGGCATATTGGTTTTTCTACTATTGCACTGTTATAATACTCAGCTACTGCAATTTGTTCTGGTGTATATGGCACTGTAGTCTGATTTCGGATCCCTTCTTGTCTGAAATGGTTTACCTGTTTATCGCTCACGTATTCTGTCAGTATCTGTGCTTAGAGTGCAGATCATTTTTCCAGTTTGCCTTTCAACTTGATTTTTAAAGTCTTCAATCAGCTGTGGTACTTGATTTTTATTTTTGACACTATATACAAATACTTCCCTCGAATAGTCATCAATTAAAGTAAGGAAGTATTTGGCTCCGCCAACTGACAACGTATGCATTGGTCCACACAGATCTGAATGAATTATCTTGAGGATTTCTGTGGTTCTTGAGCCAGATTGTGAAAAAGGAAGTCTTGTTTGTTGGCCATCTAAGCAAATAGAACAGGAGTATTAACTGCTCCCTCAAATAAAATTCCACTCCCCAAGCCTTGGTGAAGTGTGTGCACAACTTCAGAATGCAGATGACCTAGTCTGTACTATTTGATTCTAATTCCGATTTTGCTTGAAAAATTAGATTATTTTGTTGATTTGGTCAGTGCCTACCATTTGCTAATGATGCACTAGCAACCACATTTTTGGATAAGTCGTAAATAATACAGCCTTGTTTGTTGAAATTGAATGACCTTTTTCTACTATATTACTAACAGATAGCAGATTGGTGCTTAGCTGAGCTACATACATGAAATCATCTACTTCAATTTTGCCTTTCTTGTTGCCCGTGAGAACATTGACAAACGAAGATCCTGTACCTTTTACAAGCAAATTATCATTATTTGCTATTAAAACTTGCACGAGCCTATCACTGTTTTATAATTATTTTGGTCACATGTATATTTAGACATGTGTGCTGACGTGCATCTGTGCCTGCAGCTGTGTTTGAAAAGAACATCTGGTTGCTTGCTGTCTTGGGTGAAGGTTTCGCTTTGTTTTTGCCCTTGCTGCAACAGTTTTTTTGCCAGATGCCCGACTTGTTGCCGTTGTAACACCTTGGACCTTTTTTGAAGCTAACATCACCCTTTTCCTTGGTGACCCAAAGAGCAGTGTCACTTGTCAGTTGTTTTTTACTGGCATCACATTTATTTCTTACAATAAATTATTTTTTGTGGAGCCTCCTACGATCAGCAAGTTTGAATTTCCTAAACTCATAATCATAGGTTTATATTCATATGGTAGTCCTGCAAGTAGAATAAACCCAGTCCATTGTTCTTTAATTTCAAAGCAATTATCTTTGACATGTATTCTTCGACTGATGAACAATTTTTTAGCCTGGTTGTCAGTGTCTTTAGTGACCCTATTCATTGGAAGAGGCCAGAATCTATGTAGACTTGCTTTAGCTTGTCCTACACTACTTTAGCTGAAATATACACTATGTGATCAAAAGTATCCGATCACCTCCAAAAACATCCTTTGTTCATATTATGTGCATTGTGCTGCCACCTACTGCCAGATACTCCATATCAGTGACCTCAGTAGTCATTAGACATCGTGAGAGAGCAGAATGGGGCACTCCGCAGAACTCACGGACTTCGAACGTGGTCAGGTGATTGGGTTTCACTTGTGTCATACATCTGGACCCGAGATTTCCACACTCCTAAACATTCCTAGGTCCACTGTTTCTGATGTGATAGAGGGACACGTACAGCACAAGCCAACTTCACCTGGTAACTGACGGAGACCGCCAACAGTTGAGGAGGGTCGTAATGTGTAATAGGCAAACATATGTCCAGACCATCACACAGGAATTCTAAACTGCATCAGAATCCACTGCAAGTACTGTGACAGTTAGGCGGGAGGTGAGAAAACTTTGATTTCATGCCCAAGTGACTGCTCATAAGCCACACATCACGCCAGTAAATGCCAAACGACACCTCGCTTGGTGTAAAGAGCGTAAATATTGGCTGATTGAACAGTGGAAAAACGTTGTGTGGAGTGATAAATCACGGAACACAATGTGGCGATCTGATAGCAGGGTGTGGGTATGGCGAATGCCTGGTGAATGTCGTCTGCCAGCGTGTGTAGTGCCAACAGCAAAGTGGTGTTATGGTGTGGTTGTGTTTTTCATGGAGGGGGGCTTGCACCCCTAGTTGCACTATTACAACAAAGGCGTACATTGATGTTTCAAGCACCTTCTTACTTACCACTGTTGAGGAGCAATTTGGGAATGGTGATTGCATCTTACAACACGATCAAGCACCTGTTCATAATGCACGGCCTGTGGCGGAGTGGTTACACGACAATAACATCCCTATAATGGACTGGCCTGTACAGAGTCCTGACCTGAATCCTGTGGGATATTTTGGAACGCTGACATCAATACCTCTCCTCAGTGCAGCACTCCGCGAAGAATGAGCTGCCAGTCCACAAGAAACCTTCCAGCACCTGATTGAACGTATGCCTGCGAGAGTAGCAGCTGTCATCAAGGCCAAGGGTGGGCCAACACCATATTGAATTCCAGCATTACCGATGGAGGGCGCCACGAACTTGTAAGTCATTTTCAGCCAGGTGTCCAGATACTTTTTTGATCACATAGTGTATCTTGCATATGAACATTTATTGACAGATGGACGGAGGGCATAATTTTGCCTCTCACTGTGCAAACTTTAGTTACGTTCGTTATTTTGCCACTGTCACAATCCCAGAACTGTATTCTAGATACATATGCATAGCAAACTGCCACATACTATAGTTTTTTTTTCCCGTTAGTTTCAGAATCGAATTTGTATTTACGGAAACCATTGCATTAACTGTTACATATATAGCCTGGGTCCATAACTGTTAGTAGACTAATTTGCTGTCGGTATCTGATTGGAACGGTAAGATTTATTGTACACATTAACATGTTAAAAGTTACATGCACTATTGTATTATACAGTCGACAGAATAAAAAATAACAATGTCCACAGCAATGCAAAAAATACACACACAATCAAGATATAGATTCTAAATTGTCACACTTCTCTTGTAGTTATTTATTTGATAAAGGTTGCAACTTTAGGTGTCACATAATGTTTGAGGAAAATTAAAAAGTATAAATAGCAAACAAAAACTGCGAATGATTATTGTTTATTGTTATTCAGCATAAAATAAAAATATACTGCTTCACACCAGTATGGCGTTGTCAGTATTGCTACCACATTGTTCACTAGAATTGAATTGTCTGCACTGTCACTCCCATCACTCTGCTAACTGGGCTCACTGACTGAAAACTCTACAGAACCTTCACCTGAAGTGAATTCTTACATTATGCTGGCTTGTGGCATCATGAGACCAACCGAGCCCTAAGTCATAACTATGAAGTATCTTATGATGACTCAAATGCTACTTTTCAGTATAATTCACTGGATCAAAATAGAATTTGGGAATCCTCCAGATTGCCATTTGGGTTCACATGTAAATTATGTTTGTAGTTATTGACTGAACAGGTTTGACATAGTAATAGGAGGGTAAATTACCTGTATCTTGGTATTTGGACCTTGTACATCAATACTTCAGTTGCTTCAGAATGCTGTTCACAGTAAGTATCAAGAAGTAAATTGAGAGTGCTCTCATATCAGACTTTGCTGGAGTAGTTAATGGAAATTATAACCCAAAAAGCCTGCAGATACAAAGAATATTCTAATTTCCAATAAATGTCAGTAACATTGGGGGTAATTTTGAAAAGGAAGCCCAAATATGAAAAGTCACACAAAGAAATATGATAAAATAAACATCAGTATAAAGAGTGATTTGGAAAGAATTGGACCACTTCAGGCAGTTTTATGAAGCAGCCAAAATTGTCTGTTATATTAAATCAGAACTAACTTTCACTATGCGAAAATTTAGTTTATGATGAACAAAGGCCCTTCCTTGTGAAACAATCGATTATTTGTAGATCAAGTGCTCACAATTGATCTTCAATTTACAAAAACAGTGGAGAATTCATTAGAATTATATGACAAAGTGAGGTGACAAAACAATGTGTACCATTAAGTTGAAGTTACAGATAGCAGTTTTGCATGCCCGATTCATACCATTACTTGCACTAGCCTTTTCCAAAGAAAAGCTTCTCCATACATCAAAAACATGTTTGCTTGTTGACGTTTATCTATGAGTGCACTTGCTAGGTGTCAGGGGAAAAAAATTAATGCTTTGCTCACAAACACAGACTGTAGCAACAAACAAGAAGTCTTACATACGCTTATCACCATCATGGTGTAAGAAGAAGCCTAAGAATTGAAGTAAATATGTTGAAAGTCTGTGACTTGTGACAGACCTTCTCTGTAGAACTAGCTATTTCAGAACTCAGATTCCCTGTATACAAGGATACCATGTTTAGTTTTGGCATATAGAATGCTTAATTTTCTTCAGTTGTTGACTTGCCTCCTGACAGATAGGGCACACCAGTGTCTCACATAAGGTGGTACTGCGTAAGTGTAAGAGTGGGAATTAGCAAACCAACAGGTACTTTTAGGTGCTTTAGTTTAACAGCAGTTTAACCACCAGAGAACAATTTTGATTAGTACACAAAGACAGAATAAGTACAGAGAACAAACAACACAGTGTGGTAAAAATCAGTCCTGTGCCACATTTTACATGTACTCTTCTTTCATCACTCAAAGTATTCAGATATCCCACCTCTATCTGTCATTGATATTCTACAACACACACTTCCAGCTACTTCCATCTCATAATGATTGTGAAGTTCTGTATCTTTATTCATTCCTCTGCTAGCCACCTCCACCACCATTGTTTCCCCGTTTTAGACAGTCTTTACACTGCAGAAAATATTCTTTGCTTCATTTTTTTGGGTCACATTAAGTTCCATTCTCACATTCCTCTCTCACCTGTCACTAATAATATCACCAGACACTTTTTCCCTGTATTTTGCTTTTTCCCCTTGACCTCCAACACTGACTCAAACTGATAATTTGAAACCTACAATCATGCCTTTGAGCTTTCAGAGGACCTGGGCTGTATTGCAAGTGTCAGAGTAATCGGTGTGACAAATTGAGTGCAGTTCACATCCAAATCCTAAAAATGATTAACAACAACCAAGCGTCAATGACTGCGTAAAATAAGTTGAATGTAATTCTAATAAACCTACAGTTTCTTTAAAAGCTTAAACTTAAAAATATTACTGAGCTTCCTGGAATGTTATACGGTTACTGGAACAGGCTGGATGAGCCACACAGTGATGATCTGAAGAGTGTTTATCTCCAAAAAAATATCCTTCAAAGAGAACTGTCCAGTTGTTTATCAGTGCCCATCAACAGAACTGAATTGCATATTCTAGTGGATACCTTGCAAACCTTCAAGGGACTTTGCTGTGATGTAGTGCAGATTATTTCAATTTCTTAAATTGTATGAAAATGAAGAAAATGCATTAGGGATCCTCCATCATCTCTGTGAAAAGGTAATGTCCTCCATTTGTACAATGACCAGATGATTGTAAAGTCAGAGAAACATGCTCCAAATGGAAGAAAAGCAATGGGGTGAGGACAGTAAAAAAAAGGGGGGTGTGGGTCACATATGTCTCAATCTGGCACGAATTTTTTGAGTTGATGCCACTTCAGTAGCTGCATGTTAGTTCCCAACTTCTTTACTAATGCAGGTCCTCAGTTAGCCAGGTGAGAATGGGGGATCTGTTTCAGGATCCTTTTACTGCAGAAAAATATGTGGTCACATAGAATCTAACCTGGAAACTCCACATAAGTAGGTCGACACACTAAACATTAGACAGCAGTTGCATTCTGTTTGGTAATGTACTACTCATATTCATTCATAAGAAATGGTGATATAGTTAGTGACCCTGTTGAATGAAATACGAGGGTAAGTCAATTATTATCCGCAAAGTAGTTATAAAATTTTTTTGTAATCAAATAGGAAACTTACAAGAACATCATTTTTCGTCATAGTCTCCTTGCATTTCAAAGCACTTGGTCCATCACTGTACAAGCTTCCTGATGCCCTCATAAAAGAAGGTTCTCGGTTGAGTTGCGAGCCAGGACTGCACCACTTCTTTCACTGCTTGATCCGAGGCAAATCGACAGCCCCTTAATGCACGTTTGAAAGGACCAGACAATGATAGTCAGCTGGGGCAAGATCGGGACTATATGGAGGATGATCCAGTACTTCAAATTTGAGTTTCTGGAGCGTTTCAGCAGTGTGGGCAGCAGTATGCTTAACCCCTTTTGACAGCAATCCTCCGAGTTTGCTTCGAATTGCAGGCTTTAGCCTGGCAGTAAGCGTCTCACTGTAACGTACGCTGTTTATTGTTGTGCCCCTTTCCCCATAATGTTCCAGTACTGGACCTTGCGTGTCCCAAAAAACCATAAGTGCAGTTTTCCTGCGGACGGTTGGGTCTTGAACTTTTTCTTGCATGGCGAATTTGGATGTTTCCATTCCATACTCTTCTGTTTACTCTCTGGCTCATAATGATGGATCCATGTTTTGTCACCAGTAGTGATCCCTTTCTAAGAAGTTGTCCCGTTTGTTACCACAGCAATCCAAATGTTTTTTGCAGATGTCCAAGTGCATTTGTTTATGCAACTGTATGAGTTTTTTGGGACCCATCTTGCACTAACTTTATGAAATCGAAGTCTGTTGTGGATGATTTCATAGGCAGAACCATGACTAATTTGCAGACAATGTGCCACTCTGTCTAAGAGAATCATTTCACGTGAACACTCAATGGTTTCTTCATTTGTGGCGGTAAATGATCATCTGGCTCCTTCATCATGCATAACACTTGTGTGACCATTTTGGAATTTTTCATTCCATTCGTACACACACTGTTGTGGCAAAACGCTGTTTCCGTACTGTACCGAAAGTCTTTGATGAATTTTGGCCCCACGCCTTCCAATCACAAAAAACCAGATCACTGAATGTTACTCTTCTATGCTGCAAATAGACAGCAAAGCAGCCATGATTACCAGCACAGCAGCTATAACGAAACTAACCTAGCACAGTACTACAAAAATAATTGGCTTACCCTTGTATATCATATACGATAAGTCAAACAGCCAAGAGTGAGCAACAAAACTTAAATTTTTAATGGCAATACATAGTTCCATGTGACCAGAATAAAACACAAAAATTATATCAAGCTAGTCTTAATCCCATAGCACATACCATATAAATGAAAGTTATTTTGTACTGCATTATTTTTGTTGGCGTTTTGCTTCAAAGCTGATGGTTTATATGGAATGATCTGACAAAAGGCTTTTAAGAGAAATTTTTGTAGACTTATATTATTTTTGTTAAGAGGTTTAGTATAAAAACTTGACATTCTCTCATTAAGTCTCACTTTGAACCATTTTGCTGTCGACGTGAATTTTACTCAAATGTCAGGATGTATCCTTGGTGCCTTCACAGAGCAATGCCATTGAAAGTAATTTTATTAACAAAAACAATCAGTCACCAATTTCAGTATCAGTCCAGACTAGCAACAGCAAAGCTGTGGGCACCTCCTGTCCCTATTAAAACAGCTTTCTGTGCATTTTCAACTTTCTTGGGACTCTTCACATCCACATCAGCTCCTGTCGCACAGCTGCCATGTTCATTCCAGCCCCAGCATAGCACTTCACTGTTCTCTGGAAATAACATAATCCATAAAAAACCTGAGAAGCTTGCCAATCACAAAGAAGACAATTTGTTGTGCCCTTTTCATATTTCCTGAACTAAAACAAATAATTTTTAAACAGTCTTGCATGAACAACAGGTTCAATAATGTCTGCACCAAATTAACAGAAGAAATGGCAGGCACTGAAGTCCAACTTAGCATACAGTTTATAGTGGCTGGAATGACTCTTAAGTAAATGTAAATTGTGTGAACAAAGGCAACATCTCACTGTGTAGAGGAAGAATTTGGTAACATATAAGAACACAAAGAAAGTTTTGTTTGTTATAAAATAACATTTGTCGTTGTTAGTTATAATTTTCCTTTACTTATTTTCTGTATGAAATGTTTCAAGAAGTAATCCCCATTTACAAGTGTGCTTTGCACGTAAGCATTTTTGTGTGTGATGTTTCTCTATAGATATGGCAAATTTGGAAATAACTATTAAGTAAGGATTCCTTGTTGTGCTCTTACAAAGAAAAAAGTTATTTTGAAATTCACAGTTACAGAATTATCCATGTCCGTGTTTATATTGTAGTGCAGGCACAAGACTAATGCTGCAGTTCACACATCATATTTAAAAGTGTCTTGATACATGAAACAATATTATGAGAAGGGAAGTAGCTGCTCACCATACAGTGGAGATGCTGAGTCACAGATAGGCACAACAAAAAGACTCACAATTAAAGCTTTCGGCCATTGGCCTTTGTCAACAATACACACACATGAATGCAACTCACACACATGACTGCAGTCTCAGCAACTGAAACCACACTGTGAGCAGCAGCACCAGTGCATGAGGGAGTGGCAACTGGGTGGGGGTAATGAGGAGGCCAGAGCGGGGAGGAGGAGGGATAGAATGCAGTGAAGTACTGCAGTTTAGACAGAGGTCAAGAGAGAGGTGTAGAGGGGGGTGGGGGGGGGGCAAGGTAGTCGAAAAGGAGAGAAGTAAAAAGACTGGCTGTGGTGGTGGTAAGACAGTTTTGTGTGTGTGTGTGTGTGTGTGTGTGTGTGTGTGTTTAGGTGCGTGCGCACGCATGTCTATTGCTGATCTAGCCCAATGGCTGAAAACTTTAATTGTGAGAGTCTTTTTGTTGTGCCTATCTGCGACTCAGCATCTCCGCTATATGGTGAGTAGCTACTTTCCTTCTCATAATATTGTTACATTCCATCCTGGAGTTTCCATTGCTTGATACATGAAAAATACATATGGGACTGGGAATTGTTTCCTAAAATGGTTTGTTGGAAAATTAAGCAAATGTTATTTTATCTACATGCACATGACTACTTCGCAAGCCACACTTAAGTGTGTGGCAGTGTGTTCACTGAACCACCTTCAGACTATTTCTCTACCATTCCACTCTTGAACAGTGGGTGGGAAAACAAGCACTTAAATCTTTTGTAAGAGCTTTGATTTTTCTTACTTTATCAAGATGATCATTTCACCATTTGAAAGTGGGAGCCAAGAAAATATTTTTGCGTTCGGAGGAGAAAGATGGTGACTGAAATATCTTGAAAAGATCTTGTTGCAACAAAAAATGCCTTTGTTGTGCCACCCCAACTCACATTATTATGTCTGTAACTCTCTCTCTACTATTTCGTGATAATACAAAATGAGCACCCATGTTTGAATTTTCTGATGTCCTCTGTCAAACCTCTCTGGTCAGGATCTCATACTGTGCAGCAACACTACAGTAGAGGAGAGGCAAGTATAGTACAGGCAGTCTCTTTAGCAGATGTACTGCATCTTTTAGGATGCATTTTCTGTATGATTGAACTGTTCATAATTGTAATCCCTAGGGACAAGGGGTGTTCAATGAGCAAAACAAAACACTTTTTTTCTCGGCCAATTTAGGTTGGAAAAAATTCAGCATTTTTTGTGGTACATCGTGGAATATTCCTATTGTAGCCCCTATTGTTTCATGAAGTTCCAATTGGTGGCGGTGCGGTACATAGCCTACAAAATGGTGTCTGTAATAGAGGTTTGTTCCAAGCAGAGAGCTCTCATAAAGATTCTTTTGACAGTAAACCAGAGTGCTGTAGATATTTATAAGCACTTGTATGATGCCTAAAGAGACCTGGCAATGAACAAAAGCTCGGTGAATCATTGTGTGACATGTTTTGTCATCATCATACCAAGGTTGCGCAAACCTGTCCGATCCCCTTTGTGCTGGCCAGCCATACACAGCTGTGACCCCGCAATGTTGGAACGTGCGGACACTCTCATTCAAAGTGATCAACGGATCATTATCAATGAAGGATGCACTGCGCTGGAAGGTGGATGATGCGGAGGTTACTGATGCTGCAAGACGTCTCAGATGTAGACAAGTAGAGTGGTACGATGGGGGCATACAGGCCTTCCCAGTAACATGGCATAAGACCATTGCATTGAATGGAGGTGATGATGAAAAATAATGTTCTGTAGCCAAATAAGTGGGGAATAATATGGTGTATTGGAACTGGTTATAAAATCAACCTGCTTTCAGAAACAAATGTGCCACATTACTTATTGACCGCCCTCGTATTTAGCTGAATTAATAGCCTTTAGATTTGTGTGATTTATCGTGTAGCTGAAATACTACTTTTAGTGTTCCTGTGGATGATCTCACACTTTTCATCATTTAGAGTAATTGCCATTTTTAACACCACACAGATATCTTAAATCATATTACAATTTGTTTTGATTTTCTGTTGACATTACTAGACAGCAAACGACAGCATCATCTGCAAACAGTCTAAGAGGGCTGCTCAGATTGTCTCCTAAATCATACAGATTAGGAACAGCAGAGTGTCTATAACACTTCCTTGGGGATTATCAGACATATCTTCTCTTCAACAAACAAAACATTGTGTTTACTGTCACAGGCATTTGCCATCCATTTCTAATGGAAAACATAAAATTAGCATGCTCAATCTCTCTCTCTCTCTCTCTCTCTCTCTCTCTCTCTCTCTCTCTCTGTCTCTCTCAGCTAGTTACATGTTCTGTATGACTTCATTTTAATTTTGTCACGCCCATATTACATCTAAACTTGTAATACATCCTGACTGTAAACTTTCCTTTTATGTACACCAGAAGCTTGGTTTTGAAGACTACATTTAGTTTATCAAAGCACTTAGAATCCTGTTGACTTTGTTCAAACATGGATAGGATATACAGTCTTTTAAAGGGGAGATACACATTTTTCAGCATTTGTTTCTTAAAAAAACTTGCACTAAAAAATCATTGTCACCAAAAGTTTCACTGACAGTGACCACTTCTGACCACAGGTAGCAATCTCCCCGTAAGTATCTGCCTAAAATTTCAATCGTTTATTGCATTTTTTTCCATGTACTTAACAAAACATTAACGTAAGCTTCCCCCTTGGTCTCTGTAGTTAATCATTAGTTTTTTGTGTAGTTTATTAGCACATTTGCTGACTTAACTGACTACACTGTTAAAGTCAACTCAATAACTTCCCCATATACCACCTACATGTCTTCATATGCCATCTAAATGTCTTCTGCGATAAATGGCATGTTCCAGAGGGGGCAGCCTAAGTTATCCACATCAACACAACCCTGCCTCCTTGCATGCACAAAATGGCTTCCCTGGCTATATTTAACAGGAAATATGACCATAAGTGCCTTCAAAAAAATTCTTTTCCAAATTGTAAGTTTTCAAATCAAAAGATTTCAACTATGGAAAACAAACTCTTGTCCAAGTACCCTATAGACTTAAGTAGCACCCTTAAAATTTTGTAATGCAGAAAACTCTAGTATATTCATATGTGTTGCTCGCAGACTACTCTAGACGTACAGAAACTCCCCAAATACGGAACTTGTAATACATCCTGACTGTAGGCTTTCCTTTTATGTACATCAGAAGCTTAGTTTTGAAGTCGTCACCTAGTTTATCAAAGCACTTAGAACCCTGTGGACTGTGCTGTACTCGTCAACCTGCCCTTGTGTAAGTCACTAGTCTCTTCGACTCCTCTTGTGGGCTCATTTGTTGGTTGGTTGTTTTTTTTTGGAGGGGGAGGAGGGGGTGGGATGCCAACATGATGGTCCTTGGTCTCAGCTCATCTGTCATAGCAAATGTGGCATTGCTGCTGGTTATACGTTCTCCATGTCACATGGGAGCACGTTGCAATGTCTTTATGTATGAAAATTTTGGAACCCCATGATATAATGCTGGAGATGGGGGTAGCCAGTCTATCTGGAGCTTCACCTCCTGAAGTATATATGGCGATTCCAGTCCCATAGATGCCTGGTGCACCGAAAAAAAATCTGACGGCAGATGCAACTTTTTCCCATAAACCATTTTCACAGTCTATGCCACAGTGTCCTGCTGTATGATGTCCTAACAAGACTAGTGGTAGAGCAATTGTCCAGCAACTATCATGGCACACAGGTGCTGCCTTTAGTTTCCTAGGCCACCTATCCATTATTCCAGTTCTTGAGGGATGGTAGCTGTTGTTATGGTAGTGCTGGAACCCACATAATTTAGATAGCTCAAGAAAAAACTTTGCTTCAAATTGTTGCCCTTAGTCTGTGATGATGTGAGTGGGACATCTAAAGTGGAAAATCCATGTACTCAGGAATGCTCGTGCCACCGCATCCGCCAGTATGTTCATTACAGAAGTTGCTTCTGCCCAACATGTGGATCTATGCATGGCCATAAAAAAAATATCAATATCCTTCTGATGGCAGGAGTGGCCCAGGAAGTCTGTATGCATGTGAGAGAACCAACTTGTCATCATAGAAAAGTCTTCCACTGGATGGTGCATATGTCTGCCAACTAACATCTTTGATAGGCCAAATGCACCCTCATCCACGTGTCAATCTTTATTCATACTGGGCCATAAAAATTTCTCAACCATCATGTTGAGCCGGCCGCCGTGGCCGAGTGGTTCTAGGCGCCTCAGTTTGTAATCGCACAACTGCTACGGTCACTGGTTCGAATCCTGCCTCGGGCATGGATGTGTGTGATGTCCTTAGGTTAGTTATGTTTAAGTAGTTCTAAGTTCTAGGGGATTGATGACCTCAGCTGTTAAGTCCCATAGTGCTCAGAGCCATTTGAACCATTTTTTAACCATCATGTTGACGGTGATGTTCATGGTAGGATGTATGAAGCTGTTGTGGATGCTGTCAAAAACTGACTTTCACAGTAACCGTGTCACAAATGGCTTAGGTGGGGACTTGGACACATTGCAACACATAAGGTATTTCTTGCGCAACCACACTTGCTCGAGCTTGCATGATGTTGGGTAGTTTTGCAACAACTATTTACTGCTCATCTGTGGCTTGCTCCATTCTCCATTGGTTGTAATTTATCAAGTCAGAAATTGCACCAGTTCTTGAGAAAAAAGCAAACAATGGCGGCAAGTGTACACGTAACTTTAAACCGCTCTGCAGTTTTTGAGGACTTAATTTCAATCAAGTGTGTTGTTTGTGACGAAACAGTGCTAAATGGAGTTAGAATATGCGTGTTTAAACATAAATGGTGCCATTCACGCTGTTATGCTCAAGAAGATTTACAAATACAGTGTAAATGTGACATAGAGTGTAACGGCCGCGAGATCGCGAGTGAAAAGTGCTACGCGGGAATAGAAGATAGCGTGCATGACGAACTTCAAAAAGAACTTGACATTATAAAAAAATATATAAAAACAATGGAAAATTTGGTACTATCCATACGGGAACTGTCTGAATCGTCAAGGCAACAAGATCTCATTAATGCTAGCCATAAAATTCGTAGGTATGCACAACCAAATGTACAAAGTGTAAACAGTACGACTGTAACTAGAAATATGAACGAACTGATCACTCTAAAAGACACAAGTGAATTAAACGCAAGAAAAGAAAGTGTTAATAGTGCATCTATGGATAAAAATATGAACAAACTATCCACACAAAAATATACAAGTGGATTAAACGGAGAAAAACACAAGGTAAATATTCGTAAGGAAAAAAAAGTAAACAACCACGTTATGCATAAGCAAGGATACAAGCAACAGACATATATTTTTGCAGATAGTCATGGGAGAGGAGTTACGGAAATTATGAGAAGAAATCACCCAGACCTTAATGTAACAGGCATCATCAAACCAGGCGCGCCATTACGCGAAATTCTCAAAAACAGTGACAACATATTAACGACGGGTAACAGCTGCATCATAATAGGAGGCGCAAATGATGTTTACTGTAATGAAACTCGGCGTGCAACGAGAATCCTAAAGGAAACAATCAAAAGGATGCCTCAAGTGCATTTCTACATTGTTAGTATCCCCAGGAGGCACGATCTGATGGAAAACTCGTGCGTAAACATCGAGATTGTTACAGCAAACAGGCTATTTGAGAAAATATGTCGAGGTTTCCAGAATACGACTTTTGTAGAGATAAACAGTGTTCACAGAGAGCACTTCACAAGACATGGTCTCCACATGAACGTAAAAGGGAAAAAGATTATTAGTGCCGAAATACTTAAATTTATTAATGAGTCATCTGTAATGGAAGTGTCTCCAATCCCAATTCCGCCAAAACAAGAGTTGTCTGTAACAGTGGAACCATCATTATCTGCAGTAGAGCTACAACAAACACCAGCAGCAGCAGCAAAGGCTCAGATGTTCTCAGCAGCAGTGTCTGATAAACCAATAGCAGCAGAATCACCACAATCATCAGCAGAGCTGTCGTCATCAGCAGCAGCATCCAGAACAGCAGACCCCAAAATACTACCTCAAGGCAATGAAAATGCATGTGAGGAAAACATACGAAGGTCATTAGCTGCAGCAGCTAACGAAGAAGAGCAGTCACCAAGTCGGCGAGCACAGGAGCCACCAGCAACAGCAACCACACAGAAGAGGTGCCTGAGGCCTGGGAGATCAACAGCAGAAGCAGCTTCCAATCAAGACAGATGCCTGAGAACTAGGAGATCTGCTACACTAAGTGAGAATTTTTTATGGTACCGAGTAAGCAGAAAGAGAACATGGAAAAAGATGTAAGTAAAACTGTCCATTTTAAATACCAGTGTGACAATAGTGAGAGGAATATAAACACCGGACAAAGATATGTTCCAGGTTTAATGACACAAACTGAAAAAAATCACTGCATAGTACCAGAAGCAAAGGGAGCAAGTGAACTGCTTAGTATATTACAGGAAGGGGAACTATTACATTTAAAGCCAACTGTTAGAATACTTCACCAAAATGTTCAATACATAAACAATAAAACAGAGGAACTAGAGGTAATATTACAGGAGTATAGGCCAAACATTCTAGTAGTTACAGAACATGGGCTAAAAGAAAATCACATAGGAATGTACAACTTGAAGAATTATGTGAAAGTAGCCAGTTTTTGCAGAACTTCCTATAAAGGTGGTGGGGTTGCTATTTTTTCTAACTATAAATCAACTAAAGCCATAAATATAACAAAATATGCTATAGAATTGAGCTTTGAAGCTACAGCACTGGAAACTAAAATTGCTGGGAATTTATGTTGTGTATTAGGTTTGTATCGATCACCAAATGGTATAATTAAAACCTTCTTTGAACAGCTGGAAAATATAATCCAACACCTCTCAAAAACATATGCTTATTTGATCATTATAGGAGATCTGAACATAGACACGAGTAAAAATACAGACAATACTAAGACCCTACTGGACTTATTGTGCATATACAATCTAAAAATAAAAATAGATAAACCAACCAGAGTAACAAAGCATAGTGAAACTATTATTGATCATGTAATAACAAATATTCCTACATGCTATTGTGACACACAGGTAATAAACTCCACATTAGCAGACCATTTTGCAATCATGATAGACATAAATATAAAGACTAGTGATTCAGTGCAGAAGATATGGGAGATGAGAAGACAGAACTACCCACATAACATAAATCTGCTAAAAAAGATGTTAGAGGCAGAAAACTGGGAAACAATATATGCAGCTAAAGATGCAAACACCAAATGGAACCAGTTTTATTCTTTATTCAATTATTATTATGATGTTACATGTCCTGTTAGGCTTGTCAAACAGCAACAAAAAAAGAAAAGCTGGGTGACTGGAGAAGTAATCCATGCCAGAAATAATCTGAGAGTGTATTATGACCTCTCCAAACAAAAAAATAATGAGGCCTACAACACATTGTATAAAATAAAAAAGAAAGAGTACTGTAGTTTTATCAGAGAAACTAAAGCATCATTCATCAGGATGTCTATAGATAAGGGAAAGAACTACTCAAAAGGTTTATGGTCGTTCATTAATGGAGAGAGAGGAAAAGTAACAAATCGGGCAGAGGACATCTGCCCACTGATGAGTGGGAAAAGCAACGCAAACCCTCTAGAAGTAGCCAATACTTTTAACAGATATTATATTACTGTAGCAGACGAATTAATAAGTCAAAATAAAACAAATGCAGTAAGTAAATTGTTAAACCCCCCACATACAAATCATACTATGGTTTTCATACCTACAACAGATGCAGAAGTGTCAAACCTAATAAAACAACTTAAAATTAACCATTCTTCTGGCTTGGATGGTGTCACATCACATCTCATAAAGGAATGCAGAGAATGTATATTAAAACCATTGACACACATGCTGAATGCTGCGATAGAAGAAGGTATATTTCCAGATTCACTGAAAGTAAGTAAAGTGAAGCCAATATTTAAGAAAGGGAACAGGGATGAATTAGGAAATTACAGGCCAATATCATTGATCTCAACATTTGCTAAAATCTATGAAATGATAATAAAGAATAGAATTGTAAGTTTTATAACAAAGTACAGTATACTGCATTCATCACAACATGGTTTCAGAGAAGGGAAATCAACAAAAACAGCATCAACAGATATAATTGAGCACATTCTTAATTTACTTGACAGGCAACAAAAGACTTGCGGGATTTTTATGGACCTATCTAAGGCATTTGATTGTGTGAACCACTCAAAATTAATGATGAAATTATATCAGTATGGAATTAGAGGAAAATGCTATGACATACTTAAATCATACATTACAAATAGGAAACAATGTACAGAAATCAGACATACTAGTGGGGGAAACATAACAAACTACATATCAGAATTACAAACAGTTAAACACGGTGTGCCACAAGGGTCTGTGCTTGGGCCAATACTATTTATACTCTACGTAAATGACTTCCCTAACTATATAAATCAGAAACTTATAATGTATGCTGATGACACAACAATCATTTGCACAGCTGACACAAAGGAGGAGCTTGAGAAGGAAGCACTCCTGACTATTGAAAATGCAAATAAATATTTAACACAAAACAACCTGTTTATGAATCAGTCTAAAACAATGAATGTAGTATTTCAGACCAAGCATAGTGAAAATTATAATATAAATGTTAATATAAATGGAAACACTATTAAAGAAGTAACCAGCACAAATTTTCTAGGAACTATAATAGACAAACATTTGGCATGGGGGGAGCACATAGATGCACTGTGTAAAAAGATAAACAAACAGATCTTCATCATGCATAAAACAGCTAAGACTGTGGATGATAAAGTCCTCAGATCAATGTATTATGGACTTGTCTTCCCACATTTGTCTTATTCGGTTCATGTATGGGGAAATGCACAAGCTGGCTACCTAAAAAGAATATTCACAATTCAGAAAAGGGCAGTGAGATGCATTGCAAAAATACCACCAAGACAGACCTGTAGGCAAGCTTTTGTACACTATAATATTATGACAGTATATTCACTGTATATATACCAAAGCATAATGGTGGTAAGGTCAAGTGATAAACACCTCCTAAATAAAGATGTACACAAACACGGTACAAGAGGAAATGAAAATTACTACATGATAAACAGAAATCTAAAACTGTCTATGACTGCCCCAGAAGAAGCAGGCAAAAGGTTTTTTAATAAACTCCCCAAAATCATTAAAAAAGAAACAGATCTAAAATGTTTTAAAAATCATTTGAAACTATATCTCACAGAGAAATGTATATACAGTTTGAGTGAATACTAAGATGTGTTTAAATATATCATTACTGAAATGTACCTGTAAAAATTATCATTTCTGTATGTTTTTTTGATTTGTGTGTACATATAATGTGAAACATGTAAAACCTTTGTATGATTATGGACTATTTCTGTTTAATCATTTGTTTCATTTATATATATATATTGAAATCAAGTTTGATGTTAATAGGCTATTGTATGACACACCCAATACTCTCAGCTGGATTTTCAGCTGGAGTCCATGGGCAAAGAATAAATAAATAAATAAATAAATAAATAAATAAATAAATTGGCCATTATGTTCTCTGCCCCTTTAATGTGCCTTATATCAGTAGTAAATTGCCCAATAAACTCCAGCTGGTGGAACAGCCGAGGAGAATAGCCTTTCATTCCACAGAAAGTGAACGTGATCGGCTTATGATTGGTGTAGATCATAAATGGCTGGGCTTCAACATAAGGATAGAAGTGTTGTATGGCTTCATAAGTGACCAGTAATTCCCAATCATATGGACTCCACTTAGTCTGGGCTTCCGTCGTAGGGGTTGTATGCCTGTAGTGTTGTTACCTACTAGTGCATCTGTAAGCAGCATCCATACCTACACTGCTCCCACTAGATGGCATTTATAAAGTTGATGATCCTGAGGAATCTTCATAAGTGCTGATAATAATTTGGCCGAGGAATGTTTAGTAAGGCCTCCACCTTCCTCTTGAGTGGGCAGATACCATGTGTCCAAGAAACATCACTTGGGTTTGGTAGACAACACACTTTCTTTCATTTACCACAAGCTCAGATTTCTTTATCCTGTGAAATACTACTTTGAGGTGACCTTCATGTAACTTGGCTGTCTGTGAAAATATTAAAATGTCTTCTAGCTATACAAAGAAGAAATTCAGCTCCTCAACATTTCATCTACAAATCTCTGCCAGCTGTGAGCTGCGTTTTTCAATCTACATGGAATGTGGAAGTATTCAAAGAACCCTATAGGCATTATGACAGTCATCTTGGGACCATCCTCTTCAGCAACCAGAATCTGGTCGTACACTTTCTCCAGTACACCATGCTGAAGACTGCAGCCCCAGCTTAGAGGTTCATAAAATCATGCAAGTCAGGTACGGAAGAGCAGTCAGATACAGTTCTCGTATTCAGTATCTGAAAATCTCCACTGGGCCTCTCCATGCCATTTTCTTCTAACACAGTGCTGTGGTGATGCCCATGGACTATCTGATCTTCGTACATGCTTGCAATATGTTGTCAAATTCTGCTTTTGCTTCTGTGAACTGATCACGCACCAATATGAACTTCCATTTGAAAACCATGATGAAACCTATGTCCACTGTCACCTTATGTTTGCCATAAGTTGTGATTGGTGAGTAGCAGCAGTTAGGTGGAATATTGCGACCACCGTGTTTTTCTGATTACGATTAAATGGAAACATGCTAACTTATGAGTCCAAGTTGACCAGGTGACATCAATTTGCCTTTCTGTCTGTCACATACAAGTGACATGGCAACATGAGTGGGCAAGCTTAATCAGACGTCTGCATGGTCATGGGAGGATTGTCTAAAATAACAGTGCTGACCTCGAGTGCCGCACCCTGCGTGTCTTCTGTCACCCCACCATCACTGTTTGTGGACATAATGGCCATCCCTTCATATATAAGCATTCTTGCAAAGCTACACAGCCTGCTACACCTACTGCAGGCCATTGGGGCCATTTGGAAATGCGCAGGGAAATGTGCATCTCATTGTTCGCCCACCAAATCTTTTGTAGTGGTAATATACTCGACCATCTAGCCATTGAGTCCTTGCTTGTGTTGGCCTAATGAATGCCCCTCTGCTTTACCTCTCAACATTGCCTTATTTGTTCAACTTGAGTACCGATAATTGTTATTGCATTGCATCCAACTGTAACCTTAGACTGTGAGGCCATTTGTCGTCGGACTTCCTTGGCTCCTGTTGTATAATTGTGGCATCTGTAGTATTACAGTCTTCATCTACCTATGTTATTGCTGCGGTACTCATCTGCTCCACTATCACATGCATGTTGGTGGCAACTGACAGTACAGAACTAATGTTGTCTGTCCCACATGCAACTGCTGCCATTTTCATTGACAGTGGCAGCTGCATGAGCCACACATGCCAAAGTGTCTCATCTGACATTGCTGTCCCATTCACAATACTTCAGAGATGCCCCCAGAATTCAGAAAGCTTACTGTTGCCTGTATGTTCAAACTGTAGGATCTGTTGCATCTGCCCACATGCTGGAGCATCATGTCCCACAAGTGTTGATATCAATTGTTTGTAGGAAGCTTCAAAATGTATTTCATCGTCTCCACCACTCAAGTGTCCAAGCTGTGAACTGCTACTGCAAACCAAACTTTGTATAGTTGTTCGTGACACTGTTATAACATCGCAAACCATAGTTTGGGTGTCTCTGGTAGGAACTTTAGCACTTGTGTTTTCATTGTCAATTGTCAGCCATGTTAGATGCTGTTGTTCCTTCATCTGCCGTATATACTGCTAGTCAACGCAACTTCCTGTCATTGCGCAACATGTTTCGCATTTGCAGCTCCCTGATCTGTCTCTCTCTAGCTCATCTTGCAAGTGTGAAAGTTGTTCTTACATCCGGTCTTGGACAGACTCTTAACACAAAGTCACACTGCGCCATCCTTGAATTTGTTGTTCCCTTTTGTGCTTTTGGAGTCACAATTTTGTAGGTATTGCTCATGCTGTACAGAACTCCCCAGAATACCAACCAATAGCTATTTATTTGCTATTTTCTTTTTGTCTGTTCCATATGTAAAAGAACAGAGTGAATGTCACACAAGAATTGGCAAAAATACAGCACATAATATTTTAATATAATTTCAAATGTGTCAGTAATAACTACATGAAAATTACCACTTAACAACAGACAAACAGAGAACTGTCAAAAACATTCAAGCGAAGAATAAACAGGACAACACAACTCAGGCGGTCAGCGAAAGAATAATGAAGACTATTCACTCACTGTCCATTGCTTGTGCTTCCCACAAATTATACTGATATCATGTCTTAAAAAGTTGATAACATTTCGAACAACAGCACCCATTCTTTGGTCAAAAAATTGTTATATAATGTGTCATCCAATATGTTCATTCATGGCACCATACTCCACAACATTCTCTCAGTGTGTACCACTGCAGTCACTACCTACAGAATAGCATGCAATACTGGACACTCCAGGCCTTTTTTTTTTTTATTTTCCAGTCCATTAAGTCGTAATTTTTGAAGTCCTATATACAACTCTTCTATGAGTTTACCGTCAACTTGTACTACTTTCTTTTTGATATGTTGATTGTACTGTTTTCATGTTTCTATAGTTGATGTTCAGACCTACTTTAAAACTTGCACTGATTGTTGTAGTTTATCTGTACTTGAAGGAAAGAGTACAATGTCAATAGCAATACACCTTGTCATGTGTCACATTTTATTGTCCACAGTTTTCGCTTCATTTGTTCATGGGACCCACTTTCTGTTATGCAAGTTCCCAAATCTGAATTTGTATTTTTTCCTATAGTAAAATATGTAAATATAACCATGTTTTCTTTAGTTAAGTATCTGTCTGTGTTTGTGGAGAGGAGAGGAAAGGGGAGGGGGGATATTAATAGTCATATCTTTATATTAATGGAATGCCATATATTAATTTTTTGAGACCAAGCTGGATAACAAGCTAAGCTAGATCTAACAAGGATAAACTGTTCAAGAAACTCCATTTGGTATGTTTGACACTGATCAGTGGAGCCTAGCAATTGTGGGTCCTATATGTGGACGAAATTTTGTACAAATTTTTGTCACTGACAAATAAATTCTATTGAAGATTATCAGTTGAACCAATTTGGTGGAAATTGGTAAAGAAATCTTAAATGTGGATTTCTGGTCTCAGGTTCATGGCCACAACTCTATTTTACAAAACTACTATTTTCCTAATGTAAAATAACATCACCAGAATGTAAAATTACATTAACAATTGTTTACATCAGATTTTCAAAATAGTAACTTGTTTGCTTGATTTGTGTCAAATTAGATAACAGAAAAGTGAGTTTGCAGTTTCATTAAGGTCTTTCTGTTTGTTCCTGTGGAACAACTGCCAATGGAAAGGGGGTGGAGGTAGTTTCATTCATTTACTGAACGTGGTGCAACAAATTACTGTGTTTCTGCTATTTTTATCACAAGTTCAACTTGAACACTAATATATCGCACCTCTGCTCGCTGTGACATAACTCTTTCTGTTTTGTTTCATGGCTTTATGTAGTGTTTACATCTTAATTTGTCTTAGCATGTTTTGCTTACTATTTATTAGGTGCTCACTTGAGTCATTTTATCTCTGCTGCCATCTCATCTTCAGTTGCCTTAAAATAAATGAAAAATGCAGACATAATTTGTCTTCTCCTGGTGGAAGTTAAGCTGAGCAGACATAAAGACAGGCACATACTAATGCTGTGTAACACATTTTGTTAATAGATGGTGAGTTTCAAAATACATTAGTGTTGACTACGTTACTTAATAACCTGTTCAAAGAGATATTCTGAAAGAAAAGAACAGATTTCTTTGATCAGTCGTTCTCTGTTATACTATAACGCCTGTGAAGCACAAAATGTATGTATAAAAATTAGTTTCAAGTCACAAAACAACACAATTTAGGTTTAAACTTATATGTAGATGTACTTTTATCATGATATGAAATAACTCTTACTGAAATTAAAATTTTAATTTTATTAATATTCACTAATTATTCCAGATCAAATGAATATATAAACGTGATCAGTTTGCGGAAAAGATACTTTAAAGTTTCATCAAAACCCAAATGGGAGCTTGAACTTGAGTCCACAAATCCAAAGAATACATTCATCAAACTGGCTTGTCGAGTGGTTGTAATCATTAGAACTTGTAGGACAGAAAATTTCTATATAAAATTGTTCCAGAAATTATAAGGAATTGAACTGAAAAACAAAGCAAATGTTGATTTTTGACAGTGGCAAAGACCTGTGCTAAATTTCATCCACATATATAAGCCCAAAATTTCATCCACATACATGAGTCACAACTGATGGCCTAGCTTTGATCAGAAGGTTTTTTCGCATACTTCCACTCTATGCTGTAAAGCAAGTATTCAGTCAGCAAAAATGAGCAGAAAAAATAATATTTAAAGTGGATAATGAGATTACTTATAGTATTCCTCAGACACCAGCCTTATCGGAGTCAGACTGAGAGACTTTTAGTGTATTATAGCATACAAAATAGTTCTTTGTGTCAAACGTTTCTGAAAAGAGGTAACATTTCAGTCTCATAATACTGCTGAACTGCCTGAAACTTTTAAAGTGGAATTATGTGAATGGTTGTAGCCATGCAGCAGCAGCAAAAAGATGTGCCAAAACTTACCAGACAAAGCCACATTATGTTCGGATCCAACTGCAATCTGTTTTGTACTGGGAACATCATTCAGAAATGTTGGCTTCCAGCTTTCAAGTCTTTGTTTCTCAGCACAGCCCAGCTGTCCATAATTATTTCTTCCCCAGTTAACTATCTTTCCCTCTTCTGTTCTTGCAAATAAAACAGTAAATCAGCATATAAAATTCAGTGGCACATACAAGAAGAAAAATTTATTATTATTCAGCATTTGGTGCTAAGACAGAGTAGACTGTAACCACGATAAAAATCCTGTCATAAAAAAAAAATGAGAGATGATGAAAAACTGATGGAAAAAAAGTGATGGTAATTCATTTGCCAGAACTGAAAAATATTCTTAAAAATATTTTGACAACAGAAAAGAGAGTATCTATTTTATGAAAAGAAAGTTGCTGCTCACCATACAGCGGAGATGCTGAATCACAGATAGGTACCACAAAAAGACTGCTACAATATAAGCTTTTGGCCACCAAGGCCTTTGTGAAAAATAGGCAACAGACACACTAACACAAGCACAATTGTTTGTGTGTCTGTCATCTATTTTCGACAAAGGCCTTGATGGCCGAAAGCTTATATTGTGACAGTCTTTTTGTTGTGCCTATCTGCGATTCAGTATCTCTGCTATATGGTGAGTAGCGACTTTTCTTTCATAATATTATTATATTCCATCCTTGATTTTCCATTGTTTGGAAAGAGAGTATCAGAGGGTAGGAATGTGGAAGGCAATGTTTTATTCTAAATAGGTGGACTCAAAGTTAATTTTTTAACTCAGAGTACCTGGCAAATGGAAACAAGATAATTCACTGATAGTAATACAACTGTATGCAAGCTATTAACAAAATATATGTTACGAAATATACTAGTCCAGAAACTGTAAACAACCCATTACTTAAAATAAATATGAATTTAGACAGAGCTGAGTGGCTCCATAGGTTAGGAATTTATTTTTTCCCCAGGAAAGACTTTAATTAACATGGCAACTTGCACCAGACACTGTCCACTTGTGTGGGTTCCCTGAGACACTGATTTCCCCTTTTCTCTAAACATTCAACATTCAGGAACAAACATTTTCAATAAATTGCCTGCAACCATTAAAAACTTGGTTTCAGACAAAGCACAGTTTAAACAGAGTTTGAAAGACTTTTTGATAGGCAACTCCTTCTACTCTATAGATGAATACCTTAAAAGAGACTGTTAAGCCAGTTTAAATAAAAATGTCTGTTAGATTTCAGTTCTGACAGCACTTGGTCATAACAGTCAAGATTAGGTATTTTGTGTGTAATAAGTTTAATTCTGACAGCGTGTTAATTCTGTAAATATTAGCTGTTCCAGTTTACCACATTGTATTCATCTATTTCGACAGTTTCCTGACAAATGATCAGGGTAAGTATTATATTCAAATGTTTTGTGTTTTTATGTCATACTTTCTGGTACGTTCCACACCCATGAGAATCATCTCATTTTTTGGTGGGGAACAAAAACTGAATCTAATCTAATCATTGCCTTATTTTCCTTACACACCTATACCCGACTTATCACCTCTGCAACTTCCTTATTTTGCTTATTTATTTTTAATAGACTTGAGTCTGTTACGGATCGCTTTATGCAGCACTCATCATGGATGATTGCTGATGTGCTTAGTTTGATGATACTTGAACTTCTTAATTTTATTTTATTTATTTACCAACCCTTCTCTTACTGCTATTTTGTCGACAATTGACATTTTGAGAATCATAACTGTTATACTATAAGATTTAAATGATTAATGGAAAATCTCATATAAAGATGTGAAACAAATACTAACAAAGAGATAGAGGGGCTGGCCAGTAATTACCTCAGCTCAGTACAGCCGATAGATACACAAAGCAGAACAGAAAATTTGTGTTCCTAGATCGATATGATGACAACTAAACTGGCTGAGTACATGAACGGGCACAGACGAACTGTCCGCCTAGGAGATGTCCAGTACCCAGTAGCAGAGCATGCCCTCCAGCATAATTCTAGGGACCTAGGAACCTGCTACATTGTACATGCCATTTGGCCTCTCCCGCCCAACACCAGTCCCTCGGAACTGTGGAGATGGGAACTTGCACTCCAACACATTCATTCATCCCGCCATCCCCCTGGACCGAACCTATGTTAACCAACCTCACTCCCATTTACTCTTCAGTCTTCTCCTTTTCCCCTTTCCTCTTTAGCCATTCACGCATCATTTCATCCTACATAGTTGTGTTTATCTTTATACTATATATCTCTTTACTTCTGTATGCATCCTCTTTGGTTTGAAACTGGCACAGTACTTACAATAGAATATCTTTGGCTTCCCTCTGAGCAAGGAATGCAAATTTTCTGTTCTGTTTTGTGTATCTATCAGCTGTACTGAGCTGAGGTAAGTACTGGCCAGTCCCTCTATCTCTTTGTTAGTATTTGTTTCACATACTATAAGATTTGTAATTTAGACAATAATCAGCCACAAGTATGGTTTAAAAAGTTTTATTTGAATTCAAATTAACCTTTTTTAACCATACTTCTGGCTAGTTGCTGTTCCAGATACAAATCTTTTCTTACTCCATTTTACTATGCTACCCAGCATCCTCTTTTCTAACTTCCATATACTGTCAGCTGTTGCATTCCTTTATTTCATTCCTTCTTCTACTGTTCACTTTATTTGTTTTACCTTGGGCATATCTCACGTTCATTTCCAGTGGTCTAGCTTCATCCTTTCTCTCTTTCATGTCATCCTAACTTGGACATTCTACTAATGGACTTTTTTCACATTTTCTCTCCTCTCTGTTTTTCTCCAGTGATGTCTCCACTTGATATGAAGGAGGCTTTAAACCCTAATCTTACTTCCTTATTGTACTTCCTTATTTGTGCCTCATTTGCCACTCTCTATACTCACATTATCCTTCACATCAGTGCTTTTCCTCTCATCATCTCGGGCCGTTATACTGCTAGGTTATTGGGCAGAATACAAAAAGTTGAAAGAGTAAAGGTGAGCCCTGGCATACAATTAAGTCTCTCTCTCTCTCTCTCTCTCTCTCTCTCTCTCTCTCACACACACACACACACACACACACACACACACACACACACACACCACTACACTGTCCTGGCACTGTGTCCCAACTAGGCTATGCAGAGGCTGCAAGGGAATGGAATATAAATGTGGCACTGGTAAACTCATCCTGCCACACCAAGTAAAAGTTGTGTGTGGCCCATAATGAAGTACAGGAGTTGGATTGGAAGGAGACGAGGAGTCTCAAGATAGAACAGAGTAAGAGGAGAGCATTGAACAAACAGGGTGGGTTTAGATTAAAAGGTAGACAGACAGGACTACAGTGAAATGGGCAAAAGGGCTGGAGGAGTGGATATTGTGGCCAGGAGGATTGCATGATCGAAGAATGGGTTGCGAGGAAAATTCTTAGCTACACAATTCAGAAAAGCTGTAATTGGGTGGAATCCAGATGGCTCAGGTTGTGGAAAAGCCGTTGACCACATGGAGTGAAATAAGCATTACAATTATGTCAAGATACATAAGAAGTTACTACATTAGTTAGTGTTTATGTTACAAGTACAAATTATTTATACTACATTAATCAATTGTACAGTATTGCAATAATAGACTTAAAATTCAATTTCTGTGTTACAAGTATCCAAGAATTATGTAAGATGTATGGATTGTCTATTAACCATTTGTGCAGTTTACTTTTAAAATTATTGAAAGGTGTATTGAGTGCAGTATGTGCTAATTTGTTAAATAATTTCAAACAGTTCACTTTGTGATAGTTGCCTGGTTTTGTCAGCCTATGTCTAGGAATGTCAATACTCTCTTTATTTCTGGTGTCATGTAAGTGTTTGTTCTCTCTGGTGTTAAATTTTGTTCTGTTCTTTCTAGCATATATCAGTGATGCATAAATATAAAGATTTATTACTGTCATTATTTCCATTTTGATGAATAAGGGACCAACCTTGCACATTATTCATAGCACCTTTTTCTGCATCAGTAGTACATCACTGACATGACATGAGTGGCCCCATAGTAACAGCCCATAAGATATATGAGACTGAAAAAGTCCAAACTGATCTGTTCTGAGATATTCGTTACTCACTAGATCAGACAGTTTCCAGATAAAATAGGACACCCTCGATAACTTTTTGCAGATCTGGTTGATATGGGGTTGTCACTTCAGTTTGGAATCAGTGTGTATTCCAAGCAGTTTTACGGATTTTGATTCTACAACCTTAGCCAGTCCCAACTACAGATGCTGAGTATTCTCTGGATTACACAGAAGTTTGTTAGCAGAGAACCAATTTAGTGTTAAGATGAGAGTGTCCTGTGATTTCTGGTGTAGCTTTGATAAATCTCGATCTGTGCTGATTAAGGTTGTATCATCCGCATAGCTGTTAACTGACTCAGACCCAACATAAGGTGGCAAATCATTAATTGCAACAATGAAGAAGAAAGGACCAAGGACAGAGCCCTGAGATACACCAGATGTGACATTATTCATAGAAGAGTGTCTGTTTTAAATTGACACAAATTTTCTCCTGTTATGTAGATAAGAGTCGATTATTTCTAACTCTGTGTTATTTATGCCATAATATTTTACTTTGGCTACTAGGATGTCGAAGTCAAACACAAGAGAACTGTGCCTACACATCATCATCGATTTCATCTAAATGTATGACATGAAGGGCTTGACCAAAAATGAAAGTGATGGAAATGGGGACTCCAGATGACAAAATGCTTGGAAAAAATAGCATTTTTGGTGTGTGCCAGGCAAGGCACGAGCTGTTCCTCTTCACAGAGTTTCCAGGCAGTGATTGGCACACTTGGAAGAGTACAGAACAATAATCCGATGGTCGTGGGTTCGACTCCCAATGCAGAAATTATTTTTTATCTCCAATTTTTACTTTATGTACTCTGAAAATAAACCAAAGTAATACTCAATATATTGTATTGATTAACATTTTCATAAAAGGCATGAAAAGGAAAGGGAGAGGAAAATTTGTGATTGCAAATAAATTTCCAGGCTTTTATTATTCTATAATTGATGATTTACACTTGGGATGTTATTCATAGTAATGAAAGGGGAAGTAGTAATTTTCTTAGCATCTTGTACCCATTGCAAACACTGCATTTTTTTTTACGACTTCATGGTTGTTTTAAAGTTTCTATAGAAAAACCAACTTGCTTTATATTTATAAAAGGTTCTCTGTCATTGCACAGTTTGGCAGCAAACCATGTGTAACACACCATTTCGTCAAATATTGGCAATTATTTCTGTTGATATGCAGTGGAACATTTTTTATGTTATCAGTGCCCTCAGAAATTCCTATTCGTTTCACTGTCCAATCTCGCCAAATGATAATGAAATGAAGAGGACAGCACATACACTCAGTCCTCAGGCAGAGGAAATCCCTGACCCGGCCGGGAATTGAACCTGGGACTCCATGATCCAGAGGCACAAGCACTACCCACAAGCCGCAGATGCTTCCACTTCTGTCACTTTCATTTATGGCCAAGCCCTGCATATACCATCAATTTAAAATAAATCGGTGATGACCAGTAGGGACCATCTGCTTGTCAGTGGGCTCATTGCTGGTACCATATTCCTATCCAGTTCTCTTGTTGTCATCCTACATTCCCTACACCCCTCCGTTTCCATCCTTCTATGAGTGTTTCTCTCACCATTTCATTTATACTGTGTCTGGTTACCTTTAGTTCTTCCACTGTCATCACATTGTTAAAAACTTCAAAATAGTACACAGCAGCTGAAAAATAGTGAGCATGCAAGTTTCTTGTTATTTTGACAAAGTAATTGAGCTTATAAGTGTTGTTGTGTTCAGCCTGTTGTTCCAACGTGTGCAGCTTTTCATTTAAGTTGCAAATAAAAAATGACAACAAATTAATTTATATGCATACTTATGAAAAAGCGAATATACTAATTACATTATTCTTTGAATTTTCAAACCAGAAACAGTGAATATTAGATTAAAACATAACATCAAATCAGAAACATCTGTTGTTAATTATAAGAAAAGAAATATTCTTGTGACATTAATCTCTCTTTGTCAATTTCTGATCTGATATTTTCACAGTTTTTTGAGCATGAAATATAGCTGTCACTATTCTATCTTTTGCCTTCTGCTGAATATTAATTATCTGTCTTTCATTTGGTTTCTAAATTATGCATATCTTTATTTTGTTATTTATGAATGAATGGCTACGTTTTTAGTTTCTAATTAATTAAATAACATATAGTATAGCTGAGTTGGATACAGTGACCTAAATCACAAAAGCTTTCTTTATTTGCATCCAATGAACACTTTTCTGTGCAAAGTTTGAGTGTTGTGCCCTAAATGTGACTGTTTCGTTGAAGGTGACTGTGCATGGAAAGGTGGTTTGCGTAGTGTAGATGTACATGGGTGTGTGTCTAGTTTATTGCCTGGTTTGGTGATGGTGATGGTGGTGATTACAGTGACGAATGACAGGGGAGAGTGTGAAACTCAGTGGTGTCACATGGTATACTCCTCTAAAATAGCACCAAAGGGACCTTCTAGGTTCAACTATGTCACATGTCTTCACTCCTTGAGACACTGTGAAGAGATTTTGAATTTAATCCAGGACATCAGCACAAAGTCCAGTGACCAGGAACTCTATGCTACCACTTCTCCTCCCAAAACCACTAAAACCTCATTCTTAATCATCTTTTATCTTCTGCTTTCTCATTGTAATTGCCCTATCTTAAATGCTACACCATAAGACACAGATCTTCTTCACATAGTATATCACTGAATCTGAATATATAAATAAATAATAATTTTAAATTATGACAATTAACATCATAACAAATGTGACTTTGAAAAAGGGGAAATAGAAAAAAAGGGAAGATAATAATGGTAAGAAACAGAATAGATGTCAAGAGCACAAAACAAGACCAGTGCTCAAGGGCAAATGGAACTGAGGAAAATTGTGCATGTTAATACAATAAATCTCTTGTTATGGATGTAACACAAGGAAGGTTACACAGGCAACTGTACGTCCTTTTCAGGGGAACAATTATGGCATCTGCTTGAAGTGATGTTTGAGAACCATGGAAAATATAGATCTTAATTTGTAAGTAGGTTCAAATGGCTCTGAGCACTATGGGACTTAACATCTATGGTCATCAGTCCCCTAGAACTTAGAACTACTTAAACCTAACTAACCTAAGGACATCACACAACACCCAGCCATCACGAGGCAGAGAAAATCCCTGACCCCGCCGGGAATCGAACCCGGGAACCCGGGCGTGGGAAGCGAGAACGCTACCGCACGACCACGAGATGCGGGCTTGTAAGTAGGAATCCACCAAAATCTGAATTTGTGCCTCAACAGAAACGCCTCTCTAATAAAGATGTAAGGCAAATGGGACATATGCCAAACATGAATCTGTCACTTTGCTCAAAAAGCAGCAATAAAATGCACTTTTATGACAAAAAGTGTGCTGTTTCTTTTTAATTCTTAATCTTGCTCTTCATGGTGAGTCACAATGCTAAGAACTTTTTCAAATTTCCAGGACGACAAAGGTGAGCTTGTTTTGTGTTAGGGTCACAGTTTCCTGAATGGTTGTAGATAATAGTGAGAGGATATGAGTATGTACAAATTATAATTTTTAATGGACCCAATATTAAGATATAAAATAAAGCAAATGATCAGTCTGAAATTAACTGAAGAATAACATAACACCACGGTTTCAGCAAATCTCGTGCAAAGGTGAAAAGTGAGTAAAAGCATATTTCAAAAGAAATGCAATATGCACATAAGCTCTTTGAGACACACTAATCTTTTATCAAGTTTCTAAATCTTTGTAACTGCCACAACGGCATACCATAAAGACCCTAAGTCATTGTACCTGTTCTTAAGACTGTGTGTGTCCATCCACATGAAAGTAAGCATTCTTGTGGAAGACTTTCACGTCCAGAACAATCAAGCTGTATAGGATAGGCAAAATTGTGATGTAGTAAAGGATCAAATCCCAGTTGTCCAAACTTGTTGTCTCCCCATACAAAAATTTTCCCACACACTGACAAAGCTATGGTATGGTGTTGACCACATGCAACCATCTTAATTGGTGGCAAGCCTGGAACTGAAAGAGTGAAACAAATAGTAAATAAATTTTAAAAAGAAAACAAGCAATAATAAAACGCGTGACTTTAACCCATTTACTTTAAACAACAAACTATAGAAGTTTCAGAACCAATAAATAAGTTGGAAAACTGTAATAATTCCATTTCTTGTCTAGAACCCTTTCAAATTATGTGTTTCATGCACATTTCAAATAAAAAGAAACATAACCTATCTTCAATTTGAATATTTCTTTTTAAATTTCAAAATACTAGACAAACTGACAGAAACAAAACCACAGGGATGGCGCAGTGTTGCAGTTGCTTCAAACAGGTGGATTGGGGAGGGGGGGGGGTGTATTATACCAGGTGTCCCAGAAGAAATGGTCAGTATTTAGAGATATGGCAGGAATGATCACTCGAAACAAAAAATGTGTAGTAAAATGGGCTCTAGAATGCATACTTTAAGAACTCTGAGCACTTGTCCAGTAGAGAGAAGACATAAGTATCACAATAGCGAAGATAAACAAACACACATAGCTCTTAACATATGCATTCTAGAGCCCCTGTTTGCCGGACATTTTTTCCCTGTTTTGGTCCATACTACCACTTCTCGAAATATGGAAAGCAAAGAGCTTGCAGTAGAAGAGATTTGTTTCACAGTATCAAAGACAAACTAGTGTTCATAGCTCTCACATCATGTATTTTAGAGCCCATGTTTAGTAGATTTTTTTGCTTTGAATGATCATTCTTGTCATATGCCTGACTGCCAACTATTCCTCCTTGGACACAACTGTAGTTTGACCATGTACTTCTCCATGTTGAGCTTATGGACAAGTCCAGAGCTGTAATAGCTGCTTTAAATCCAAAAAGTGTTCTCTCTACAACACCAAATTTCACGAATTTACTTTTCACATCATTTGCAATTTAACAAGTGATATATTTTCTTGTACTTCAGATATATTGATAAATCATGCTAATCTGATACATTAGATAGATAAAAAAAATCTACTCACCAAGCAGTGGCAGAACACACTCATAAAAGAAGGTTATACTTATGCAAGCTTTCGGAGCCAGTGCATCCTTCTTCAGGCAGAAGAGGAAGGAAGAGGGGTGAAGGAAAAGAATTGGAGAGATTTAGGAAAAGGGTTAGATTTCAGAAAAATCACCCAGAACTGCAGGTCAGGGAAGCCATACTGGACGGCATGAGAAGGAAAGACTTCATGTTGGGGACTGCACCGGATGAGATTTGAAAACCTGAGAGCTTAAACATGGAAGACAGGGTAATATGGAAGACAGAGATTACTGCTAAAAGATCATGCATGAGTGAAAATCTAATTGTGTTGTACATAACAGAGGTCGGAGGGGGATGACAAAAAACAGACAGGTCAGAAAATAAAAGATGTAGAAAGCTAAAACAGAGTGAAGAAAGGAACTAGCACTCAAACATGTTCTTGGTTCTTGCTACCCACCTGGCCTTAATTTACTATCATTTCTCAGTCTCAGCATTTCTTCACAGTAACCACACCTTTCTTCATTCCATTTTAGTTTTCTACATCTTTCATTTTATGATCTGTCTATTTTTCACTGTATTATTACTTGTGTTTTGAGAAGGAATGAAATTTCAAAGTAATCACTGAAGTTGCTAGAGAATTGTTGTTTGAAAAACTTCCTCCCACGTTTCTCCTAATTATAGGGAACTGAATGTTTCTGTATTACATGTACTGAAACTTCTTGCTGATACAGTTGTTTTGTAATTGTGGGTGGGTAGCAAGTGGCTTTGGAGGTGACAGCTTGAGCTTCATGACCACTAAACCTAGTACTTATACATTTTGCAGTACAGTCTGCATTCGCAAATATCTGATCCAGGGCAGTGGCAGCAGTGTTTGTAATTCTTGTTGGGGTTGTTTTAGTCTGTTTTATGTTGAAAGTATCTGTGAGGTTGAGCAATAGCTCTTTTCTTTTGCTGGTTACATGAAAATCAGCGTTGAAGTCCCCACACATCACTATTGATTTCTTGTCCAGAGGAGCCTGTTTAGTACATATTCAAGATTATTTAGGAATGACTCAAAATTTACATTTAGGGAGCGATAAATATATGCTACAACATTATTTGTCTCACTGACTTCAATGAGTGCCAGCTCAAAGTCTCTTTCTGTACTCTGAGAAACTGAAACTTATTAATGGATTTATATTTTAGACCTTGAAGAATGGCTAAGTTGTGAGAAGGCTGGTTCAATTTCCTTGTTGGGAAATTTGATTTATAATTTCCAAACTGATCCTTATCAAGCAACTCTATAAACTGAATATTCTGAAGATCTCCAAAATGCATTTCCATGTTATCTAAGATCTCATAAGGTAACATCTTAAGGGACTGGAAGTCATGCTACCTAACACTTACTTAAATGTGAAATTTCTGGTTACAGCTTTCAGTACATTAGGTCACAGTTTCTTCAGCTCTCATATCCTTTAACAAACTGATGGTCTTCTTTATATGAACATTGCACATGCAGAAGTGCATTGAGATGGTCAACATATGTAAATACTTCTTTGTAAAGACAAACCAGGAAGAGGAATTGAGTTTTATTAAGAATGCTGTGCAAGCCAGAAGCACTGTTGAATGACTCTGCATCCCAATCTCCATATCTGATTATTTTTGAAAAATGTCTTTCAACTCATGGTATTCAAGATATATTGTCTGAGCAGCTTATGAATTAAAATTCCAGCATGTAGCACATGTTTGAGGCAATGTGAATCATTTATTTTCTAAGAGTTGTGTTCCATTTAAGGACATGCTAAAAAATAAATGGAATGCCTTGAACAATGTAACAGCACTAGATTAATTTTATGAGCATAACAGTGCAAAAATATAGCTTGCTGACAACATTTTGCACACCTCCATATTTACCTGCCATTACTGAGGCTCCATCAAAAGTTTGGCTCACTATTTTGTCAGTAACTCCCCAAACATCAAATGCATTTAGTACAATTTCTGATAAATCCTGAGCAGTTTTGTCTTTGGAAACATCATGAAAACCAAAAAATCTTTCTATGGGACCATCTTGTGTATAAAACCTGAAAATTACACCCATTTGTGACTTATAAGAAATTGCTAGGGTTTCATCTGCTTGCACTCCCACAAATTCACATGACTGTAACACTTCTTCAATGTTATCATTAATGACATCGATAATTGATTCAATTAATTCATTTCAAACTGTGCTTGATATTATGTTGAAACTAGAAGTGCTCTGCAATTGATCATGAATAAACTGTTCCTGTCTAGACAGAAGGTCCAATAATGCAAAGTAATTCCCTTTGTTGTTGAAACTTACATCAAGGTGTCACCTGCATGCAAACTCTTGCTCACCCAAGAAACAAACATTCAATAAATCTCTCGATTACGAATTTAGCTTGTTTCACAGACACATTATGTTTTACACCTAGAAATTTGGCTCACTCAGAAATCAAATGTTCAATTTGTTCATGACCCAAAAACTAAAAATTCCCTTGATTCTGAAGGTGCATCCTTGAATTCTGGTGTTTCTTGCTTTTTCTCTCAAAATTTTTGTCACCCATACTCTTAAAGAAGCTGATGTCCATTCTTTTTCAATCCCAGACCCATTAAGCAAAATACATGTGTAACAATATAATTTATTTGTTACAGAGCAACCTGTAGGCTAAGGATATTTTTTACACCAAGAAAATTGAAATTTTCTGTTTTGTTTCCCACCAACTATTCCAATGTCTAGGTGTGGTGTGAATCACTTATCTTTATAGATGCACTTTGTTTCATAAGTCCAGCCTGAAAATGATTTTTCATCTAATTCCCAAATAAAGACACAAGTTCCCCTCTTCACAAGCCATAATATAATCAGTTAATCACATGCAGTCATGATTTATAATACTAAAACAAGTTTTGTTAAACCAGGACTAAAAAGTGTGCGAAATAACACACTGTTTCACAGCTGAGGCAAGCCCCAATGCCACAGTCTTTTGATAGAACGTATAGCGCAGTGAACTCTCTACTCATGGATGGATTGAATGATACTGTAGTAACATACAAAACAAACTTCGATTGTTTTCAATGCATTGCTTCTAACTCTAATTGTAATTTTTCTTCAAATTTTTGGGTAGCCTTGAAAACCTTTGAAGAGCATTGCCTATGTATATCACTTCATTTACATATTAAGATTTCTCTGTTGTACCTCTCAACAGACATAAGAACTGCCAGTAACTGGTCAAGCTAGTGAATTTTTTATTTTGTTTCTCTGCAGTACTGACATACTGCACAGGTTCACTTCTCAAATTCTTCTAGCCAAGAAATTATTTCTTAATATTTCTGCTGTCAATCTTCATGATATAACAGTGTGGTTAAATTTAAAACAGAAAGAAAAAGAAACTCATTTTTCCTGGCAAAACTCCAGCCACACATCTTCTTTCTGAAATACTGTCTGGCACCTGGTAGGCCACCTAATGGGCTTACTGTTAAAATTTATGTCTCGAGCTGTCACTCACTCTACTACAAGAACCTTCACATTTTCCAGTTCCATCAGTCTCTCATCCTCACCAATCCAGTCCTTCATAATCAAGCACTCCAAGTTCAAACCATACTTGACAGCCTCAGCCTCTCTACTCCTTTCACAAAATCCTTTTACTCTGTGAGCACAACTTTTTGAATGCTATCACTGCAGTGAAAATTCTTGGCCTTCAACAGTTGGGTCAGCATTCCCAGCACCATCTGAGAAAGCTATCCCAGCTAATCCTGTCTTATGGCCACATGGGACTCCCCTAGCCAATAAACAGCTTAATAATCTGACCCCATTCTCCCTTTGAGGCCTCATAGCTCCCCGACCTTGTCTTGTTAACCCACTCTGCCATCCACATCCCCAAAAACATCATCCACTCTCCTTGAAAAACAGTGCCACTGAACACCATTCACTAACACTAGTGTCAACCCTTCTGCCAAAACTCTGATGCCTGCAGAAGTCTGTGTACTGTCCAAAGGATTCATCTTTAGCACAAAACCTAGGTTCAACCAGGTTGGACTTGTAAAGGACCTTCAGTGCAGACATTTCTTCGCATGCACACCGCTAACAACAGTCAACCAAAACCCCACGCAGAACCATGTTTAAAGCAGTTCCAACCTCTATCCAACTGCTTATCCTTGTCCCCTTCCACCCACTTATCCCCTGGTAATCTTTCAAGAATTCCTCACTTTTATCCTGGTTTCATCTTTTTTCCCTAAATATCGCCATAGTGAGTCCATCAACACTCCTATGGAACACACAGCAATCCGTGACCTCGAAACTTGTCCAAACCTTATCAAACTTCCCGCAGGTAAAGGCTCTGCTACTGCAGTGACCAATCTTGGTGACAATGTGGCTGAGAGTCTACATCAACTTTCCAGCACCTTTGAATACAAACCTTACAAACACGATCACATCCCAGAAGTCCAACATGACTTCTGGCAATTCAAGACCTTATGTCCATCCGAAAACCTGAGATCTGAATCCATCGCCTTCTCCACATTAGCAACCCTCTGCACTCGTACCTTTAACCTACTCCCCAAACTCCTCAAATCCAACCCCACAGGTCTCCCTACAGGTCACTCCATTGTGGCTGGCTACAGTGCTCCCATGGAATGAACATCTGCCTTTGTTGACCAAAAACCTCCAAACTATTGTCCATAACCTTCCATTCTATGTCCGATACATTTCTCACTTTCTTCATCATCTCTCCACAATTCCCGTCCTGTTCCGTTACCTCCTTGTTGGTCATTATGGATGCAATCCTCCTGTACACCAACATCCCCCATGCCCATGTCCTTGTGGCCGTGGAACACTATCTTTTCCAGCATCCTCTTGATACCAGTCCCACTACCTCCTTCCTAATCCTTCTGGCCAACCACATCGTGAGCCACAATTATTTCTCTTAAGTCCAAATCCATAAACAAATCCACAGTATTGCCATGGGAACTCACATGGCACCATCCTATGCCACTTATTTATGAGTCATCTGGAAGAATCCCTCCTATCCTGCCAACACCTAAAACCCCTTGTCTGATTCAGATTCATTGATGACATTTTTATAATCTGTTCCCGTGGTAGGGGACAACCATTGCTCTTTCCTCCATAACCTCAACACCTGTTTCTAAATACACTTCACTTGGTCCTCATCTCAATTTGCCAACTTCCTAGATGTTGATCCCCATGTCTCATGTGGCTCTATAAATAGGGCTGTTTGTATCAAGCACACAACCACCAACAGTGCCTACACAATGCCATTTCATGTCAAAAAGTCTCTTCCTTACGGTCTTGCTGCCAGTGAATGCCATATCTGCAGTGGAAAGCAGGAGTTGTCAAACTGTACCAATAACCAATACCCATAAACAGGTCTTCCATGCTATCTGCTCCACTGACATCAGTAAACCTGTTAACCAGCCACAACCAACACTCCTTAGATCCCCAAGTGTCACCCTGGCCTTGAAAAGCTCACCTACGTTCTTCACCAGGACTTCGACTACCTCTCATTGTACCCTGAAGTGAGGTATATCCTACCCTAAATCCTACCCACATCACCCCAAGTACTGTTGTGCCACCCACCCACCCTATAGAATATCCATCCCTATTCCAATTCTGCTCCCAGTCCTACACACCATGGTTAATTCCCTCGTGGACACCTCAGATGCAAGACCTGTCTCACATACCTTCCCACCATCTCCTACTGAAGCCACATGCAATACCTATCCCATAAAAGGCAGGGCCATATGTGAAAGCAGCCGTGTTATGTATCAGCCATGCTGTAATTACTGTACAGCATTCTATGTGGAAATGACATGTAACCAACAGCGCGAGGTGGTGCAGTGAGGACTCGCACTCGAGAAGATGACAGTCCAAACCTGAGTCTGGCCATCCTGATTCAGGCTTTCCGTGATTTCCCTAAATCGCTTCAGGCAAATGTTGGGATGGTTCTTTTGAAATGGCATGGCCTACTTCCTTCCCCAGCCTTCCCTCATCCAATGGGACTGATGACCTAGCTATTTGTCCCTGCCCCAAATCAACTGGTCAACCAACATATAACCAGCAGTCTACTCTCATGAGTGGCCACTGCCAAATTGTGGCCAACTGCAAATTTGGCCATTCAGCTGCCAAACATGCTCCACACCACAACACAAATGACTTCAACAATTGCTTTATTATGTGGGCCATTTGGACACTCCCTTCCAGCCCAAGCTTCTCTAAACTATGCAAATGGAAATTCTCTCTGTATGTATGTATGTATGTATCCATCCATCCATCCCTTCCTCCCTCCCTGTCTCTGAGTCATCTGTCTTTTCCATTCCCATCTCACACTACATCAATACCCCCTCGTTGCATCACGCATCCTTCCCTACAACCCCCCCCCCACACATCCATCAGTCCAGGTAACTGCTCTCAATAACTCAATAATCAGTTTTCAATGTTGTCACAGCTGCAGTAGAGTGTGTTTGGATGTCTGCATGGTTGTGTGTGTACTTTCTACTATTTATTTGTTTATTTATTTACACATCAAGTTCCACAGAAGCAAATGTCCATGGACATGGAACGTGTCAGTTACTGAAATTGCAACATAAAAGTAATACCAGATAAAAATAAAATACTTATGAATCCAAAAAGAGTCAAGCCATAAGTTTAAGTAAATGCAATCAACAATATAACATAAGAATCAGCTTAATTTTTCAAGGAATTCCTCAACAGAATAGAAGGAGTGACCGAGTTTTCAATGTTGTCACAGCTGCAGTAGAGTGTGTTTGGATGTCTGCATGGTTGTGTGTGTACTTTCTACTATTTATTTGTTTATTTATTTACACATCAAGTTCCACAGAAGCAAATGTCCATGGACATGGAACGTGTCAGTTACTGAAATTGCAACATAAAAGTAATACCAGATAAAAATAAAATACTTATGAATCCAAAAAGAGTCAAGCCATAAGTTTAAGTAAATGCAATCAACAATATAACATAAGAATCAGCTTAATTTTTCAAGGAATTCCTCAACAGAATAGAAGGAGTGACCGAGTTTTCAATGTTGTCACAGCTGCAGTAGAGTGTGTTTGGATGTCTGCATGGTTGTGTGTGTACTTTCTACTATTTATTTGTTTATTTATTTACACATCAAGTTCCACAGAAGCAAATGTCCATGGACATGGAACGTGTCAGTTACTGAAATTGCAACATAAAAGTAATACCAGATAAAAATAAAATACTTATGAATCCAAAAAGAGTCAAGCCATAAGTTTAAGTAAATGCAATCAACAATATAACATAAGAATCAGCTTAATTTTTCACGGAATTCCTCAACAGAATAGAAGGAGTGACCGAGGAGGAAACTCTTCAGTTTCGATTTGAAAGCGCATGGATCACAGCTAAGATTTTTGAATTCTTGTGATAGCTTATTGAAATGGATGCACCAGTATACTGCACATCTTTCTGCACAAGAGTTAAGGAAGTCCGATACAAATGCAGGTTGGATTTCTGCCAAGTATTAACTGAGTGAATTATTCTTGGGAATAAGCTGATATTGCTAACAAGAAACAGCAGTGAAGAATATATATATATTGAGAGGCCAACGACAAAATACCCAGACTAATGAACAGGGGTTGACAAGAGGTTTGCAAACTTACACCACTTATTGCCCAAGCCACCCGTTTCTGAGCCAAAAATATCCTTTAGAATGGGAAGAGTTCCCCACAATATAATACCATACAACATAAGTTGTATGAACCATGAACCATGGACCTTGCCGTTGGTGGGGAGGCTTGCGTGCCTCAGCGATACAGATAGCCATACCATAGGTACAACCACAACGGAGGGGTATCTGTTGAGAGACCAGACAAACGTGTGGTTCCTGAACAGGGGCAGCAGCCTTTTCAGTAGTAGCAAGGGCAACAGTCTGGATGATTGACTGATCTGGCCTTGTAACAATAACCAAAATGGCCTTGCTGTGCTGGTACTGCGAACAGCTGAAAGCAAGGGGAAACTACGGCCGTAATTTTACCCGAGGGCATGCAGCTTTAATGTATGATTAAATGATGATGGCGTCCTCTTGGGTAAAATATTCCGGAGGTAAAATAGTCCCCCATTCGGATCTCCGGGCGAGGACTACTCAAGAGGATGTCGTTATCAGGAGAAAGAAAACTGGCGTTCTACGAATCGGAGCGTGGAATGTCAGATCCCTTAATCGGGCAGGTAGGTTAGAAAATTTAAAAAGGGAAATGGATAGGTTAAAGTTAGATATAGTGGGAATTAGTGAAGTTCGGTGGCAGGAGGAACAAGACTTCTGGTCAGGCGAATACAGGGTTATAAATACAAAGTCAAATAGGGGTAATGCAGGAGTAGGTTTAATAATGAATAGGAAAATACGAATGCGGGTAAGCTACTACAAACAGCATAGTGAACGCATTATTGTGGCCAAGATAGATACGAAGCCCACACCTACTACAGTAGTACAAGTTTATATGCCAACTAGATCTGCAGATGACGAAGAAATTGAAGAAATGTATGATGACATAAAAGAAATTATTCAGATTGTGAAGGGAGACGAAAATTTAATAGTCATGGGCGACTGGAATTCGAGTGTAGGAAAAGGGAGAGCAGGAAACGTAGTAGGTGAATATGGATTGGGGCTAAGAAATGAAAGAGGAAGCCGCCTGGTAGAATTTTGCACAGAGCATAACTTAATCATAGATAACACTTGGTTTAAGAATCATGATAGAAGGTTGTATACATGGAACAACCCTGGAGATACTAAAAGGTATCAGATAGATTATATAATGGTAAGACAGAGATTTAGGAACCAGGTTTTAAATTGTAAGACATTTCCAGGGGCAGATGTGGACTCTGACCACAATCTATTGGTTATGAGCTGTAGATTAAAACTGAAGAAACTGCAAAAAGGTGGGAATTTAAGGAGATGGAACCTGGATAAACTGAAAGAACCAGAGGTTGTACAGAGTTTCAGGGAGAGCATAAGGGAACAATTGACAGGAATGGGGGAAAGAAATACAGTAGAAGAAGAATGGGTAGCTTTGAGGGATGAAGTAGTGAAGGCAGCAGAGGATCAAGTAGGTAAAAAGACGAGGGCTAGTAGAAATCCTTGGGTAACAGAAGAAATATTGAATTTAATTGATGAAAGGAGAAAATATAAAAATGCAGTAAATGAAGCAGGCAAAAAGGAATACAAACGTCTCAAAAATGAGATCGACAGGAAGTGCAAAATGGCTAAGCAGGGATGGCTAGAGGACAAATGTAAGGATGTAGAGGCTTATCTCACTAGGGGTAAGATAGATACTGCCTACAGGAAAATTAAAGAGACCTTTGGAGATAAGAGAACCACTTGTATGAACATCAAAAGTTCAGATGGAAACCCAGTTCTAAGCGAAGAAGGGAAAGCAGAAAGGTGGAAGGAGTATATAGAGGGTCTATACAAGGGCGATGTACTTGAGGACAATATTATGGAAATGGAAGAGGATGTAGATGAAGATGAAATGGGAGATACGATACTGCGTGAAGAGTTTGACAGAGCACTGAAAGACCTGAGTCGAAACAAGGCCCCCGGAGTAGACAACATCCCATTGGAACTACTGGCGACCTTGGGAGAGCCAGTCCTGACAAAACTCTACCATCTGGTGAGCAAGATGTATGAAACAGGCGAAATACCCTCAGACTTCAAGAAGAATATAATAATTCCAATCCCAAAGAAAGCAGGTGCTGACAGATGTGAAAATTACCGAACAATCAGTTTAATAAGTCACAGATGCAAAGTACTAACGCGAATTCTTTACAGACAAATGGAAAAATTGGTAGAAGCAGACTTCAGCGAAGATCAGTTTGGATTCCGCAGTAATGTTGGAACACGTGAGGCAATATTGACCCTATGACTTATCTTAGAAAATAGATTAAGGAAAGGCAAACCTACATTTCTAGCATTTGTAGACTTAGAGAAAGCTTTTGACAATGTTGATTGGAATACTCTCTTTCAAATTCTAAAGGTGGCAGGGGTAAAATACAAGGAGCGAAAGGCTATTTACAATTTGTACAGAAACCAGATGGCAGTTATAAGAGTCAAGGGTCATGAAAGGGAAGCCGTGGTTGGAAAGGGAGTGAGACAGGGTTGTAGCCTCTCCCCGATGTTATTCAATCTTTATATTGAGCAAGCAGTGAAGGAAACAAAAGAAAAATTCGGTGCAGGAATTAAAATCCATGGAGAAGAAATAAAAACTTTGAGGTTCGCCGATGACATTGTAATTCTGTCAGAGACAGCAAAGGACTTGGAAGAGCAGTTGAATGGAATGGATGGTGTCTTGAAGGGAGGATATAAGATGAACATCAACAAAAGCAAAACGAGGATAATGGAATGTAGTCGAATTAAGTTGGGTGATGTCGAGGGTATTAGATTAGGAAATGAGACACTTAAAGTAGTAAAGGAGTTTTGCTATTTGGGGAGCAAAATAACTGATGATGGTCGAAGTAGAGAGGATATAAAATGTAGACTGGCAATGGCAAGGAAAGCGTTTCTGAAGGAGAGAAATTTGTTAACATCGAGTATAGATTTAAGTGTCAGGAAGTCATTTCTGAAAGTATTTGTATGGAGTGTAGCCATGTATGGAAGTGAAACATGGACGGTAAATAGTTTGCACAAGAAGAGAATAGAAGCTTTTGAAATGTGGTGCTACAGAAGAATGCTGAAGATTAGATGGGTAGATCACATAACTAATGAAGTATTGAATAGGATTGGGGAGAAGAGAAGTTTGTGGCACAACTTGACCAGAAGAAGGGATCGGTTGGTAGGACATGTTCTGAGGCATCAAGGGATCACCAATTTAGTATTGGAGGGCAGCGTGGAGGGTAAAAATCGTAGGGGGAGACCAAGAGATGAATACATTAAGCAGATTCAGAAGGATGTAGGTTGCAGTAGGTACTGGGAGATGAAGAAGCTTGCACAGGATAGAGTAGTATGGAGAGCTGCATCAAACCAGTCTCAGGACTGAAGACCACAACAACAACAACATAAGTGAATGAAAATAAGCAAAGTAGACTGAGTTTCATGTCAAACAATCACTTACTTTAGATACCATTTCAATTTTCAAAATGGCAGCATTAAGTCTTTGAACAAGATCCTGAACGTGGGCTTTCCACAACAGTTTATTATCTATCTGAACACCTAGAAATTTGAAATGTTCAGTTTCACTAATCACATGCCCATTCTGTAAAATTAAAACATTGGGTTTTGTTGAATTGTGTGTCAGAAACTGTAAAAATTGAGTCTTACTGTGATTTAGCATTAGTTTATTTTCAACAAGCCATGAACTTATGTCATGAACTGCACTATTTGAAACCAACCCAATGTTGCACACAACATCCTTTACTACCAAGGTCGTGTCATCAGCAAACAGAAATATTTTAGAGATACCTGTAATACTAGAGGGCATATCGTTTCTATAAATAAGGAACAGTAGTGGCTCCAGCATTGATCCCTGGGGCACCCCCCATTTGACCATACCCCACTCAGACCCTACATCACAGCCATTCTCAACACTGTGAATAATGGCTTTTTTCTGTCTGTTGCTAAAGTAAGAGGTGACCCAGTTGTGAGCTACTCCCCATATTTCTTAATGGTCCAACTTCTGGAGCAATATTTTGTGATCAACACAATCAAACGCTTTAGTTAAATCAAAACATTTGCCTAGCATCTGAAACTTTTTGTTTAACCCATCCCTGTACATTTGACAGCTAATTATGTGTTATAAAATGATCAATTATCCTTGCATACACAGCCTTTTCAATAACTTTAGCAAACACTAATGGCATAGAAATAGGTCTAAAATTGTCTACATCATCCCTTTCTCCCTTTTTATAAAGCGACTTTACTACTGAGTATTTTAAATGTTTAGGAAACCGACCATTCATTAAGGAAAAATTACAAATATGGTTAAGTACAGGGCTAACATGTGCAGCACAGTACTTTAATATTCTGCAAGGCACTCCTTCATATCCACGAGAGTCCTCAATCTTCAGTGATTTAATTACTGACTCAATCTCCCCGCCCCCTCCCCCCTGTCTGTATCACAGAGGAGTATTTGAGACGTTAATCTTGGAAAGGCATTTGCCAATAGAGTTATATGATTCCCTGTAGAAAGTAAATTTTTATTTAATTCACCAGCAATGCTCAGAAAATGACTGTTATACTGTACATATATCTGATTTATCAGTTACAGAAATATTTTTACTGACTTTATATCGTCAACCTTGTGCTGCTGACCAGACACTTCCTTCACAACTGACCATATGGTTTTAATTTTATCATGTGAATTAGCTATTCTATTTGCATACCACATACTCTTTGCCTTCCTAATAGCATTTTTAAGCACCTTACAATACTGTTTGTAATGGGCTACTGTAGCTTAATTGTGACTGCTACTAACATTTTGATATAATTCCCGCTTTGTTCTACATGATATCTTTACCCCACTAGTCAGCCACCCAGGCTGCCTTTTACTGCTAGTATCCCATTTAGAATGTTCTAATGGAAAGCAGCTCTCAAAGAGCATGAAAAATGTGCTAAGGAAAGAATTATATTTGTCATCTATGTTATTGATACTATAAACATCATGCCACTCTTGTTCCTTGATGAGGTTTAAAAAACTCTCTATTTCCTACATAGTTTGTAATTATATGTGACATTTGTTCAAGTAAAAAAGCCTTTTAGTGTTAAAATTTGTGCATCATGGTCTGTAAGGCCATTCACTCTTTTACTAACAGAATGCCCATCTAGTAATGAATAAAAATATTGTCTATGGCTGTGCTACTGTTCCCCTGCACACTAGTTGGAAAAACACAGTCTGCATCAGATCATATGAACTTAGAAGATCTACCAACATCCTTTTTCTTGCACAATCATATACACCACCCATAACTAATTTCTGGTACTTCCTATAAAGTGAATCCAGAACCCTCTCTAGCCTGAGCAGAAATGCTCTGAAGTCAAGAGTTAAGAGACCTATAACCAACAAAAATTAGATGTTCAGTTTCACTAAATTCAACTGCCCCTGCACAACATTCAAATACCTGTTCAGTGCAATGCCGTGATCTATGTATGGACTTAAATGGAATACTATTTTTATGTACATGGTCACTCCCACACTCCACAAGGTACCCAGCTAATCTGTATCCTGGTAAAGGAAGCATATCTGAATTGTCAAATTATTTAAGTGGTGTTTCCATATACCAATAATTTCAGAGTCAACATCTATAAGCAGTTCACTAACTTTATCTCTAATACCTCCTATATTTTGATGAAATATGCTAATTCCTTCTCTACTTGGAAACATGACATCCTCTGAATGTGATCCCTTAGTTAGAGGGGTTTCCTTTAAGCAGGTATACCTATCACTGGAATTCAATCTAAAAAAAGGTGCAGATCTAACACCAACTACTACAAGAATTTTTCCATGAGTGATCCCACCACCACCACCACCACCACCCACTACACTGTCACCTATAAGCTTTCCCAGCCTCCCCTTCCCACACCTACTGAGGTGCAGGCCATGCCAAAAGAAACCCGATCTACTGTTAGACTTAACTAGCACTATTGAAATTTCATCCATGCTATCAGTGCCTTCTCCAGCCCTCTGTTAACGCACCTTACAGCTGCATTACGACAAGGCCGATCACGACACTGAAACAGTTGTATGAAATGCAGACACTGAAACAGTTGCACGAAATGCACATTTGTGCCACCAGTTTGAGTAGTCATTTCCTGCAACTGCTGGCTCACACCTCTACCATGTGAACTGCCCAGCAGCAGGACCTTCTTTCTATTAGACTTTGCAACTGACTTAGCCCTCCTAACTGCTGAGGACTACTGCATGTTTCCTTCACCTTCAGCTACAAGAGGCTCCTCTCCACTCAACTCTGACAGTTGGTCAAATCGATTGCATATACACAAAGTACAACTGTCTGAATACCTCCTCCTGTTAGCTGCCTTCTTACCAACAGCCGGTTCCTATTCCCCAGCACCCTTCACCTCCCTCAACCTATCTAATTCCCCCTTTGTGTATTGTAACTGCACCTGAAGGGCACAGATCTTATGCTCCTGCTTCTTTATCAACTTATTTCTACTACAGATTCTGCATTCCCAGGGGAGGGTCTCACTAGAATGACCACTGGCTCCTCCCCTGCATCTCCCCCCCCCCCCCCCCCCCCAATGAAAATACTGGAAAAAGAGAGACCTCAGAAGCTAATGAGCACTGTTTTTTGTTACATATGTCTATGAATCATACATATGCTATAGGTAAGTGGTTGCCTTTCACTCATTTTATGTATGGTTCCATCCAGGAATTTCCGTTATTGATATGAAAAATAATGACATAGATACTAAATGCACACCATCCACGAATGTCACAACATGTAAGATAACATATGTGAGAATTCACCGTCAAATTGGACATTAGGAAAGCCAATTATCGAAGTCATATGCAGGGAAAAGAAAACAATGCGTGTCTCACAACTAAGAATCAGCAATGGTTCCATCAAATATCTAAGGACAGAAAACCTACAAACAATGCCATGTGTAAGCAATTTGATAACAAGCATTTGCTGACTGCTCCAACCTTCTGTGATTCTGGAGTAGAATAATCATTATTTTCTGAAAAATAAGTTTATCTAGTCTTCTAGGTCAGATAATTAAGTAATAAATTAACAGGGGAAAAAATCCAGTTGAAGCATTGGAGAAAGAAAACTCAAAAAATTTCTTTAAAAGCTATGCTATGTAAAGAGAAGAGGATACAGTCCTTTTCATGGCATTCTGCAGAACAGGCCGTTAGAAAGCTTACAGCCATTAACACCAAAGAAGTACCCAAGTTTAAGAAGAAAGGCATACAGCAATGGCAGCAGAATTGTCAAAAGAATCTATAACAAGATGTCCACACTGGAATATGAACCCAACTCCTCCTGAATAGAAGGCAAGTATTTTAATGCTGTGCCTACTCAAGTTGTTTTATTTTTTTCCTCTGAAATTACTGTGTGTTTTATAAAGTATTACGCATGCTTGACAGCAATGTAGCTTATCAGTTTCATTAAAAGCATAAGAGTAGTGTGTCTACAAACTAGAAGTACTAAATATACTACATTTTAATTCCATGCAAAATTGGCTAAATGGAAGCTACATTTATAACCATAAAATTTAAAAAAAATCTTGTTTGACATGTTGTCACTGATTAGAGCACAATAATCTGATATTAATTTCAGAACACGAAGGTTCTTACATTCTGAAAATCATAAAGACTCTTCTCAGAGATGGGAAAAGTATATAGCAATTTCACAGACAAATTGTAGGGAATAACAAGAAAACTTTTTAAAAAGGGAAAAAGGAACACAGAAAATAAGAAGCAGATGAAGAGAAGGAGTAACTCATAATTACTAGCCTCAATCTCCATCAGCTCTTATCATGCATATACCTCTGATTTGATCCCCCACTTCAGTAAGGTTGTTAGGTCTATGAATCATAATCTACATTGTTGTTTCAGCTGAGTCCCTCTGTCTCAGTCTGACACTCTGCCCCCACCTCCCGGCTGATATGGCAGTATGCAATATGCAACTATCCTTGCCTGTTCATTGGCAAGTTTTCTTGGGTTTTATATTTCCACTCTCTTCTGCTGCTTCTGTTTTAATCTGAGCCTCTCCAAACAATAAAATGTATGTGTGTGTGTGTGTGTGTGTGTGTGTGTGCATCCTTTCTCATTCTTTGGAAAAATGACACTTCTTGGAAATAAAGTAATTGACTTACATTCTTTTGTTTTTATATTTTTTGACACAGCCACAAGAGCATTTCATAATGCCGTTATCGGTTTCAACAAGCTAGTGCTCATGTTCAGACTGTCAGTAGATAAAAAGAGGACTCCCTCTCTCTCTCTCTCTCTCTCTCTCTCTCTCTCTCTCTCTCTGCTTCTCCATTTGACCCATTTACATTCCCATACTATTCATCCAACTTTGATGAAACTTTGGTGAGTTGTTGTGTGTCTACCAGCGAAGGCTTCTGAATCAGTACGACCATTTTACAATATCTGACATGTGAGTTGTTTCAAGTGTGTATTTCATATAGTTTAGCAGGTTAATGTGTTTTTGGTGGATGAGTATGCATGCATGACATAACTGAATTGAATCAAATACAAACAGTGACAGGTCAGTTCATATATTTGGTTAAATGTGAAGACTACATAAGTGAAGACACTCTATATCATTTACATGCTATGAACCAAAAACTGGACATTCAATTCAGACCAGACACGTATAATGAGGCATAGGTTTTGACTGAGGACATATATCTAGCAGTCACAAGGCACAATTGGAAAAGGCTACACCAAATCAATCTGCTAACAACCTTTTAGATCATGATTTGAAATGAGAAACACACTTTAATGCCAATGAATTGGATACATTTGTTCAAATTAATCTTTCAAAATATGGCCCAGAAAAATATTTTCTAGTAGTGTATGACAGAATTATGATCGCAATTACAAGCCAAAGTGGTAGATTGTATTTTCCAGGAAAACAGGGAAAACTTTTCTCATTTCTCTTATTTTGACAATCATACGATGATGCAATAACATTCCACTGGCAATCACATTATCTGGAATTGTGGCAACTCTTTTTGGTGGAATCCAAACAATGCATTAGCAGTGAATTCCTGTCCAACACACAAATCACAGAGATACCGATATGCGATATCAACAAAAGTTCTGGAATGTGTAAAGCATTCCAATACATCAAAGCATCACATAGGATGAATGAACAATGGTGCACAAATACACTGGGAGCACTTCATCATACACTCAAAGGACTGAGAGGAGAAGAACAGATGCTAGGTGATGCACTCACTGCATTTTCTGGTGACTTTCAACAAACTCTATCAATTATACCATGTTCAACAGCCACTGATGAATGTCATGCATGTCTCAGATCATCAGTTATGTCTCAGATCATCAGTTTTATGGTGAGATGTACAGAAATTAAATTTGATGATCAATATGTATGTACAACTACAACATGCATCCAATAAATGTTTTGCAAAACATTTGATATTTGGAATAAAATCATACAATTCGATTTGCAATAGCCATCAACAAAGCACATGGACAATCGTTACAGGTGTGTGGACTAATTTGGCAAATGCTTTTAACAAGTGGCCTTTTCATGCTTTGGAAAACCTTCTGATTTATTTTTGTAAGCACCAGATAGTAAAACAAAAAATATTATGTATTCAAAAGCACTTCAACAAACAGAATTTAAGCATAAACAATTTCTTTCTTTGAATGGCATTGCAACATGTCGCGTACTCACTAGTGGAATGATAAAAAAGAATGAAATAATACCTAAATAAAAATGCTGCAAGTGATTCCCAATGCACCATTAACAGTACTGAAGTCAATAATAGATAAAGACTGAGGTTTTGTAAGTGGAGTGAAAACTCATTTTTGTTTGTATTCGCATAAGGAATATCTACTCTGACTGATTTTATTGTTACTTTTTTTAACAGTTTAAAAAAAATTAAAAATACTGAATAAATTTCAGCAAAGTTACATATAAAAGGCAAAAAAATTAATTATCTGCATTTATGTTCTTCAGCAAAAACGTTTGTGAGGTGCACACTGACACCTAGGAGGCACTGAATTTGTCATTATGCCTAGCTGTCAGGGTGTCATTTCTTCATAGCAAGCCAGGCTGGAGGGAACAGTACATGGTGGTTGGATACTGCAACTGGGCACTGTATATAACAGGATGTCAGGAGCACAGCACAGCGAACAAAAATGAGCAGTTCATCATAGATGTTGAAACATACATCAATGGAGAACTCATTCTGTTCATTGAATCTTCTTCTTTATATACAACGTATTATGAAATGATAACGTGGTTAAGTCAAAACACACACACACACACACAGGATAAAAATCAGTCATCAATTGGTATTTTCATAAGGGGAGTGGACCAAGCGAGAACAGCTTGCTCTCATTATGTAACATACATTATGAAGCACAATATAAAGAATCAGAACAAATAGGTCTGTAAATTATGTCTATATAATAAATATGAGAAAACTTCTTGCTGAAAATAGCCATACTTAAATCAGTCAAAAATTAAAAAACTTTAAGTTGCTTAAAAAATGTGAATCTACTATAAACTGCATCATAAAATATGTATAGATAAGAGTTTGGCGATATTTGCAGATGGTTTCAGTTGTCTGGTTTATCCCAAAACACTTAAGTTATCTATAAAACAGCTTTAGAAGATAACTTGTTTGAACCTTCTGCAGTAATTAGTGGAGCCAATGTTAACACCTAGCACATTAATTCTGCAGTTAAAAACAAGTACTTCTATTCAAGTAAATTATTCATTTCAGTTGAAAATACTATCACATGAAACTACAAAATAAATATTAGCCATTGAGACACACACATGAACAAAATGTGATGACGTAGTATGAAAAATATAATTAATTTTCAAACAATTACATGTGCAGTGCGACATAAAAGTAGGACTTAGGGGATACTGTCTGAAATATATTTTCCAAAGTTGCTGCACGTAAGAAAATAAATGTCAGCATATTATAACAACAGACATGAAGTATTACTCTCTACAATTAATAATTACCGTGTTGTAAAGTATAACTTTCTTTAAGTGGCTGGCCATGATGTACAATTCCTAGTTGCCCTTTTCTTCCACTACCACAAACAAATACATCACCCAGTTCAGTGACAACTGCTGTGTGTCTTAGACCAGATGAAAGTTGTTTCACTTTATGGTCTGTCAACTGGAGAGGTGAGGCACTGAATGTAACCTTTAAAAAAATTGTAATTAGTTGGTCAGTATGACATGAAAATATACCTCCAAACTGATTGTAAGAGTGATACATTCTTCCAGTGATTGTAAACCTACATTTGGCTATTTAAATAGTTGTATTACTTGTACAATTTTAAAATATTTAAGATCAAATACACTTAGTTCTTGGCTCAGATTTAAAAAGAAAACAATTGCAATTACATTCTGTATTATCTACATTTGCTGTTAAAGACATTCTCTATGGAGCACAAGGTACTGTCAAGCTCATGTTTACAATTTGTTTAAAAAACCATACTTATATTAATAAATTATTATGTGATGTACAGTGTGTGGTTTTGTGGCATAAGTGTGAAACTACAAATTCAAAGTTTCCTGTTGCAATCATGAGTTGGGCCTAAAACGGTTTTAGATTTTATCATGGCTTTTATTTCTGACTGTTCTTTGTGTAGGTGAAAACTGTCATCATGCGTCTTATTCTACATTGAACATGTAAATAACTGGGTAAGAAAGATCATAGAGCACAGAAAAGCAAATATTGTACACATCTCTTTTAATAGAATGATACCATAAAACTTAGTTCCATGTACAATACAACTCTAATAGTTAGAACACATCAGTAAAATAAGTAATTTTGTAATCAAAAAATTTCATGATCTCTCTCTCAGGATTTTTAATTAATTTATTGGCAGACAATTTCATGAACATAATTTTATTGCATGGAATTATTTTAATGCATGTTGTATGTCCAGCAGATGAATTTATTTTCCAGCTCAGCCTATTCTTTACAGGTCTCTCTTATCTTGCCTCTTCAGTACATCAGTGATCATTATTCTGAATGTAGATGTAAATACTTTACGACAAACATTTACAAACAACTGAATTAGACATACCTGCTAGTAGCGTGTAGCACCTACTTTTACCCTGATGATGGCAACAGTACATAAGACAGAACTCTACACGACACCAAAACTCTTAAGGATCCATCCCTAATCCATAAGCACTCAACTGGTACCCACAACTCACGAGAATTCATTGGAGCAGGGTCCAAAGGACACACATCCCAGTTGACGGCATCAAAATTATTCCAAATAGGTTGGATGTCAGGTGACTTGGAAAGCCACAGAAACCATTTTGACACAAGACTCAAACGAATTATGACATGTAGCTGTTAATGGGCACTGATTTACAACAACAGGAAATGTTGAAAATTTGTGCCAGACTGGGATTCGAACTCTTGTCTCCTGCTTACTATGTAGAAGCTCTGGCCACTGAGCCATTCAGAAACAGTGGTCATTGTCAACTGCATGGACTACCCCAGAACGCCTCTCATCAGATCCAAATTCTCAACTTACCTGCACACTTTTGACGTAGTGCCCTTGCCCATTACCTTCATTACTTGTGGCGTTTCACCAATTTTCATAAGAGTTCGAGTGTGGTGTTGATCTACACTGAAGGGATCATTGGCCAGTCTCCCCTTAATTATATAATGTGGAGTTATTTCCCCCTTATTTTATGTATTTTTCCATCCAGGAATTTCTGTTACTGTCACAACTAACAGCAAAGAGAGACAGACTAAAAAACTACAAAGCACTTTTTAAGGAATTGAGAGTTCTTTCCCTTTTGAGTATCTTGAAATGTGTGGTGTACACAAAGTAAATACCACAGACATCTAAAAAAAAAAAATTCTGACCAACATCATCAGGACACACTGAAAGGCAATATATTCATAAATTAGAAAAACAAAACTGCTGTTAACAGACACCTTGATTCTGCTTAAGTAAGACTGTACAAAATCAAACTTTCACAAAAGAGATGTGCCCTCAGAAAAATTCACATCTGAAGTTTACAGACTTCTCCAGAAAAGCTGATTCTACATTGTTTCAGAGATAATGTAGTGTCTCACTTAATGAAGTGACCCTTTCACTGTGCATAAAAGCAGGTAACACATAAGGTGTTTGAGAAACATAGCCAGACTGACAACGGAGTATTCATCTCTTCCAGATGCTTAGTCTGAGTTTCAGCTCTATACAGCCCTCGCATGATTTCTGAGAGCATCATCAGTGAAGCTGTGTTTTTGTTGTGTGTTACAAAAATGGAACAGAGGAATTTAAAGCAACGTTAGGTAATCAAGTTTTGTGTTAAACTTGGAGAATCCACAAGTGTCACCATTGCAAAGTTGAAACAGGCCTGTAGGCACCATTTCTTATCAACAGCAGAAGTTTTTCGCTGGCACAAATCACTTTTGGAACATGTTGAAGATGAACCTCGCTGAGGGAGACCGTCAACGTCAAAAATCAATGGAAATTTCAAACGTGTGCATGATCTCGTGCGATTGTTCCTCCAGAACAAACTGTCAACCAACTGTTTTACAAAGACATTCTTGAAAAGTTCAAGAAACAGATGACTTGAGTGAGACTGAACAGTGTAGACAAGTGGATGCTGCAGAGTGACAAGGCCCTGTGTCACACGGCTGCTTCCACATGGGATTTTTGACCTCAAAAGGCATTTCTGTTGCTCCAAAGCCCCCCTATTTACCTGATCTGAGTCCTTGTGACTTTTTTCTTTTCCAAAAATTGAAAAAGTCTTGAAATAATGTCATTTTGGGACTCTGCAGAACTTTCAATAGAATGTGACCAACAAGGCCCTACCTGCTGAAGCCTTTCAGCACTGCTACCAAAACTGATGACTCCGCCAGTGTACTTCTGCTGAAGGGAACTAATTTGAAGGTGACAAGACTGTTGCTCAGTCTCACTATTTTTTTCACACACCTTGTAACACACCATTGTTAATTACATCAACTGCTGACAATAGTAAATGTGTAATTGATAAAATTAAAATACACGTTATACTCAACATAATTAATACTGTATATATCTCATTATAATATACAATTTTTTACTATATTTCACCTGGAAAGAAAAAAAACTAAAACATTATTCAGTATCACTACAATATGTTTGTTTGTTTATTCTCAATTGTTTTTAAATTATATACCACATAGAGAGGATGGCAAAATGATTCATCACCAACAAATATCAAGAAGTCTGCTCAGGATCACTGTTAATAACCTTTCTTTGCATATTACCTTGAAATGTATGAATTTGCAAGAACAGCAATAAATATGTAAAGGAGTCAAGCTCAGTTTTGGGTAAAAGTTTGTGAGGCAAGTCTACCAAAGATCTTTAAAGATATGTGAGTTACAGATGCTCTGACCAATCATGGGAATTACAGTGGCAAAGTAGTGGCTGGGTTTGAGCAATCAACAACATTTAACAAAATGATTTTCTTTCATCACAGGAAAAGTAAATTTCGGCATAATCTTGTAACACACTAACCTGATCCCTTGGCAGAGACAGTTGTCCATAGACATTGGAGCCCCAACCAAATAATTTCCCATCCCTTGTCAGAGCAAAACTTGTTTCCCAGCCACAACTGATATCAATGATATGATGGCCTGAAAGAGCTGCTATATGTTCAAAAGATGTTGCTTGTTCTTCCACAGACCGACCTAATTGGCCTTTGTTATTCCAGCCACAGGAATAAATGTTTCCATTTTTATCCAAAATGAGTGTATGGCCTCCTCCTCCACAAAGTCTTGTAAGCAACTTTGGGTCAATTGTTGGAGCTCTCACTTCAACAGGTTCAGCACAAAGCTCAGATTTATAACCAACTCCAAGCTGACCATATGTATTTGCACCCTGGAATAAATATAAAATTTTGTGAAAGCCAGATTTTACTAGAAACCAGGAAGTAAGTAAACAGAACAAATTAAAAATATGCCAAAAGGAAGCAAAATCACCATGTGAAATTGAAGGAATCTGAATAAAAGCAATTGTCAGTTCAATGCATCAGCTTTCCTTATTTGCTCAAAATAATTTTCATAACAGTCAGACAAATTTACTACACATTAAAAATAATGAAACATACCTCCTGTAAAGAAGACAACTACAATGTGAATCTGCAAATGTAAAATTGACTTGAAAGAAGCAATTAATGTGGACCCCATAGACAGGCGTTCTTCTTGGCATGTGTGTCCATCTTTTTATCTGCTGTGTCATTTTCCTTATCTTTCCTTTCCTTACCTTTGATTTACCGATTGGCCTCTTCAGCACTTTTTAATTCCTTTTTCTTTAAAGTCTTGTCTGTTCAATTTCATTATTAATTCTGATCTTGTCCTATCCTTTAATGTTATAAAAAGAAACAAAATATTGATCAATGATAACACTAAAATCTCCACAAGAAAAGAGGTACTTGAAGTTTTCAGTGAAAACAAGATCTGAACCTTTTCTTCCTCTGTCCCTCCCTATCCCACCAATCATAAATGCTGCAGTCTCATGTTTCAATTATGTTACACAGAAGCAAGTGTGGCAAGTTTATAAAAATATGTATTTTGCCCAATATGTGATAATGCCGATTATTATATTGTACTTAAGTTACTTGTGAAGTAGCAGTAACAATGCACACAGTGTTGTTCATACAAATACCTGATCTTCACAAATGACAATTTTGTCATTGAAAAGTATATTTCACAGCATCACACTGCTATTAGGTTAGAATATGAGGCTTTGGCATATAACTCTGCAAATGCACTCTGAAGATAAATATGCCAAATCTGAAACCAGGTATTGTGCATCTTCAAATTTGTTGCAGTTGGTGATAAAAATTATTTAAAAAATCGTTTCCAATAATTCTACAGTACCGCTAATAACCTTAATAACAACAGGCAATGAAACTGGTTTGAAATTAAATTTGGGGTCTAACAAGAAAGTGGCCCATCTTCAACCATTTTGCATTTTTGCAATAACAACATGTACGTTCCCACAAGGATCAGCACTAGGCCCATTCTTATTCTTAACCTTCATACATGGTCTTCCAATGATTTTAAAGGATGGTTCAAAAATTGTAATGCTTTGCCAATGAAAGAAGCATACTAATCAAGACCGAGCACGATGATACAATGGTTAGCACACGGGGTTCGTATTCAGGAGGTCGATGGTTCAGACCCGCATCTGGCCATCCATGATTTCCTTAAATCACTTCAGGTAAATGCCAGGACGATTTGTTTGAAAGGGCACAGCCGATTTCCTTACCCATCATTCCCTCATCTGATCGGACTGATGACCTCGCTGTTTGGTCCGCTCCCCCAAATTACCAAACAAAAAATATGAATCAAGAGTTCAAACTTAACCTTATCAAACACAGCTAACATGGTAGCTGAACAGGCTTACAAGTGGTTCACAGTAAATAGTTTAAACCTTAATCACGCACAAATTCATATTATGCTGTTTCTAACAAATAGGAGTGACCTGTTAGCAACAGAAGCAGACATTAATTGGCCACACAGTACATGAAACAGTCTGTGTAAATTTTTGGAATACAGTTACATAACAAGTATAATGGATTCAATACGTAACTAAATTAATCAAGAAATTCAGTTTCCACTTAGAAGCTTCTCTCAGTGTGTTGACCTAGCAAGAAGAGCATTGGCTTACTTTGCAAAATTTTGATCCTTGTTCTCTCATGGAATTATCTTTTGGGGCAGTGTGTGGTGGTACATGTTGCTATTCAAAGGTAGCAATATTTCCCACATCCTTTCTCTGTGGTGATGAAAGATGGTCATGCAGAAACCTTAATTTATGGTAGTAGTAGTAAAGGAAAGACCACATACTGCATGCATATTCTTTATTTATGTGCATAGAAGAAATGCAAATATAAGTGCAGTACAGTCACAAGGCACAACAGAGGGCTAATGTTTTCTTGAGGGGGAAGGGGCCCTTTATACTTTGATGCCAGAGAAGCAGAGGTCAGGATGACAATGGCTTTGTTCCAAATAAGAAAAACAAAAGAAGATTGTATGGAATTACTAACTTAATTACTTACTTACTTCTTGGCTTTGGGATATTAGCGATCTGCCTGTCGACGAGTTTGGATATTAAGAGCTTAAATGTGAATGTTTAATTGATACGTTGAAAGTGTTATGGAGACTGTAAAATACAGAAGGATTCTTAATGGGAGTGGTTACATGTTTTCGTAACTAGTGTAGCAAACATATTCCTCCATTATTACAGCACTTTCCTGCTGATGGTGAAGAAGTTTGATATAGCTACGAGTGGCACTGTTCAGCAGGACCGTAACTTCAAGGAGTGACATGAATGCAGAAAGAGAATGTTTAGTGGTAAAGGTAATTACAAACATACGAGTGACAGGTCACATTCATAGAATTGGTACCCTGGTTAAGCACTCTCCAGCAGCAAACAGCAGAGGCAACTTTCAAAGTGCCCATAAGGAAATGTTTATTCACTAGAAGTGAGCCGTAAGAATGCTGTGTAAACAGCCACACACATCACACAAGCCTCTATGAAGATCTTGGAATTCTTACATTCTCTTCCCAACACATTTATTCATTAATGGTTTTTGTTGCTGGCAATAAAAACCATTCTAACCTGAACTCTGATCTACACAGTCATGATATAAGGTACAGAAATATTTTTCATGTAGTCTTTGTCTCCTTGTCGAGAGTTCAGAGTAGAGTTATGTACTCTTATGCAAAAAATATTTAGGAAGCACCAATCCAACACAAAGCAAGAAACGGAAAATTCCCCCATAAGCCAATATTTCTACAAATTATTTGAATACCTAGATCAAGGTCTGAAAAGATGTGTTGGCTTAATGGCAAATACTGGCATTCATTGTAAAGCTGCATGATATGCAGTAAAGTATTGTAAATACATGAGTCAATACTTACCAATGTAGGTAGCTATTTTCTTTGAAAAATACAAATGTAATCAATGTTGTATCCAACAACTCAGATATTGATATAAGCAATTGTTTTTGCATTGTCCCACAACCAGCAGCGTGCAAATCACAGCATTTACACTACAAATGATGTTACAAGCCAGGAACATGACTCCTAGTGCCACATAGGATCATGTGGTGTCAGGAAACTACTTCTGATTCAGAATAAAGAAACCAACATGCCTAGCAGAGGACCATGTGTGTGTTGCACTTATTCAATGCTGAGACTCCATGATCCAGTTGCTGTTTATACAATGACCACTGCAGTCGACTGGAACATTGTGAGGTCTACTGTGCACCCAGATTCTAACCTACAGCTTACAACTGACCATACATGGAATTAGTTCTAAGTAGTGTACTTGTGGGCTGTATAACAAGTGTACTGTGCTTAATAAGTGACCTGTTTACCAAGTCTGAACCCTACTAATAAGAAATAAATGACAGCTATTTAATACAACTGATGAGACAACAGCTTTTTTCAAAGTAGACACTTTGTTTCATATTTACTTGAATAAATTTAACTGACTTTAGCAGTATAATGATAGTTTATTAATACAGTATATACATTCATTTTCTATAATTTTCTTGTCTTTTGTTAATAACCTTGTCTTGTTTTATATCCCTGAGGGTTCTCCTTCTTCTTGATGGTACCTACAGAACACGGTGAGTGAAACAATGAAATGAAAGCAGTAGTACAGATTAATACATAGCATAATTTACAAGAATCATAATGGAGACCTTCAACAGATGTAACTGTGTTACAAGTGTTCTGTTAGGCTTCATCAATGTGTTTGACACAGAGCATGGAATACTACTCTCAACACTGGAGCCAACCAGAATAAGGAAAGCAGCAAACAAGTGCTTTACGTTACATCTTAAAAACAGAGCTAAAGTGTCACACGTCAATGGAAATCAGAGATGCTGACAGTAGAATCTATCATTTGAATAACAGAAAGAACAAAAGGAATATATTGACCTCAATCCTGCTGTTGATTTATATTAAAGACTTCCCTGAAGGTGCCACAATGGAAGAGATAATTCTATTTGCTGTCAATAGCAATATAACAATTTTGATAACATTCCAGACAATTGGCTCACAAAGCTAATGGCATTTTAGAGGGTATACACAAGTGGACAGAGAAGAGTAACAATAGTGTTTCTTATGTAATTACAGATAATGACAATACTGACAAAATCTACTCAGGATATCAGCTGAGTGACAGCATAATATTGTGGCAATGTTTAAAGTTCCCTATGCATCATCTCCATGGAGAAGAAATAAAAACTTTGAGGTTCGCTGATGACATTGTAACTCAGTCAGAGACAGCAAAGGACTTGGAGAGCAGTTGAACGGAATGGACAGTGTCTTGAAAGGAGGATATAACCTGAACATCAGCAAAAGCAAAACGAGGAAAATGGATTGTAGTCGAATTAAATCGGGTGATGCTGAAGGAATTAGATTAGGAAATGAGACACTTAAAGTAGTAAAGGAGTTTTGCTATTTGGGGATCAAAATAACTGATGATGGTCGAAGTGCAGAGGATATAAAATGTAGACTGGCATTGGCAAGGAAAGCATTTCTGAAGAAGAGAAATTTGTTAACATCGAGTATAGATTTAAGTGTCAGGAAGTCATTTCTGAAAGTATTTGTAAGGAGTGTAACCATGTATGGAAGTGAAACATGGACGATAAATAGTTTGGACAAGAAGAGAATAGAAGCTCTCGAAATGTGGTGCTACAGAAGAATGCTGAAGATTAGATGGGTAGATCACATAACTAATGAGGAGGTATTGAATAGAATTGGGGAGAAGAGGAGTTTGTGGCACAACTTGACTAGAAGAAGGGATCGGTTGGTAGGACATGTTCTGAGGCATCAAGGGATCACCAATTTAGTATTGGAGGGCAGTGTGGAGGGCAAAAATCGTAGAGGGAGACCTAGAGATGAATACACTAAGTAGATTCAGAAAGATGTAAGCTGCAGTACGTACTGGGAGATGAAGCAGCTTGCACAGGATAGAGTAGCATGAAGAGCTGCATCAAACCAGTCTCAGGACTGAAGACCACAACAACATGCATCATCTCCAGGCAAAGTCTGATGACAAATACGAAGCTCACTGATTGATTGCTACAAAATGATGTTGCCACTCAGCTGACACCCTGAGAAGATTTTGTCAGTGAAATTCACCAAGAAAACTAGCAGTCCCAAAAAGTGGCAACGCTAAATTACATACATATACTGACTCAGTCAAACTTTAAGCAATAGTAGGCTAAAGACAACCAACCAAAAAGAAGAGACCATAGAACTGCCATCAAAAAGAGCTCTGCCTGATACTATGTTGCAAGAGTAACAGTAGCAGTATGAAAAAGTATTTGCCTCTTTCATGCATTTATTGTGTTTTGAAAATTTCAGTCATAAATAAGAACCTGTAATGATGTGACATGACTTTAGAAAAACATATCTCTTTGGGCAAAGATGGAGAAAGAAACTGAATACGTTATTTCCAAAGCAATCAATCCAGTATTGGCCTCAATCTCTGTCGAAGTTGGAGAATATGTGTCAAATAAAAAAATGGGCACTTTAGAACCAGAACATAAAAAACAAGCCAGAATGATATTTTATAAAATAATGGTTCTCCCAAAGAAGTTATAAAAAAGGAAATTTTGAATTACAAAAAAATTAAAAGAGCCACTTTGAAACTTCAGAGATGAGATTTCTTAGAACTATAAAAGGAAGAAATGGCACAGGGACATGATTTGGCAATGTGTTCTAAACCAAGAACACTGTAATTTATTGCTTTATCAGTACTCACACGGGAAAGACAAGTACAATACAATAAGAAGACTAGTAGAATACAATAAGCAATGCACAAGTGGCTGGTCGAGCCTGGCGCTCTGACCTATATATTCATTAGTTTCAGCAGGGGGTGCTTAGGGGTCTGCACACACAACTGCTGTCAATGTTGTATTAGCAGGCTGGCTGGGCTCTATTGACCAAATCAAGCACAGACTTCACAAGCGAACTACGACGTAGTACACAGACAAAACTGGCAGTTACAGCACAGAGCTCATATAGTGTGCAGAAAATAATTTGGTCCACGACTGGACAGATGGCATGATAGGAATGGGGACACTGTTAGTTGTGGGTGTTCCAGACTCGGCGACCACCACATGGTAGGGAAGGTGCTGTTAAATAGCTGAACCCTATGCACGAACGTATATTGCACATGATGTATAAGCTGTAGCTAACAAGTCTGTAAATAATGATATTAACACATTATGTCAATTCGACCAATAAAGAGATAAATATAAAGGTTCAGAGTCACCAATTTCTCACTAGAGCATGAAAAATGAATAGCTGTATAAACAAAGAATTACCATACAAAAAAAGTTGAATCAATAAAAAATGTAACATAGGAGACAACACCACTTACTATGATATTGGACATGCATAGAAAGAATGTGGGTCAAAAGTACCTTCAGCTAATTTTTTGCCATTTTCTATTCTCTTTTTTGTGCAACAAGAATAGCTACTGGTTCCTACAGCCCTCTCAAAGACAGTTTTCAATGAGCTTTTTGTTTCCCGCTCTGCTTCTTCTGAATAAATTAAATGGTACAATATGTAATGACATGCACCTGATTATGATGAACTTTTCCTGCACTCACGCCATGTAGAGAGAACGATGCCAAGCTGTGTAGTGAAGAGTGAGCAAAAAGAATGCATGAAGTACACAGATTGGAAGGCGACAAGCAACTGAGACAGCTGCCTTTGGAACAACAGCATACATTTATCCAACTATCAGGACAAAAACGTGTTTCTGCTTAGGTGCCACTTTATTTTGTGCAAGCTCTATCTACTGGTGGAGTAGCAACTGCTTGTCTAAGTAACTCTAATGGATCTGCTACTTATGATCCATTTTCTCCCATATTTTTATCTGGTCTACAAAGAAAGCAATATAAGCTCTCTCATATTCAGTTCCGGTAGAACTAAACAAGAGAAATTATCCTGTTGGTACGTCCTGTAATCTTGCTAATGCCTTTGTTTGTATAGATCATAAAATTCTACTACATAAACTAAAGTAGTGGGCATATAAAAGCATCGTGCATCATGTACAGCTAGGAGAAAAATGGAACGTGCTTAGAACTGGTAGAGAACAAATAATATGATTGTTAATCTTTCAAATGCACATACATGTTTTAACCAAATAATATATATATATATATATATATATATATATATATATATATATAAAAACAAAGATGAGGTGACTTACCGAACAAAAGCGCTGGCAGGTCGATAGACACACAAACAAACACAAACATACACACAAAATTCAAGCTTTCGCAACAAACTGTTGCCTCATCAGGAAAGAGGGAAGGAGAGGGGAAGACGAAAGGAAGTGGGTTTTAAGGGAGAGGGTAAGGAGTCATTCCAATCCCGGGAGCGGAAAGACTTACCTTAGGGGGAAAAAAGGACAGGTATACACTCGCACACACGCACATATCCATCCACACATACAGACACAAGCAGACATATTTAGAGACAAAGAGTTTGGGCAGAGATGTCAGTCGAGGCAGAAGTGTAGAGGCAAAGAAGTTGTTGAAAGACAGGTGAGGTATGAGTGGCGGCAACTTGAAATTAGCGGAGATTGAGGCCTGGCGGATGACGAGAAGAGAGGATATACTGAAGGGCAAGTTCCCATCTCCGGAGTTCGGATAGGTTGGTGTTGGTGGGAAGTATCCAGATAACACGGACGGTGTAACACTGTGCCAAGATGTGCTGGCTGTGCACCAAGGCATGTTTAGCCACAGGGTGATCCTCATTACCAACAAACACTGTCTGCCTGTGTCCATTCATGCGAATGGACAGTTTGTTGCTGGTCATTCCCACATAGAACGCATCACAGTGTAGGCAGGTCAGTTGGTAAATCACGTGGGTGCTTTCACACGTGGCTCTGCCTCTGATCGTGTACACCTTCCGGGTTACAGGACTGGAGTAGGTGGTGGTGGGAGGGTGCATGGGACAGGTTTTGCATCGGGGGCGGTTACAAGGATAGGAGCCAGAGGGTAGGGAAGGTGGTTTGGGGATTTCATAGGGATGAACTAACAGGTTACGAAGGTTAGGTGGACGGCGGAAAGACACTCTTGGCGGAGTGGGGAGGATTTCATGAAGGATGGATCTCATTTCAGGGCAGGATTTGAGGAAATCGTATCCCTGCTGGAGAGCCACATTCAGAGTCTGGTCCAGTCCCGGAAAGTATCCTGTCACAAGTGGGGCACTTTTGTGGTTCTTCTGTGGGGGATTCTGGGTTTGAGGGGATGAGGAAGTGGCTCTGGTTATTTGCTTCTGTACCAGATCGGGAGGGTAGTTGCGGGATGCGAAAGCTGTTTTCAGGTTGTTGGTGTAATGATTCAGGGATTCCGGACTGGAGCAGATTCGTTTGCCACGAAGACCTAGGCTGTAGGGAAGCATATATATATATATATATATATATATATATATATATATGCTTCCCTATATATATATATAAAAAAAAACAAAGATGAGGTGACTTACCGAACAAAAGCGCTGGCAGGTCGATAGACACACAAACAAACACACACACAAAATTCAAGCTTTCGCAACAAACTGTTGCCTCATCAGGAAAGAGGGAAGGAGAGGGGAAGACGAAAGGAAGTGGGTTTTAAGGGAGAGGGTAAGGAGTCATTCCAATCCCGGGAGCGGAAAGACTTACCTTAGGGGGAAAAAAGGACAGGTATACACTCGCACACACGCACATATCCATCCACACATACAGACACAAGCAGACATCTTTAAATATGTCTGCTTGTGTCTGTATGTGTGGATGGATATGTGCGTGTGTGCGAGTGTATACCTGTCCTTTTTTCCCCCTAAGGTAAGTCTTTCCGCTCCCGGGATTGGAATGACTCCTTACCCTCTCCCTTAAAACCCACTTCCTTTCGTCTTCCCCTCTCCTTCCCTCTTTCCTGATGAGGCAACAGTTTGTTGCGAAAGCTTGAATTTTGTGTGTGTGTTTGTGTTTGTTTGTGTGTCTATCGACCTGCCAGCGCTTTTGTTCGGTAAGTCACCTCATCTTTGTTTTTATATATAATTTTTCCCACGTGGAATGTTTCCTTCCATTATATATATATATATATATATATATATATATATATATATATATATATATATATATATATATCTAAAAACAAAGATGATGTGACTTACTGAACGAAAGCGCTGGCAGGTCTATAGACACACAAACACACACACAAAATTCAAGCTTTCACAACAAACTGTTGCCTCATCAGGAAAGAGGGAAGGAGAGGGAAAGACGAAAGTGTGTGTGGTGTGTGTGTCTATATATATAGACACACACACAAAATTCAACCAACGGTTGCTTCATCAGGAAAGAGGGAAGGAGAGGGAAAGACGAAAGGATGTGGGTTATAAGGGAGAGGGTAAGGAGTCATTCCAATCCCAGGAGCGGAAAGACTTACACACACACATATTCATCTGCACATACACAGACACAAGCAGACATTTGTAAAGGCAAAGGCTTTACTAAGTTAGTGATCCCTTGATGCCTCAGAACACGTCCTACCGACCGATCCCTTCTTCTAGTCAGGTTGTGCCACAAACTCCTCTTCTCCCCAATTTTATTCAATACCTCCTCATTAGTTGTGTGATCTACCCATCTAATCGTCAGCATTCTTCTGTAGCACCACATTTCGAAAGCTTCTATTCTCTTCTTGTCCAAACTATTTATCGTCCATGTTTCACTTCCATACATGGCTACACTCCATGCAATTACTTTCAGAGTCCACATCTGCCCCTGGAAATGTCTTACAATTTAAAACCTGGTTCCTAAATCTCTGTCTTACCATTATATAATCTATCTGATGCCTTCTAGTATCTCCAGGCTTCTTCCATGTATACAACCTTCTTTCATGATTCTTGAACCAAGTGTTAGCTATGATTAAGTTATGCTCTGTGCACAATTCTACCAGGCGGCTTCCTCTTTCATTTCTTACCCCCAATCCATATTCACCCACTACGTTTCCTTCTCTTCCTTTTCCTACTACCAAATTCCAGTCACCCATGACTATTAAAATTTTCGTCTCCCTTCACTATCTGAATAATTTCTTTTATCTCATCATACATTTCATCAATTTCTTTGTCATCTGAGAGCTATTTGGCATATAAACTTGTACTACTGTAGTAGGCATGGCCTTTGTATCATTAGTAGAGTCATATTCCCACTAATTATTTTTTCGACAATTTCTGCAGCTTTCTTACACAAAATTGTGAACACAAAGAATAAAGCTAGTAAGGTAGAAGGAGCATTTGACTTAGTACCATTCCAACATTTATTAACAGGTATAATCATATAGCGTTTCAAATTAAATTTATGACTGGATTGAGAGCTTTTTAGTACGGAAAGTGTAGCTTGTTATCTTGGACATAGAGTCAGCAGGAGGTGGAGAAGTTTTAATTCTGAAATATTGCACCGAGAGCAGGCTTTATGACACACAAACTCCCAACCCCTTCTCACACCCCGGTACTATATAACACAGACCAGCAAACTCTGGGGCCACAGAAGACGAGCAGTGCAGGGAGCTGAGCTGATTCACATGTTTACGCTCTTAATGTTAATCTGCTGTGATACAGCTGCTTCTTTGATGGTGACTGTACTTGGACTTAGTTCTATCCTTTGAGTTAGTACTTGGACATCATGTTCAATAAATGAGATGTGTATCATATCTCTACAGTCCACAGGGTTGTTTGACCCATGGGAGAACATCATGGTAATGCTAAAAAAATGGACTGGAGATGCTTAAAGAAAGACATAAACTGTCCTCTGAAAGACTACTTACAACCTTTCAAGAACTATAAATACATATCACTCCTGAAATGACCATCAAAATATCAGATTAATCACAGAGTAATGTAACCAGTGATTCCTACTGTGCTGCTTACATGAATGTAATAGGAAGAAACCGTAACACAATGGGAATTACCCTCTGCCATGCACTTCACTGTGGTGCAGGTATGAATGGAGATACTTTCCATTATAGCAGACTTTTTTCAGAGCAATTTCTTCAATTATTATATGCACATATTAGATTTTTTTATTTTTTCTACGCAACCTATATCTCAACTTAATGATTTTTGAGGTTTCTTTATTAATGTTCATAATAAATTTAGTCCTTTTTAAAGAGACATTAAATATATTTTTGTGGTAATCTCTTTCAAGATACTGGCCTGCTTCATTTCACTTATTACATTTTTCTGTAAATACAACAAATACTCAATGATTCCAAATTTCTGATTTTTATTGTAAGTGTTGCCGGTCATCATCTATTACCTCGCACCATATTTTATCTGGGCACCTGCCAGGCATCTTCAGCAGAGCTACCAAAGATTGATATTGACTGCTCATATAACACAAATTATTAGCATGCAGTATGCATTTCTTGCATGCGTCATAGTCGTAATTGTGAGGCTGACCACACAGCAGGCAGTGCCCTAGATGACGGAAATGTGAAACTCAGCTGTCCAGAGGATTCCAGTCATTGAGTCCCTCAGTGTACTCCATCGTCGTTGCCTGACCTTAATTTTATTTCTTCCTGTAGGATGACACTGCCTACATGAGAAACCGTGGAAACAATGGGATTCCATGTGTTAACCAAGTTACAGTCTCTGTCCCAGTTAATACAGTTTGCCACCATTCACATCTCAGACACTCTGATAATGGAACCCCAGACAGAATTAGCAGTATCCAAAATTGTTGCTTTATGGTATTCTGATGTCCAGTGGTAATACAGTGTTCGGCAATGCAAATTTTGTAGGTTGCAAAAGACGAATGCATTGTTCTTCAAGGCAATGTCCTTCTGTGGTGTGTGAGGTATACAACATCCTAATGGTGGATGGAAAATCCAGTGTAACAGGGTCCTTTGGAAAATATCTTTTCAAAAGGATCCTGTTACAATGGTTTTGCAAAGTGGATAACTGATGTTTGTCTTGGATAACTCAGCTGAAGGTGTCTGGTAGGTGCCTAAATAAAAAAAAAAAAAAAAAAAAACATGAAGGTAGTAAAATATGACCAGCTGTAATCCAGAAATGTCACCAAACACTGAATATGCTCAGAAAATTACAAAACTCACAATACAACAACAGTCTGGCAATTAACTTTAATATTGTCATTCTCTCTTCACAGTATTATTTGTGGAATTTTACATTCTAATAATTTTACTTTCCAGATTCTGACAATTTTCTGCAGAACACAACCGAAGAGGACTAGAAATAAGCATTGCCTAATCTTGCTCTTGTATATATTGTGAAATTTCACACACACGTTTTACTTTGAGGCAGTATCTGTGACAGATTCACATTTAAGATTCATTAATTCAGATTTAATTACAAATTCCTGAATTATTTTATCCATCATTTCCCTGACAACAGTCCCACATACCTTTTAAAATTTAATTAAAGTCATGACAATGTCCTCAGTGTTTGGCTATTAACGATGAAGTAAGGCTTACAAATTGAACACCTGTTCCAAGCAAGAGCTGCCGTCTCTAATTCCAACTTAATATTAATACAATTGACTGTCAAGTGTAACCGGTAAATATTTAAGAATAGCGCATAAGCTGTTGCCAAAATGGATATCTCTCTTTAGTTATTTACCTTATTTGTCACTTTTCTTGTCCAATGGGTGAATTAATGCCACATACCATTTTATAGATCATCTTTGTTTTCTAGATCTTTTTGTATGAATTTTGATTTATACCATTTTAAAGGTTCAGCAATTATGGAGTTTTCTTCACTAGCTTACTTATGTTCTAAGGTGTTATTGCTTCTTTCATTCCATTCACAGGCAGTGTCACATGTTCTATACAGTATTTCCATTTTTATTACCAGCAGCAAATACTACTAGAGAGTAAATTTACAGTAAAGTGAATTAAAGAATTCCAGATAACTGAAGAGGTTTCAGCAAGATGAGCTACTGTATACTTTATACAATACGTTTACCACTTGCTACTGCTGAATAAATACTTTCTTTACTTTAGCTGTAGGGCCTCCAGTACATAATTCTGTTAGATAATTGATAGTGAAACTATGAAACACAGGCCCTTACCCTTTTCCTCAAATTAACACAATTAGAAGTCCTTCTAAGTGCAAAACATGTTGAAATGAAGTCATTCAGTTACTCAGGTTTTTCCATTTTAGCTAGTTGTTGATATATAATTCAATGAAGTTTGCATGTACTGGGCAATTTAATGCATATTTCTGGTGCTAACACGTCCTTTTTACTGCTTTCATACCGCACACTATAAATCTTTCTGAAATTCGGTTTTCTAGCTCTTTGCTGAGACCACTTGTAGGCCTCATCGACGTTCATATAGGCTGTTTCTGGTGTGGTTAGATCTGAGCCTTTGATTAATATGTTTGTGTCATTAGGAAACCTTGTGATATTTGAAGGTTTCTTGAAAATCATTATGTTAAGAATTAAAATGGGGTAGACACAACACCAAACTTATGAGACTCCATACTTTATGCCCCCCTTTTTTAAAATATGTAGTTTCCTTCCTGTGGTGCAATTCACCAATGTGATCCTTTTGCTTTTTGTTATGAAGGCTGTTTATTCAAGCAAGACGAACACCATTAATGTTTTAACATTTCAGTTTTCTAATTGGTATTTTACAATCAGAGACTTCGGCAATGCCACAGAATATATCAACATTGTATTTCACTCTGTTTTGTTTTCCCCCGTGTGATTATATATATCTATATTTCTGCCAAGATTTCATTTGAGAGATCATGCGTTACTTTCTCTATAGAGAACCCTTTTCAAAGACCAAACAGGTATTTACCAAGGTGTACTGAGAAAAATATTTACATATCATACAGTAAGACCCAAATAGTCACATGGATTATCACAGTTAAGTGACAATGATTTTTAGAACCACTTTAATAAGTATTTTCTGAATTAACGTCTATTCTTGGTTTATATACTGTCTCCCAAAGCTTTAGAACCTTAGATTTTCCATAACTCATAATCATTATACATCTTATGATGCGGAATATGTCAATGGAAGAAAGAGACTTTTTTTTTCAAAACTTCCTCTGTGGTTTAGGAGGAGTTGTTAGCGAGAAACATTTGCAATCTGCATTTGAAAATATTTCTGATATCTATCGAATACTTTACTACCGGTGGTAGATTATCAAAGAGTTTTATATCTGCAACAATATTATGAAAAGGAAAGTTGCCACACACCATATAGCAGAATGCTGAGTTACAGATAGGCACAACAAAAAGACTGTCACAAATAAAGTTACTGAACCCAACAAGCCACATTCCTAGATGTTGACCTCCATCTCTACCTCTGTCCATATCAAACCTTCTAACCACCAGCAATACATCCACTTCGACAGCTGCCACCTGTTCCAGACCAAGAAGTCCCTTCCATACAGCCTAGCCACCCATAGTCATCGCATCTGCAGTGACAAGTAGTCGCTCTTTAAATACACCGAGGGTCTCACTGAAGCCTTCACAGACCGTAATTATCCTCCCAGCTCTGTACAAAAACAAATCTCCCATGCCTTATCTTTCCAGTCTCCCACCACCTCCCAAAGTGCCACCATCCGGCCACAGAGGAGCATCCGCCTTGAAACTCAATACCACCCAGGACTGGAGCAACAGAATTACTTTCTCCACCAGGGTTTTGATTATCTCTCATTGTGCCCTGAAATGAGAAATGCCCTGTCCTCTACCCTTCCTGTGGTATTCCGCTGTCCACCGAACCCATACAATATACTTGTTCATCCCTAAACAACCTCTGCCCCCAACCCCTTACCTCAAGGCTCTTACACCTGTAATAGACCTAGATGCAAGACCTGTCCCATACGGTCTCCCACCTGCACCTACTCCAATCTGGTCACAAACACCATCTATCCCATCAAAGGCAGGGCTACCTGTGAAACCAGTCATGTGACCTATAAGCTAAGCTGCAACCACTGTGCTGCAATCTATGCAGGCATGACAACCAACAAGCTGTCTATCCACATGAATGTTCACCAAAAAACTGTGGCCAAGAAACAAGTGGACCACCCTGTTCCAGAGCACGCTGCCAAACATGACATCCTTCATTTCAATAACTGCTTCACAGCCTGTGTCATATGGAAACATCCCACCAACACCAGCTTTTCCGAACTGTACAGGTGGGAACTTTCCCTGCAATACATCCTATGTTCCCATAACCCTCCTGGCCTCAACATTCGTTAGTCAATGACCTCACCCATCCAGTTCCTTCCCTGTTCCCATTCCAGCACTACGAAGCCCTCATTCCAATGTCACACCTAGTCTTTTTACTCGCTCCTTTTGCGCTACCCCCCCTCCCCACCTCTCCACTGGCCCGCGTCTAACCTGCAGCACTTCACTATCCACCACCCCTGCCCTACAATCCCTCCCCCTCCCCAACCCAGCCTCCTCCCTACCCCCACCCAGTCACGACTCCCATCATGCGCTGGTACTGCTGCTTGCAGTCTGTGTGTGTGTGTGTGTGTGTGTGTGTGTGTGTGTGTGTGTGAGACGTCTACTTTTGACGAAGGCCTTACTGACCAAAAGCTTTATTTATAACAGTCTTTTTGTTGTGTCTTTCTGCGACTCAGCATCTCCACAATATGATGAGTGGCAACTTCCCTTTTCATAATATTGTTACATTTCATCCTGGATTTTGCATTGTTTAGTTTTATAGATGCATATTTCCTATGTTTCTGTGCCTGAGTTAGGTTCACTAAACAGTAAAGTAGATCATTTTTCCTTCTAGTGTTATACTTGTGAACATCTCTTTCACTCTCAAACTCAGACGGGTTGTTGAAAACAAATTTCACAATTGAATAAATGTTCAGATTTTCCAGTTTGTCATCAATACGCACATCTAAGAACTTAGAATTTTGTATCCTGCTTATTATTTCTTGTTCATATGCTAGGTTAATAGGGGAAGGGATGTTTTTGACTGTACAAAACTGGATGAACTACATTTTTTCAAAGTTTAAAGGTAGCCCATATGTGCAAAACTGGTCAGTAACTTTCACAGAGAAAGCATTTACTATTGTCTCTGTTGCTGCTTCTTGTTTGGCTTCACAACACATTTGTCATATTACAAACACGTCTAATTTTACACGCTGGTTCAAGTAAAATGGTAAATCATTAACATAAAGCAAAAACAGTTGTGGGCCAATCATTGGACCTTGTTGGACTCCCTTTGTAATTTCTCCCCATACCGATGATGTGCTGTCCCTCTTTGTATTACTTGTATTACTCCAATTTTTTTTTTTTTTTTTTTTTTTTTTTTTTTTTTAAGTACTAAACCAGGAATGTATTAAACTACTTATTTCATAAAAACTTAATTTCTCTTATAGAATATTATGACCGACACAATCAAATGCTTTCAATAAGTCACATAAAATCCTAACTAGGACATTTTATCATGAAATGATTTTATTATGTGTTAAGTAAAAGTACCTGCATTAATAAATGGCTAAAGCGATCACTGAACCCAATTGTTTATTGTCTACCTGATCGCTTCCAGGAGCAACAAATATTTGATTTTCTGTATTTTATACAATTACTGGTAAAATTCAAAAATTTAGAACACTATTACACTCTATCCACTAAGAGGTATAATCTTACGTTAAAAATTTAAACAAAATGTCAAGAATTAACGTTAGGAATTGTATATGTCTTGAGTCAGCAAACTCACAGTGCACAAATTACTCCAAATATATTCATCTGGTATTTGAGAATGAAAGCAGTTAGCATTTTCCAACAAACTATTTCAAAACTTTTCCTCACTTGCACCTCCCACGAAGTAATGAAAGAAAAAAGTTTACCAAGCAGTAAAACTTCAGCATCAGGCATGACATTTTAATTTATTGTCTTTACTAAATTTTGCAGACTGTATCCAAATACACGACTGAATGTAATTTCAAAATTATATCACTGTACAGCACATAGTTCAGCAGGTATGACACCATGAACATTGAAATGTGTGAAAAACTAGCATTTCTTGAGGCAAAGTGCGAATTATGCAGATTATACTCATCCAGTGTTTGATAATAGGGTTTTGTGTCTTCTGCCATAACTTTTTTACATGCTTAATGTGAAATATTCAAACACTAACTCAATTGTAAAGTAATCCAATGTTTGAAGCTGTTTTATACATTGTAGTTCAATTCTTTAACAACTCGGGGGTGGGATGTTGCTGGTAAATAGCTGACTCAGAAGAGAGGCCCTTTTGACATTCAAACTATGATTGGCTAAATATACCATACTATAAAGATATGTGACAAGTCTAGAGTACATTACCTACATAAATATTTTAGGAAGTGATGTAGGGAGTGACACTGGGCAGTAGTTACTGATATCTGTGAAGCTACTTTCTCATAGAGCAACCTAAAAACAACATACTCCAATATGTCTGGTTACATATTAGAAGGCCACAACTTTTTAGTCTGTTGATGGAGACATTATCTACCCCACAGGAATTTTTGATTTTTAGACTCCCTTGTTTCAGATGGGGATGTGAGATTAACTTTTATTTCATTAAGTTTCCTCTCTATTGCTTCTTTGTTGTACAGTTTTGCTTTCTCTTCTAAACCATTTGGACCAATTTTCTCATCTATTTATAAAAAGTAAATATCAAAAATATCTGCTACACATGAACTATCTTTTACAATGCTCCCGCTCTCTTTAACAGAAATAATGCCATCTTCTATGGCCTCTTCCCCTGTCTCTCTTTTAACAATATTTCATACTGATTTGATTTTATTGTCTGATTTGTCTATTTCAGACAAGATGAGCATACTCCCGTATGTTTTACATTTTTTCTTAATAGGTCACAGTACAGCTTATAATATGAAAGTATCTATGAATAATTAGTTGTTCTGTCTAATACTGTATTTAATTACCTTTTTAGGAAAACTAATTTCAAAAATGGATTACACTCATGAAGAAATATGTCAAATTTACAATTAGCATTAAGCATACTGTGAAGTCCATTCCAGTCAACATGTTTTTAAGTTTTCTTTAGAATATCCAGTAGTTTTGCCATTCATCCACCTCACTGTCTTCTTAGTGTGTTTGTAGACTACATAGAATGAAGTAACATAATGAAACTAGTTGTGCATTACGATCTGACAATCTAATTACCACAGGAGGGGCAAGTGTCTATTTTACAAGATGTACAACTTTGCTTCCGCCGTTTGCCGATAGGTGGTAACGATGGTAAGTAGCGGTCAAAAGAAACAGATCGCAGACATCAGGCAGTTAGCTTGGACCTCAGTCAGCATAACCTCATTCAAACATTAGTCGATTTGTCTCTGCATCATAAAGTTGTTCTTGATTGAAAATGTCAGTTTACGAGCCTGATTCTCATCATTTGCAGGAGTTGTTACTCCCCCGCCCCCCTCGATATGAAGAAAACAGCAGCTGAGTCTAATTGAATGCTCTCAAGTACATGTGGTAAGGACGCTATTAGTCATAGACTGGCATAGTGGTGGAAGAGAGAATGTTTTCGAAGATGCATTATTGGAGACATTGCTGAGTGAAGACTCGTGTCAAACTCAAGAAGAATTGGTACGATTAGTGGGAGTGACACAGCAACCATTTCAAAACATCTCAAGGCTACGGGCATGATTCAGAAGGAAGGAACTTGGGTCCCGTGTGAGCTGAAACCAAGAGACGTTGAACGGCGTATGTGTGTTTGTGAACAGTTGCTTCAGAGGCAAAAACGGAAGGGATTTCTGCATCACATTGTGACCGGGGATGAAAAATGGGTTCATACGATAATCCTAAATGCAAAAAATCATGGGATATCCCGGCCATGCTTCCATGTCAACAACCAAACTGAATATTCACGGCTCCAAGATCAAGCTTTGCATTTGGTGGGACCAGCTCGGCGTTGTTTACTATGAGCTGTTAAAACCAAGTGAAACGATCACAGGTGCTTGTTATTGAACGCAATTAATGTGTTTGAGCAGAGCATTAAAAGACAAACGGCCGCGATACAGCGACAGACACGATAAAGTGATTTTGCAGCACAACAACGCTCGGCCCCACATTGCAAAAGAGGTCAATGTGCCCATGGAAATGTTAAAAAGGGGAAATCCTACCCCACCTGCCGTATTCTCCAGACATTGCTCCCTCTGACTATCAGCTGTTTAAATCAATAGCACATTGCCTGGCTGACCAACACTTCCAATCTCATGAAGAAGCCACAAATTGGATCGATTCATGGATCGCTTCAAAAGATGAACAATTTTTTTGATGCAGGATTTGTACACTGCCCGAAAGATGGGAGAAAATAGTGGCCAGTGATGGAAAGTACTTTGAATGACACATGTGTAACCAGTTTGTTTCATTAAAGCCTCAAATGTTGGGGAAAAAATGGTGGAAGCAAAGTTGTACACCTTATAAGTTCCACTTGTTGTATGAATAACTTATATAAGCAACTCTTGCAGGAAAAGTTATGACTGATACTAAATTATAAGTGGGGAACAGCTTTAGCTAGATCACTTTTCTTGTCCTATTTAAGAAATTAACATTAAAATTACCACAAATTATTAATCCCTTCCTTATGTCTGACACACAGGTTAATAACAGGCAACCAAAAAGTGCAGTACCTGCCTTTGACATTAACTAGCGATATAACTGTGTTTTGTTACCAGAGTCATGGTTGCACAGTGTATTCGAAATGGATCGTGTTTGAAAAGAATGTTTTGGAGTGTTTGGTGGTGCTCTCTAGTGTTGAATTTTGATGGTACAAAGTTGTTTTAGTGTGATTGTACCCAGCTGTTAGATTGCTGGATGTTGTATACCAGGATTTGTATTGGAATTGTGTGTCTGGTGCTTTGTTAGTGACTTATTTCAATTTTAGTAGTTATTGAGTACAGATTTATTTTTAGCTTTGGCATTATTATTACAACAGTGTGTTGTTAATGGTTGGACACTAAATTTTGCTTGTGATTTGCTATTAGGTATAGATGTGACAAATTTACCAGCGGGTTTTTGCATGTTGCAACAGGTGACAACCATAAAGGCTTTGGAGTTGCATGGGTTGATTGCTGAATATGTCAAGTGTTGTTGCGATTTTATGTAATTATATGAAGTTGCTGCATATCACACCAGGGTCAAGTATATCTGGTGGTGTCACCATGATAATGTTTGGTGATCTATTTGGAGGGGTTCCTGGTTCAAATACTCTAGGCTAGCCAATTGTCATATTGATTGTTAACCTATTATCTTTGCTATTGCTGTTAACCTATTATCTTTGCTATTGCTCTTCAGGTGGCTTTTGAAACGTATGTTCTGAGTTTAGTAAGTATAGGAACGGTTTGGGGGAGAGTGGGAGGGGCTGTTGTTGTTCTTGTTATTGTTGTTGGAATTGATGAGTCAGCATTTTGGAAGGTGAAATAATGAGGGGTAGGGGTGTTATGTGAACGTGAGTGTGGGGGCAGTTGTTTCAGTAGCTGGATGTACTGAGGTGGGTTGATGGACAATATGAGGAGTGGTTGAATTAATTGAGGTTTATATTGAGAAGTAGTCTACAATCCTTTCAGATTCATTATCATTCACAGGCATGTAGCGCCACAGGTATACAGAATTTAGTTGTGAATCACAGCCTACAAGTTAAAAATAATCGAATATAGGTTTGCACACATACAATAGAGTGGAATTGGTAAGCAGTTGAATCTGTGATAGGTAGCAGTGGATTGTTTCATATAGCTTGGGTTATTTTGGATTTGGATGTTATGTAGGAGTTGTTTCTGTGGGAGGTGGGGAAGGATTAGGAGGAGGTGGCTTTAAGATTGTATTAAGTTACTTTGTTTGGACTGTTTTTAATTTTTTTTATTTCAAAGATATGAATTTTTAATTCTTTTCATTGTACTTTTATTTGGGTATTGTGTTTCGGATGGCTATTAGTTGGTGGAGGGTGGTGGTTTAGGAAGGGTACAGTTTTTGACAAATGGGTGACAGTAAGGATTTTTGTTTTGCTTTTTAGTGTGTGTGTGTGTGGGCGCGTGCTTTGATGACTTTTGACGTTCGTTCTTATTGCCAGCTTAGATTTGTGTACTGGCTGACTCTGACTGATAAGTACATTTTTTTTTCTTTATTGTAAAATGTATAGCATGCGTGTTTATATGCATAACTGTGTTTATTTCAAAATTGATGTTAATTTAATTTTTAGTGTATTTTTGAGTTGTGTTGTTAGTTCAAATGGATAATGGTTGGCTATGATTCAGCTGAAAAAGCCAGCTGCGTGGTAAACATACTCAAAGGCTAAAAAATGAACATCTAAACATCTGTTCTAAACCAGACTATGATGCCATGTTTTTCTTACCTGCTCTAGCTGGATTTACAGTGACTTCACTTTCAGTAGTTATAAGAAAAATACAGTAACTTAAAATAAAAAGTCAGCCAGAACTGCTCGTCCGCAATTCTGGGTGACTTCCTGAAATCTACCCATTTCCCTAGACCTCTCCAGTTCTTGTCCTTCACCCCTCTTCCATCCCCTTCAACCCTTCTGCCTGAAGGAGGAGCTACTGGTTCTGAAAGCTTGTCTAATTATAACCTTCTTTTACGTGCATGTTCTGCCACCACTTGGTGAGTAGATTTTTTATCTATCCAATTAAATTATTTTGCAAAAATTGATCGTTTTCATTAAGAAAAATATTGTCTTACAACAGACTTCGTTTCTCAGGCAACAGTCCCTAAAGAGCACTCTCTTGATTTTATGCTTACAATATATGTACTTATCTTGAGTTAGTTGTTTGTTTACGCTGAAAAATTTTGTGAACTACATAATGAACATGTCTGCAAATGAATTCTATTAACAGTGCAAGTCATGTAATTCGTAACTCACATTGCACAATTTTCTGCTGTAACTACACACATTTATCTGAATGACAGTTGAAGTCGTGTAATTGAGAGTTACTCCACCTTGCCTGCTATTGTTCTGAGTCTTCCCTATTTTCTGCGGTTGTTCAATCTTCAGAGTGTTCGAGTAATAAGATTTTACTTATTTAATTGTGTTCGGTGTGTTTCACCATGAGTTACAGTGATATAGACAGCATTAGGGAATCAATTAATTGGGATGATTATGGATCCTGCACTGAATATTTTCCATTACATCAAGAGTCATCCAATGTTGGGCAGGGTTCTTTATTTTCTCATTATCTTGTTACTTTACATCAACATTAATACGTAATTTCTTGTACAACATCTTAGACATAAGAGCTGTACATAAATTCAGCACTGTTTCATGGCATTATTAAACATAAAATGGCACGTCATCAATGAACAAATGACACTAAAAATAAAATCTGCAATATTTTTCCTGTGACCATTGATGGAAGAAGTGAAACTATGCAAAAAATATTTCTGGAAACATTAAAAATCTCTGTGGCAGAATGCCCTGAGCCATAAAAAAAGACAAAAATAATAGAGCTTCCAGATGAAGGTAAATGAGGCAAGAAAGTTCCTGGTAGCAAAACCCCAGAAGAAAAAACGATAATAGTGTGTGATCCATAATATTATTCCTGTCTTACCAATCACACTATACGAGATACTGCAACACAAACAGAAGATATTTATGAGAAAATCTGACTATCTGACTGCTTTATAATTTGTAAAAAGACCATTTTGAGAGTTTAGGAAAGCAGCCAGTTGCAGAAAACATTTATTGTACAACTTTTAATGCATTCAAGTTACATTGCCCTGCTCCTCACGAGGATTCTGGTGTGCCACATGATACTTTTGCTAATAAAATTTCACATTCAACAGATGAGTAAGTAATGGCACAGCTTCGACAAGACGATGACTTGCATCTATGCAAGGGTGATCCATCTCAGAAGTCCATGAAAGCGGACACTGAGAAACCACTTTATGAAATCTCCTACCGTGTCTTTTCTTTTGACTGAGAAAAGTGTCTATGATTTGTGAGACTGAAAGTCCGTGTACTTTATGCATTTCCAATTAGGGCTGCCACAGGCTGTCATAAAAATTATGATTCATGTACTGCTGGGATGAGGCGATTGGATCTAGAGATTCCAAAGAAATTGGTGCTGTTTGATCAAACAAATTGCAAAAAGTTCACTGTCAGCAAAACATGTAGTAATGCACAATGAAACTTGGACAGGGTGGGGCAAGAACTGGAAAATACCCATGACATTATGGAAACTAGTTTTAAGTAAAAAGGAAAACTGGCCATTGCTGTCACCCCAATGATGGTGATTTGCCTCAACAGAAAGCTGCTGCAAGACACAACAGTTAGTTTGTCCCACTGATTGGTACAGTATTACTGTGAAGTCGGTGTGTCATGACTGAAGATGCGGTGGGTTAAGTTGTAATAGAATGACATATTGACACTTTTTTTCAAGGAAACTCTTTCAACAGGCATGAGATTCCACAAGTTAGACTTTAAGCCAGGATCTAAAAAAGGATGTACAGTTTCCCTAAGCAATATACCTCAGGGAAAATTGTACACAGGGCCCAAGCTGTTACAAACAGAGAATAGAAGACATGGAAGAACTTTTGGTCTCCATATCATCTGTTCACTAACACTATTTTCAGATTCGTCTTTCATCTGACAATGCTGCAGACATTGTGGAATTGATTGGAAATGACAGAACTGATGATGAGTAACAAAGATTATGTCAAATTATGTAAATAAAATGTTGTTCACTGTCCTGTAAATTTTCGTAGCACTAAATAAAATCCTTCCTCCTCAGGGGACACCGCCTTAACGTAGCACTGTCCGTGCGGGCGAGGAGGTTTGCGTGCTCCGGATCCGGAGGGCTATGCCGGCGGTAGCGTAGCTACCAGCAGGGTCACCCATGCCGGACAGGCCAAAGGGGAGGAGCCAGACAAAGTGTGTCCCACAACGATCTATCGCTCCCCTTTCCTATCCCAAACCTGTCCTCACCATTTCCTTTTCCTGTCATTCCCTGGTATATGTACAAAAGGGCAGAAAGACCTCTATAGGCATGGAGAAGCCAATCTTTCTACGGGAGAAAACCCCGAATGAAAAATCCTGGTCCTCCAGGTTGGGGGTTGGCGACGGGCTACCAACCCGTCCTGGAAAAAATAATCACCGGTACTAGCATCACAGAAGAGCCTAGGATAGGACTGATCTCTGTAAAATGACCTAAGCAAGAACAAGGACTACGGAAGGAAATACAACTACGGACCTGGAATGTCAGAAGCCTATACCAACCTGGGGCAGCAAAATGTGTAGTAAGGGAGGCAGATAAGTATCGAATTGATCTATTGGCCCTGCAAGAAACAAGGTGGACAGAAACCGGAGCTACAGAAATGGAAAACTATGTCATATTCCATGGAGCCTCAGAAACAAACCACTCACTAGGAACTGGTTTTGCCGTGAAGAAATCACTCTGTACCACTCTCATAGATTTTAAATCAATCAACCCCAGAATCTCACTCCTAACCATAGACACGGGAAAACACAAACTCACATATATAAATTGTCATGCCCCAACCGAAGAAAGCGATGACATCAAAAAAGATACTTTCTACGAGGAATTATAAACGGTTTTAGACAATGTACCAAGTGAACATTACAAAATTATCCTTGGAGATTTTAATGCGAAAATAGGGAAAGAAGCAGCCTTCATGGGGACCATCAGAAAGCACGGTTTACATGATGTGAGCAGTGATAAGCACTAGGCTGGTTAGCTTTGCGGCTGCAAAAGGCTTGTTTATAAGTAGTACTGATTTCGACAGGAAGAGAATATATAAAGGAACCTGGGTGTCTCCAGATGGGAAAACAGTGAACCAAATTGACCACCTAATTGTAGAGAAGAGAATAAAGAAGTGGATACAAAATGTTAGAACGGCAAGAGGTGCGGAATGTGGATCAGACCACTTCTTTGTCAGAGGAAGGATGAAAACAATATGGAGAGCCAGGAAGCACAAAAGAATGCAAAGAGTCACTCAATATGACCATGAGAGTCTGACTGAAGATAATATAAGAAGAACTTTCAAGATAGCACTAACAAACCGTTTTGAGGCTTTGAATGAAGAGGAAGGAGATACTGTGGTAGATCAGAACGGGAAGGCGATTCCAGAGACCATTAAAGAAACAGCCCAAAAAGTAATCCCAAAGCGAACTAGGGGAAAAAGAGTGTGGTTCAATGAGGAGTGTGAGGGAGCTATCAGGGAGAGACAATGGGCCAAACTACTGTGGATACAAAGCAATATGCAAGAAGAAGAAAAATCGAAGTTTGAAGAAACACGACAGCAGACCCAAGCCACATTGAGGAAAGCAAAGAGAAAATATGTTAAAAGTATCATGGAGGAAGCTGAACAAGACTTTCATGGAAATAGGTATAAAGAACTTTATAGAAAAGTGAAAAGTTTTAAAGGAGGGACATACCATCAACACAGATTTATAAAATACGCCAATGGAAGAATGTTAACAGAAGATAAAAAAATTGGAAGAAGATGGATGGAATACTTCAGAGAATTACTAAACTCTGATGAACCAACCGAACTACTTGAGTTTGATGAACCAGTAACAGTAGACCCAGAATATGCTCCACCCACCATTGAAGAGATAAGGAAACAGATTAAAAACCTTAAGAATGGTAAAAGTCCAGGTGAGGACGGTATTCCTGCTGAACTTCTCAAGGCTGGAGACGAAATCCTCTGTTTCAAAATCCACAAGCTAATCGAGCAAATTTGGGAAAAACATGAAATACCAGAGGAATGGAAGGTAGCTGTGATATGCCCCATATATAAAAAGAAAGACAAATCCATATGTGACAACTACAGGGGCATGGCGCTACTCAACACCTGTTATAAGATCTTCTCCAACTGCCTATTAGAACGAATAAAACCTATAGCAACAGACATAATTGGACAATACCAAGCAGGTTTCCAGGCAGGGCGATCAACCACGGACCAGATTTTTGTCCTAAAACAGGTCTGTGAAAAAATGTATGAATACGGATGAGAGATACATCTCCTGTTTGTAGACTTCAAGAAGGCTTACGACAGTAAACACAGACCTAGCCTGATTAGAACTATGACAGAGTTTGGTATACCAAAGAAGTTGGTCAAACTGGTAGAGGTATGCCTAAATGACACAAAACTTAAGGTTAAGGTAGGCAATCAAATGACAGAAAGCTTCCACGTGGTAACAGGATTATGCCAAGGAGATGGGCTATCACCTGTCCTCTTCAACCTGGCACTTGAGAAGGTAATGCGGGATTTCAACAAAGAAAACATCTAGGGCATTCAAATTGGTAATGAACACATTACATATCTGGCCTACGCAGATGACATTGCACTATTAGCATGCACACAAGAAGATCTGAAGAGAAGTATCCAGACCTTGGAGTTATTGGCAGCTAGGATCGGTCTACAAATTAGCTCTGAAAAGACAGAGTATATGACCATAGGAAGAAAGATCCAGAACTCTCAAGATGTAATTGTGAACAACACCAGGTATAAACATGTGAAAGAGTTCAAATACCTTGGATCATTTTTTACAGAAGTAACATCAACTGAAGCAGAGATAAAAACACGACTGCAGGCGGGAAACAGATACTATCACTCTCTAGACCCTATATTAAAATGTAGAAGTGTCTCGCAACAACTAAAGCTACGGTTGTATAAGACATTAATAATGCCAGTAGTACTTTATGGTTCTCAAACCTGGAGCACTCGAAAACGAGACCTTAAGCGACTGCTAACATTTGAAAGGAAAGTCCTCAGGAAAATATTTGGACCAGTCAGAGATCAGACTACTGGAGAATGGAGAAGACGCCATAACACTGAATTAGAAGAGTTGTACAAGGAGCCTAACATCTTGGGAGTGATGAGAAGCAAAAGACTGCAATGGGCTGGACATGTTGTTAGAATGGAGGCAACAAGATGGCCCAAAATCACAATGGACTGGATCCCGTCAGGCAGCAGACCAGTGGGAAGACCTAGAAAGAGGTGGATCGATGGAGTGAGAGAAGACCTGTTGCAGCTGGGAGTCACGGAAAACTGGAGACAGATAGCAGAAGACAGAGACGGATGGAGAGCTCTAACTGTGGTGGCGCGCGGTCCTCTGGGCCTGATCGCGTGATGATGATGATGAAATAAAATCCTTTATCTGGATTATCACGAGCGTTACAACGCGGGATTGTGGCCCTTAAACTGGGTCTATGACTGGATGTAATCATTTGAAATTAATTTGTGTCAGAAAAAAACTATTCTGTCGATATACACGATAAAAAAGCAATATAAAAAGCACAGCTGAATTTTGTATAACAGTCCTAGTAAAAGATTAAGAATTTCAAAACATGAATTACATGAGTTACACTACTTAGGCTTCAAGAGGATCAGTTCTGTAAATAACTACTACCACGCTACTGTTATTGTCTATGGAAGACGTAATTTTAAGTGTGACAACACATATTTAAATTTTGTTAGAGTACACTGAGTGACTGCTGTTAACCAAACAAATAGAGTGACGTTGTATCAGTAAGTATACTCTTCGCTTTACTTGTTGATATACAAAAAGTACCCAAACAAAGCACAAATTTTGGACACTTTTACGTTTTACAATTTAATTCACATTAAAAAAAAAGAATTGCATCCAAAAGTGACACACAGGTCAGTAAGTTCACACAGTAACGGTTATCATTCATTGTCGTTCATAACCCTTTAATCTCTAGGACGCCCTCCAGAGAAAAAATTTACTGTAGATGTACATTTACTAACCCAAGCAAGTAACTTCATTTTGCCTTCTATGAACTCATGACACTATGTTTGTAAACAGTAAAACAACAGCTTGTGCACACTGCGACCAGAGATGTACTTTATTTTTTAATTTAAGTTCATTCTGTATTTGGTGATCTTTATTAAGGCCCGTCCACACGCTTTCGAAATAGAACACATCTAATTTACACTATTATGTATTTTTCTGTAAACCAGTATTCAATAGATTGTCAGGTTTACACATGTACAACAGTTAAGGCCCGTCCACACGCAACGATGTGTCTGCGCATATGTCTGCACACATCGCATCTGCGCAGACAAATCGTTGCGTGTGGATAGAAGATTTGCACCAACCTGAAGTGTGCGCAAACCTGGAGGTTTGAGCGAAACCTCTCAAATCTGTCGGTTCAAAACACATCTGCGCAGACAAGTTGGAGCGTGTGGACAGGAGATCGCCGCAAATCTGGCGCGAAACAGCTGTTTGCTCAGTCTAGTGTTTGCGTGCACAGGGCATTAAATTGACTGATACTCGTCAGTGTTCTCAAGAGTTTGTAAGTGAATTCATTGAAATATGTAGAAACCACCCATGTTTGTGGAAGATTAAAAGTAAAGAATATAGTGACCGAGACAAAAAGACTGCAGCATACAATGCTCTAATTGAGTTATCCAAAGTTCAGAAATCTAGATCAGGTGTAGGAGTAGATCAAGTATACCAGCCAACGTTATGGTATTTTGATCTGCTTGGCTTTCTTAGTCATCAAAAAACGCCAAGACCAAGCAGGAGTACAATTGAAGATGAAATTGGAGTGTCAATATTACCGCCAGCCGTTCATGAGGAGAAATTGCCCTTCTCATATAAGTATTTTTTCTCATAATATGAAGGGTTACTAGCTTTAAGAGATAATTATAAGTTTCGACATCCATACGCAAATAATTTCGCCAGTCGTTAGGTTCGTCCTGCAACTCTCACAGTAAATTTACGTGACAAAACTGCTTTCGCTTTAGCAGCCACTGTCTACACCATTTTGCCCGCTTTCTCTGTTTCCTGCGGTTGGTCTGGATGTTTTTTGCAACACAAGTTGCGAACACAGACCACAACAGAACTTCCTCCATTTCTATATTTCAAAATAACTGAATTAAATGTTTGACGTTTACGGGGAGCGTAGTCGCTTGCCACTGATATTTCTTTTCTACACCGACAGATGGCGGGCGAGTAGTAGATTGGGATTTGTGTCGTGTGAACACACCACATTTGCAGCGATCTTTTGCATGCACCGATGTCTGCGCAGACAGATCGTTGCGTGCGGACCGGGCTTTAGACTGTAGTGAAACAATACATCAATTACAGTTTCTTATTAAGGTTACTGAAGGCAGTTAAATCTTAAGTATACAAATATCTTATACGTATATAAATTTACAAATGTCAATATTCGATATGTCAGAGATTTCAGCCGTGTTTCGTTTCCACAAGCCTGAATTATTTGCGTGAATATATTTGGTTAGCAATCGATAAAGTGCGCGTAATTTGTAAAAGTGAGAAAAGAGAAATAAAACTTATGTTTTGATCTATACTACGGTATAGCTAGTGGAGATTATGGAGAGGGGACATCGGGATTTGTCTGAAAATCTTAAAATTCTGGCGACAGTCGCCAGTGTAGTACAGGTCACGCAGGAGGACTCAAACATACGTATTACGTAACATCAAGAGAAAGACAGAGACGGAAGAGCTGATGCAGGACAAACGCACATTATCAGAGATTACTCACAGCTCAGGTAAGACACCCTCGACTACAAATGAATATTATAGGCTGTAACAAAAGTCCCATTACTCGCCATCTACATTTCATACATCTGAGTCAAATGTTCTTTCAAAAGAATGAATCTGATGAGAGAAGGGTGTATCACTAGATTACCACCATTTACTCCAGGTGATCTGCGTGCAATCCGTCATTTTCATGGCACAAAATTATTCGCCTACAGGTGCGATGTGATATTCGCTGCAGTATTGCTGGCTTGATGGAAGAAAATGCATTCCGAGTAGCATCCTTGAGGTGCTCAGTTGTCTGATAACGATTCTGGGCGATTTTCTGTTTGATGTGCCCCATAATGCATTATCTCACGATATCTGATTGGGACTTTGGAGGGTGGGGGAGGGGGGGGGGGAAATTTCCGAGATGCCGGTAACGCAGGTAATCCTCTTCCAATCCATCTGTCTCTGAACACATCGGTAAGGTATTCCCTTACGCATATTGCAAAATGCGCCGGCGCTCCATCTTGGAACCAGATACGAGCAAGAAGTCCCAAACGTTCCAGTTCCAGTCACTTAGCGTGGAGTGATACGTTCACTGGTACGGCGGCAACAGTTTATGGATTTTCAAAGAAATATGGACCGATCAAATGCGTGGCACACATTGCAGCCCATATCATGACAAAGGGAGGATTCATATCCAGGTCCTCAAAGAAGTACGGGTTCACTTTACTTCACAAATAAACGTGTCTATCTTTGCACTATGGTATACAGCACATTCGTCTGAGAACACAACTTTTCCATGCTTGGGAATTGTGTCGAACATCCCCAGTAACCGCGCACAGGCGTCACGTCGGTTCTCCAAATCTTGGTCACTCAGTTCATCCCCAAACGAGCGTCTGAACGGTTTTAGGTTTAAGTCTGTTCACATACGTCACCGTAAAGTCGTTAACGGGATATTCATTTCCCGTGATCGCTTGTGTAGCGACTTTTTCGACGAATGTTCATCTGATGTTGCAACTACCGCACATGTGTCTGCTCCTCTTCCCGGTCTTCCAGAGTGTGGCCTGTCTTTTATGGAACCAGTTGCAAACAGCTTCTTCTTCCAATGTAATTGTGGTGTCACCGCCAGACACCACACTTGCTAGGTGGTAGCTTTACATCGGCCGCGGTCCATTAGTACATGTCGGACCCGCGTGTCGCCACTGTTAGTGATCGCAGACCGAGCGCCACCACACGGCAGGTCTCGAGAGACGGACTAGCACTCGCCCCAGTTGTATGGACGACGTAGCTAGCGATGCACACTGACGAAGCCTCGCTCATTTGCAGAGCAGATAGTTAGAATAGCCTTCAGCTAAGTTAATGGCTACGACCTAGCAAGGCGCCATTAGTAGTTTATTGCCTGAATCTACAGAGTCTCACTTGTATCGTCAATAGCGATGTACAACAAGAATGGATTAAAGTTAAGTATTCCAGCAGCTACGTACTTTTCTTTATAGCATTCATTACGTATCCTGTTTCAGACCTATCTCTAGACTGCGTGAGTTAACGCGTGCCTTTCGGCTACTTCCAAGTGGCGTGGCTGTTAACCTACGCCACAACAGTTGGCGACGAGGCTTAAAAGAGGAATTAGCGTTCGTATTGCCCTAATTTACTTGTCATGGCTTCGCCACAATCTCCAGATGTACTGTCCGAATTTTATCGCTTGCAGAATCAGCAGACGCAGGCGTTATTGGATGCCCTTGGACAGCTCGTTCAGGGTCAACGTGCGATGGAAAACGATGCGGCAGCCGCCGCTTCACCGCTACCGCAGCCACAACATGCTGTTGCACCCCCGTTCCGGTCATTTGACCCAGCTAAGGAAACATGGACGGACTGGTCACGCCAATTTGGATTTCATCTCGCCGCCTACAGAATTCAAGGTAACGAGCTCCAGCCTCACTTATTGTCGTGTGTAGGGGTACAAACGTACCGTGTGATAGTGAAATTATTTCCCCGACGCGACGTAGCAACTCTGTCCTATGAAGAAATTTTGTCGGCGTTAGAAGCCTATTTCAAAGACACAGTCAATGTAGTTGCAAAGAGGTATACTTTCTTTCGTACGAAACGTACGGCTGGTCAGACTAATAGGGAGTGGGTTGCAACTTTGCAAGGCCTTACAAGGGATTGTGCTTTTCAGTGTGAATGTGGACTCCCTTATTCAGATACAATGGTACGTGATGCAATTGCACAGAACGTTTCTGATGTTCGTATACGGAAACAGATTTTTAAACTAGTTAATCCCTCCCTTCAACAAGTGATAGACATATTAAATAGACAAGACACACTTGACTTTGCACAGGAATCATTTGAAACTTCGCCAGCCATGTGTCACATTAACTGGCCCGCCAGGCGCGCTGCACGGAACGATAAACAGCACTCGCGCTCGTCCGCGCAGCTGCCGCCTAGCTGTCCACGTGTGCCGCGCAAGCATACAAATGCAGTGAAATCATGCCCGCGGTGTGCAACTAGACATTCGCGTGACAATTGCCCGTCACGCCAAGCTATTTGTTTTTACTGTAATAAGAAAGGACATGTTCAAAGTGTTTGCCAGAAAAAGCTCAGATCAGACACTTTTAATCATTCCAGGCCCTTTGCTTTGCGCCGGAATCGAACCAAGGACACTCAGGCTCGTGGACCTTCGCCCGTGGACGTTCATGTAGTTAATTCCACTCCGTCCAGTGCCACTTTCTCTAACAGTGACTGTGTTCGTCCCACAAAAAGTGTGCGTTGACGTCGCCGGAAATCACGTCAATTAGCAAGTGATGCTGTACCTGTATCAGTTCAAACTGCACGAGACAGTCGCTCTTGTCGTCAGCAGGACAATAAACTTTTTGTCGATTTGGACTTTAATGGCAAGGTCATACCATTCCAGCTCGATACCGGAGCTGCAGTTTCATTGATCAATCACGACACGTACAAACAACTGGGCAAACCTCCGTTGCGTGCCGCAAATGTTCAGCTCACTAGTTATTCAGGACAGCATATCCCTGTGTTCGGACAGTGCACTCTTCTTGCAACATACAAGGGACAAACAAAACTTGTGTCATTTTACGTTCTTCGTTCTTCTACTGCAGTGAACTTGTTTGGTTTAGATTTATTTCAGTTGTTTAACATGTCTATAGTAAATCGGGTCCTATCAGTGAATCAGACTGTGCCTACAGACTGTGTTTCTGGTCTATGTGAAGAATTTGCAGACATTTTTGCACCGGGCCTTGGTTGCGCTACGAACTATAAAGCACATTTGGAACTGAAAGTCAACGCGCAACCGAAATTTTTCAGAGTGCGCAATGTTCCTCACGCATTGCGTGATGAGGTCGCAAGAACATTACACGATTTAGAATCACAAGGTGTAATTGAACGTGTGCAGGCTTCTCTCTGGGCCTCACCATTAGTAATTTTGCCAAAACCATCCGGAAAATTGAGACTTTGTGTGGACTTCAAGGCAACAGTGAATCCACAACTAGTGATTGCAACTTTTCCTTTTCCCCGCCCGGAAGATCTTTTTGACCAACTGTGCCCGGGTACATATTTTTCTAAGTTGGACCTAGCCGATGCGTACTTGCAAATACCGGTGGACGACGAATCCCAGCGCGTCTTGGTGGTTAACACGCATCTTGGTTTGTACCGATTCAAAAGACTACCATTCGGGTGTGCATCCGCCCCTGCATTGTTTCAGCAATTTTTACAAACTGTTTGTGCGTCGGTCCCTACTGCTGCTTTAACGAAATCGGTCGTAATGAATGGGATTGATTTGAAATTTCGTTAAAGAAGAATAATAAAATTTATCTGTTGTTTTTAAGTTAATTTTCTTTCGTGCGAACTTTGTTGTAGAACCACTCTCTTATTTTCGTGTGGTAATAAAAAATTTTTACTTACTTAATTATTACGTACATTTAAAGAAAAAATAATATTTACGTGAACTCATATGAACTGGTTAAGAATATTAGGTTGAGAATTGGGTTCTTTAAATCATTCGGCCTTGGCATACACTTTCCTGATGCAGTGGATTTTTTGTTAAATATTTTTACTGAATTTTATCCCGGCACTAGCCATAGAACACAAGATTACCTCTATTAGCAGAAAATGTTTTAATTATTGCCAAGCCGACATTTATCACTGATCAAACCTACTTCATTACACATTTAAGATATTTTGAAAGAACCAAACTGTTTAAATTTCAATGTTAACTAACATTAGCTATCCGCCTACGAATGCACAAACGTATAATTAATTCAAATTTTATCAGCCACAGGATCACTGAAAAAGAAGAACAATTTCTTAATTCACCATTGATTTTTATGCATCTGTTCCCGATTTACGGGTTTGCTATTGTTGGTCGCGGCACAGCCCAGCAACACCGCTAAAAAATGCTGAAAAATTCTTAAAGAAATTTTATAGATGACGTGGGCAAGCTAATTTACATAAATAATTCACACTTTTGATAAACTCTAATATATTTAGATCAAACAACAATACAACTCACATTAATTCGTAACGCATCGTCTAATGGCGGCTAAGTCCAGACAGAGACAAAAGAAGTCTACCCATTCGTAAAAAACTCTTTCACAGTGTCCTACCGCAATGACTTCTGAACAGAGAAGACCAAAGAATACATAATGCATTGTGCTTAAATAGTATTGCTGACTATTAACATTTCTTTGCAAATTGACGATATTATTCTCTTCTGGCAACATATCTCTGCTATCGCAAATACTGACACATTTTACAATCACATAATAAATACAGAAAAATTCCTATCCTAAATACAGACAAATATTACAACAAAAAATATAAGGAGAATAACAAATGTCTTTTACACCACATTCAGTAATATTTTTGTTCAATAATTACGATATATACAACTTGCCCAGAGCGGCGTATATGGTACAAATAAACTCTTGTTTTTTTTTTTTTTTTTTTTTTTTTTTTTTTAACGTGAGTTTGCCAGGGAACGTTACATTGCCCCCTGGCAGCATCTGGCAAAGAGTTTTTACACTTTGACACAATGGTGCCGTAACGTTCTTTACACTTGTATATTTTTACGGAATGGCTCTTTTATTTAGTCCCAGGGTTATATAAGTTCATGGCTCCCCCATTTGGGCGTAGGCAAACAGGAAACCTGGGCAAAACTGTGCCGGAGCCCAGCCATCCCAGTTGGTTCATGGTCATTTGAATTAAATGCAGTTATTCATTTGAATTAAATTCAGTTCGTCACAAACGGTTACACAATTACACAATATCACAGTCACATACAGTTCGACTGAAGTTTTTTGTGTGTGATACTATTATTCTTGTGATACACTACAAGGTCACTTGTCCTACGTAGTAAATGTTCAATGTTTATCGAAATGAAGTCATTGACATGTTATTCAGTTTATGTGAACATAAAAAAAAATCAATAATGCTGTATTTGGTGAGCGGTGCGGAGTGATTGTTGAGCGGCGCTCGGCGCGGCGCGCTGACTCCGTGTAGGTCACCGCCCCCGGCGTTGACAGCTACGGCGCGGAGGGGCGTGGCTGTCTGTCTGGTCTGCTATGGGCTGCTGCGGCAGCTGCAAAGCTGATGTAGCCGGATGCGCGTTGGATAGCAAATCGAAGAACATTATTTCAGGTATTGTGACAACATGGTCTTCGCTTGCGGAAGGACAAATGTGTGTTTTTTGCTCGTGACTTACCATATTTGGGACATGTAATTAATGCCCAAGGCATACATCCCAGTCCAGAGCACCTCCGTGCCATACAAAACTTGCCTTCGCCGCAGAATTTGAAGCAGCTACAGAGTGTGCTGGGAAAAATTAACTATTATCATAACTTTGTCCCGCGTGCCTCTTCCATTTCAGCTCCGCTTCATCGTTTATGCCGTAAAGGTGTTCCGTTCGTCTGGAAGACGGAATGCGAACGCGCCTTTCGCCAGTTGAAATCGGCGTTGCTTTCTAATACTTGCCTTACGCCATTCGATCCCGAGAAACCCCTTTTGTTGATGGTAGATGCATCGGATTTCGGGATCGGTGCTGTGCTTGCGCACAAAGATGGATCGCATGATCGCCCTATTGCCTTTGCGTCCAAATTGCTCTTGTCTGCGCAAAGAAATTATTCACAGATAGAGAAAGAAGCTTTGGCTCTCGTATTTGGTGTTACTAAGTTCCATGATTTCTTGTATGGTCGTCACTTTACCATCATCATGGACCACAAACCTTTGACATCGCTTTTTCATCCGAACAAGCCTGTACCTCCACGTACAGCGCAGAAATTCATTCGCTGGTCTATTTTCCTCTCGCAGTACCGCTACGATATCTTGTATCAGTCCACTGCTAAGCACGGAAACGCCGATGCGTTGTCCCGTTTGCCTGTTGCTGAGGATAGAGCATTTGATTCTTCCGAACTTACTTGCATGTTCATTGATTCGGAAACCGATGACGTGGTCGAATCGTTTCCGATTGATTTTCGTCGTGTAGCAACAGCCACAGCTGCTGACCCTGTCCTTGCTACGGTTTTGCGTTTTGTTGCTACGCAATGGCCCTTGTTAAAGTCACGGATAGAGGATCCGTTGGTTCGCAGATTTTTTGCTCGCAAGGAGAGACTTTTTGTACGGCGTGGTGTTTTGTTGTTGCGTTCTGATAATGATCAGTCCAGAGTCGTGGTCCCACGTTCGTTACAGTCCTCTGTCTTACGGCTTCTCCACCAAGGACATTGGGGTATAGTGCGCACGAAACAGCTTGCTCGTCAGCACTGTACTTGGTTCGGAATCGATGCTGCGATTACGAATATGTGCTCTTCTTGCATGGCGTGTGCCGAACAACAATCCGCACCGCCGCAGAAATTCTTTGCACGGCCAAAAGCCACTTCCCTTTGGCAACGCATGCACATCGATTTTGCTGGTCCATTCTGGAATGCTAGATGGTTGGTTGTGGTAGATGCCTTCAGTAATTTTCCTTTTGTTGTCCGGATGTCTTCCACGACGTCATCTGCCACCATCCAAGCGTTGTCTGCGATCTTTTGCATTGAAGGTCTTCCACAGACTATTGTTTCCGACAATGGCCCACAGTTCATGTCTGCAGAATTTCAGTCTTTCTGCAAGGCCAATGGTATTCAACATCTGACATCCGCGCCGTTTTCGCCTCAGTCAAATGGTGCTGCTGAACGATTGGTCCGGACTTTCAAGTCACAGATGTTGAAGTTGAAAGAGTCGCATTCTCGGGAGGACGCGTTGTTGCTCTTTTTGTCATCGTATCGCTCTCAGCCCCGAGATGGTCGCTCGCCGGCTGAGTTGCTCCACGGTCGTCCTCATCGAACCTTGATGTCTTTGCTGCATCCACCGCATCAGGTTCCTGTGCAGCGGCAGACTCCTGCTTTTGCTCCAGGCGACGTTGTATTCTATCGAAACTATCGCGGTTCACGGCGTTGGCTCGCAGGGCGCATTCTTCGCTGCCTCGGCCGCGCGATGTATTTGGTTTTGGGGGCCTCTGGTGAGGTGCGTCGGCATCTCAATCAGCTGCGCCTCTGTCGTCGCCTGGGTTCTGCCGCTCCTCGTCTGCTTTCAGCGACGGTGCCGTCAGGTCAGCGCCCTGGGGACCCATCTACTGGCTCGCCTCATCCCCAGGTGTTACCGACGCTGCCTTCCATTTTGCCCCATGGCGATGCGTCGCCACCGCCGCCGCCGCCGCCGCCACTGCCGCCTGTTCTCCCGCCAGCGACGCCCGCAGTAGACGCGTCGCTGCAACCGCCTGGCGCCTCCCTGGGTCCCGCGCCGCCGATCGCTTCCCGTGACCAGACGTCCTCCACCATGGAACTTTTGCCCGCTCTGGACCACATGGCGCCTTCGCGCGTCGGGTACCCCGACGCAATGGAGGTCGACCCTTCGGCCCCTCCTGTCTCTCTACGGGCGCATACACCGCCTGTTGACGTGCACCCTGGACTAGGTTTTAAGGCGTTTCCTAGCTCCCCTCGGACCGAATGGCAGGGTGCGGGTGGCACAGCCTCGCCTGTTGTTAAGCTCCCCACCTCATCGCATACGTCAACATGGGGTCCTCCCCACAGCGGGCGGAAGCCTTATAACACGACCGTTCGCCGATTTGCGGGGGAGGAATGTGGTGTCACCGCCAGACACCACACTTGCTAGGTGGTAGCTTTAAATCGGCCGCGGTCCATTAGTACATGTCGGACCCGCGTGTCGCCACTGTTAGTGATCGCAGACCGAGCGCCACCACACGGCAGGTCTCGAGAGACGGACTAGCACTCGCCCCAGTTGTACGGACGACGTAGCTAGCGATGCACACTGACGAAGCCTCGCTCATTTGCAGCGCAGATAGTTAGAATAGCCTTCAGCTAAGTCAATGGCTACGACCTAGCAAGGCGCCATTAGTAGTTTATTGCCTGAATCTACAGAGTCTCACTTGTATCGTCAATAGCGATGTACAACAAGGATGGATTAAAGTTAAGTATTCCAGCAGCTACGTACTTTTCTTTATAGCATTCATTACGTATCCTGTTTCAGACCTATCTCTAGCCTGCGTGAGTTAACACGTGCCTTTCGGCTACTTCCGAGTGGCGTGGCTGTTAACCTACGCCACAACAGTAATATTGTTGGTTTCGGTGGTGCAGCCATATTGCATCTAATGGTGAAATAATTTCAACCTCTCTCAGTGTTTTCCAAGCGTGAGATCGTTCATGAAGCCAGGTACTACTGATGATTCGTTGTTCCAAGCTGTAATTGGATTCATCATCCATTCTTCTCGCAGATCAATATCACCTGCAACAAGAAAAATCAGTTAGTACACAGTTAGTTGGGGGTAATGAGACTTCTGGTACAGCCTGTATAGTACAGATAAACTTTCAACAGGTGACTTACGACTTTGAGGTGGACTTTAATAGCTGGCCGGCTGAGGTGGCTGAGTGGTTCTAGGTGCTACAGTCTGGAACCGCGCGACCGCTGCGGTCGCAGGTTCGAATCCTGCCTCGGGCATTAATGTGTGTGATGGCTCAAATGGCTCTGAGCACTATGGGACTTAACTTCTGAGGTCATCAGACCCCTAGAACTTACTACTTAAACCTAACTAACCTAAGGACATCACACACATCCATGCCCGAGGCAGGATTCGAACCTGCGACCATAGTGGTAGCACAGTTCCAGACTGAAGCGCCTAGAACCGCACGGCCACATCGGCCAGCACGTAAAAATAGAGCTTGCAGAAAGTGATACAGCAAATCAGGTAGTACAGGAAAGAGTTTTCAACGAAAATAATTGACATGTGTACTTTTCCACGTGTAGAGTGGACAAACAATGTATAATTGGGGATGTTGACCTTTCAATATGGGATGACGAAATACTGAATGTTATTATTAGTGAATTTAAAGTTATGAAGGCTCCAACATTTTCATAACGAGTCACGCAAAATGGAATGGAAATACACAGGCAATATCAAACTTGTTTATTAGAGTATGATGCTTAACTTTACCGGACTTCTGTATATATGTCCGTGGAATGAGGTGTATACAGTATACTGTGTATACTTGCAGTGAGACAATGCCTCACATGCCTACATTACAGCCCCTTTAGCAACCAGTGCAGAGGACAGACAAGATGCAGTAGACAACACACATCCCAGGAATGTCCACATATGTACATTGTATGGTTTTATTGCTAAGAAAATCATTCATCCAAAGACAGAAGATGCCATAAATATATCAGAATTTAAAAAAGCAAGGAAAAGCTACCTACAACAATGTGTAAAGAAGTAAGCAACATGGAACATTTGTATAGCTCCACCACTGCAACATAAAATTCAATAGGACAGGAATCTTCTGAACGGTATGTCAGGTATGCAGCGCTGTATAAGCAGCGCTGAATAACTTCCTCCACTAAAGACAATGCGTGACACATACCAGGAAATGAATGTAAGAAAACGACTGAAGCCTAGATCAATCCATTTCACACCTCAATGCAACATGAGAACGAACATGGTCTCACGAGATAACACCAGCAACTGAAGTGCATTTCGTTCAGCTCATGTATCTTCTCAGCGCCCAACACAGCCAAAAATTTCATATCCATACACACCTTCAGCTCACAAAGTGAACATCGCTAAGACCAACAGACGATCACAAATTAGTCGATTTTGTCTTCATTTTAATATTGACTACAATGATGCAACTAAACGCAACAAGAGGTGAAAATATTTAACAACAAAAAAATCACGAAAAACATCGGACTAGATATGAAACAAGATAATGCTTCAAATTTTATAGTGGAATGCATGATCAGCAGTAGCCAACACAGAAAATTTGCTACAAGAATTACAACAAAATGAAGTAAATCTTGCATCACTCTCAGAAACGTGGTTTAAGCCTACTTCAAGTATAATGTTTGCAACATACCACACTATAAAAAAGGACAGAATGGATGGGAGGGGAGGCATAGCGATTCTTGTCCAGAGGAATCATTATTAAGCAATTTTACGCATACAACTACCACTGCACAAAGAGCTTCAAGCTGCAGCTGTTAGAAGTCATTCACATATGTACAGTTTCCCTACTTATCTCTGGTTACTGTCCGTGTCAAGTACCGGAATTCAGAAAGAACATGAAGAAATATTTTTACACAGACACAACCACCATATCTAGCGCATGGTAGCTTTAATGTACATAATGTGTTATGTGGGTGTAAAGTTACAAATGGCTACTGGACGCATCTGAAAGAGATAACTGAAGACTGTGGGTTAATATTACTTAATGGTAGAAAATCCTACCACAGTATCCAGTCCAGACAGACGACAGACAGCAGTAGACCTAACCATACGTTCACCAGAAATGGCTACATTAGCTTGCTGGACAGTTCAGAGTGATACACTGGCTTCAGGTCATCTCCCAATCGAAATTAACTTAGGAGTTGCTCCTGTGTTTGACAAGAAATTAAAGATAAGTGGAAAATGGAGAAAAAGAAGCGCAATGGTGCGAAACTCGACATGGACTCAGTATTTTATTTAACAACTAATAGTGTATCACAATGTAGAGGATGATTATAAAATATTTATCAAACTCATAAACAAAACAGCTTATGAAAGAATCCTGCTGAAGAAAATATCAAAGAGATCAATAAAAGATCCAAGTATTTGGTGGGATGCATAATGTTTATGAGCAACTGCAGCAAGAAAAATCGCATAGAGAGACTACAGAGCAAACCAGTCACTTAGTAATAACTTACAATATGAGAAAACAGATCCCCAGATGAAATGTGCTGCACAGCACTTGGTAATGAATTACATGAAGATACAAGCCTTTTTATTAAAGCTCAAAATGAGACTGACTTGCAACACAAAGTAGAAATAACAAAAGAAGAAGAAAGGAAATGGTTTAGAGATAACTGTTTATTTCTAAATGAGAAAAAAACAGTATGGATGAATTTCAGCCATGTATCGAATAAAGTAAAGCCAAATATAGTTTTGAAACTTGGTGAACAGAAGATTTTACAAACTTCAACCACAAAATTTTTAGGTATCTGGTTAGACAAGCATCTAAAGTAGGATAAACATATCGAAATGCTCAATGAAAAGCTCAGTAAATGCTGCTATATACTCAGAATGCTGAAAAACTGCTGCAATGAAAAAACAGTAATATGTGCTTATTATGCTCTTATGCATAGTCATTTGCTCTATGGTGTCTTACTTTGAGGCAATTCAAGTCTGGCAAACCAGTCATTCATTATTCAAAAACGAGCATTAAGAATAGTGAAAGGGGCTGCACCAAGAGAACCCTGCGGGGAAATTTTCAAAGAATTTCAAATAATGTCGCTTCCATCTTTATATATCTACGAAAGTACCTGCTTTTTCAAATCTCACCCCAATTTTCTTCTTTAAATAGTGAGTGCCATGACTACCCAACAAGACACGGGAATGATTTCCACAGAGAAACACACAAAACAGCCCAACACCACAAAAGTGCAATATATCACCCCAAAAATCCATTTTAGTGCTCTTTCCTTAAGCATCAAAACGATAGAAAAGTTTTACATTTTTAAAAATGAGCTTAAAAAATGTTATTAAGAGAATGTTTTTATAATGTTACAGAGTACATGTATTTTCAGAACATAGTCACATAGTGGTCAATGATAATGATAATTCATATTTGAACAAATGTATGAAATTAGTCTGCGTGTCACACTATAAGTAATTAATTATTGTTATTCTCTACTATAGTGGTCAATGATAATGATAAGTCATATCTGATAAAAAAGTATAAAAATAGTTGTTGTTGTTGTTGTTGTGGTCTTCAGTCCTGAGACTGGTTTGATGCAGCCCTCCATGCTACTCTGTCCTGTGCAAGCTTCTTCATCTCCCAGTAACTACTGCAACCTACATCCTTCTGAATCTGCTTAGTGTATTCATCTCTTGGTCTCCCTCTACGATTTTTACCCTCCACGCTGCCCTCCAATACTAAATTGGTGATCCCTTGATGCCTCAGAACACGTCCTACCAACTGATCCCTTCTTCTAGTCAAGTTGTGCCACATACTCAGGACTGAAGGCCACAGCAACAAAACATATAATGTGACATGACAACTCCTATATCATTGTATATGGTAAAATGGATGCTCAATAAATAACAATAATAATAACAAGATACTAATGTAACTGGTGTATGCCCCAGTCGACAATACCACTAGAAATTGGCGGGACGTTACTAAAACGATAATTGAAACAATACTATAAACTGGTCTATGCATCGAAAAACGCTTTGTAAATGGTCTGATCATAACCGCAAAGCGCGAAAATAACTTAGAACTACACACAGAGAGATTTCGAAGCAGAAGAAAGAGCTTGATCTGGCTGGGAAATAGTCAATTTGCACTACCCTATCAAATTAATTGTTTAACAATTTACAGGAGTCAGATAGATCGCTTAAAAACTCAGAACTACCTTACAATGATTCTTCTTTGTAATAAAACATATTTTCAACATTTCAGAATCAAACTTCCTGGCAGATTAAAACTGTGTGCCCGACCGAGGCTCGAACTCGGGACCTTTGCCTTTCGCGGGCAAGTGCTCTACCATCTGAGCTACCGAAGTACGACTCACGCCCGGTCTCACAGCTTTACTTCTGCCAGTATCTCGTCTCCCACCTTCCAAATTTACAGAAGCTCTCCTGCGAACCTTGCAGAACTAGCACTCCTGAAAGAAAGGATACTGCGGAGACATGGCTTAGCCACAGCCTGGGGGATGTTTCCAGAATGAGATTTTCACTCTGCAGCGGAGTGTGCGCTGATATGAAACTTCCTGGCAGATTAAAACTGTGTGCCCGACCGAGACTCGAACTCGGGACCTTTGCCTTTCGCGGAAGGTGGGAGACGAGATACTGGCAGAAGTAAAGCTGTGAGACCGGGCGTGAGTCGTGCTTCGGCACCTCAGTTGGTAGAGCACTTGCCCGCGAAAGGCAAAGGTCCCGAGTTCGAGTCTCGGTCGGGCACACAGTTTTAATCTGCCAGAAAGTTTCATATCAGCGCACACTCTGCTGCAGAGTGAAAATCTCATTCTGGATTTGAGAATCACTTATCTTAAACAGGTAATTACAAATATGTCAAAGCAGTAATCATATCTGAAGTCTTCAACAATGTCTGAACATCACACACATCTTCATATTGCAACAAACAAGTAATTAAATTCTGTTCACAATTACATAGGTCCCATTTGAGAGCACTGATTACCTCACTATTGCACTAAATTTGTAGCAGAGCACAGTAAACACCGCTAAAGTTGCACGCTGCAGTCACGTGTCACAGGCCAGGGACTACATGAGTAGCGGGAACCGCTGGCGCACAGGCCGCCTTGTGTATTCCCACTCACACACGGCTGTCTCACGTGGTGTGCAGACCAGAAGACGTGCTGATCCCCGAACAAAGCGTCAGGTGACAGCAGCCCCTTGCATAGTTGTGCCGACGGGTAAGAGATGTTAGGAAGCCCTAGCTTTCCATTGCACAAATACCAGGCGTGATATCCTACTCTGATTACAGTGTTACAGATTGGCAGTGGGAATAACGTATCACAAAAAAAACATTGCTGATAAATACCTAAACATTCCCCAAAGTACGTGAAAATCCCTGCCTAACACTTATACCATAAACAGTCCCTATAAAACTTTCCCCGTGCTAACAGCTCCAAGCAAATGCACAGTGCTAGAAAAATAACCCCTTACTGCTCTTCACTGGGACTGTCGTGACAGTACATCTGCTTCCCAAAGTGCCCATGCACATGCCCGAGGAATGTTGGTCTGCGGATGTCTTGGAAATAGTTCATTTGTGCTACCCCCACTCAATCAGACTGATTAATTAAATCGATATCCTGTGTGTGGGACAGTTTTTTCTTGCTTCCTATTGGTGGATACTAGGCCTCGCATTTTGGGGGAAATTCTGGGGCCGTCTGGGATTCGATCTCGTAACTGCCTGGTTTCCAAACTCTACTCTCCTCCCTTCTCGATTTTCCTTGCTTCCTGTTGAAGGGTATTGGCACAGTTAGGTCTTTTGGAAGGAAGTCCATCACGTTGGAGGTAGCTGAAAATGGTAGTGAGATTTTCAAATTTCGGCTCAGCTGCGCCATGCCCTTAAACAATTTGCAACACTCAAGGCAGGTGTTTGAGTGGAGTGAGAACGCAATAGCACTATCAGATAAGATACAATGACCACTCGGAAATTTGATGTCGCCACTGGAAATGGTGCTGTATAAAATGACAGTTGTAATTTCGAATTTTGGCAGGCATTTATATCATCACAGTTGTGTAGTTCCCAACCACCTACAGTTCTGCTAAGTGTATTTTTTAAAGCACTATAGAATTCCTAAGTTGGTTCTCTGTGCTATACCACTAAGAACAAGGAGGAGAAAGGGTCCATCACGTGATCGGATAGCAACAACAACAAATACACCTTCACTTAAACAGCCGGCCGCTGTAGCCGAGCAGTTCTAGCGCTTTAGTCTGGAACCGCGCGACTTCCACGGTCGCAGGTTCGAATCCTGCCTCGGGCATGGATGTGTGTGATGTGCTTAGGTGAGTTAGGTCTAGTAGTTAGGTTTAAGTAGTTCTAAGTTATAGGGGACTGATGACCTCAGATGTTAAGTCCCATAGTGCTCAGAGCCATTTGAACCATTTTTGGCTTAAACAAACACCACCTTTCTGCTGCTAGACAGAGTCCGTTGGGATGTATTGAGGAGCACTCAACACCACACACAGCAGTAACCACCACATGGACAGTGCATTTCATAAAAACATACGCTTAAACCACTGCCGCCGGTTCTCTTCATGGCCCCATCTCCTGCCATCCACACGCCTACCATACTGGGTGCTCAAAGACTGGTGAGGCTCTCACCATGACCACCAGGCAGCGAAGCGATCAGTTTACAAGGGGGTGAATAATCGTCTAGAGTAAATACTCGTCATATTGAATCATCTCAAATTTCCATATAAAAATCGGAGAATATTTGCAACGCATGCGATCACGAAGGTTGCCCAAAACATACTGAGTATTAGTTCGCTATTCACCTGCCCAGAGGGCGAAATGGAGCACCCTCATACCCTGCCTGACTGGTTCAGGAGCCTCAGCGGCGGCTCGCGCATTAAGCTGGGAATGTCCATGCGCTTGGACGCCAAGCGGGGTCGTTCTTGGAAACCACACACACATTACAATTACAATACAGTATTATGATCGCAGCGCCGATCAGGTGACATTTGACGATGAGCGAAGTATCGGAAATACTTCCTCATGACAACTATGACTTTGAAATTTCAGTTCCCCACGTAAATCTATGCCCTCCTTACGACTGGACATAATTTTCCACATAAATGTTTCATACAGCTACAGCTGGACATACATTGAAATCCTGATTTTCCGCGTAAAAATCGGAGAATCTATACGTCCCACATCATTTTCTTTGCACATATCAAAATACTGAGCACAGTAACTTTACGTTCCAACACACACACATTTCAGACAAGCAGTGCAGTTATTGTTTATACGTGCATAGTGTCTGAATAAAATGTGGTATGTCCACACTCATACCGGCTAGGTGTCTCAAATCTCCTCAGTTCTAGGAAATTATTTGACGTTTAGATCTTCCAGCCAATCAGATTCGAGAAAGAATGCAAGTCTTCTCAGTCAGTGCTTCCAGAAGGTGCTGTACCCTGCCAAGACACTCTCAAACAATCCTTGTAAAGCTCAGTCATCCCGCACTGTGCAATAATCAACAGCACTCCCACGAACGAACGGGTTGGAAAGACATCACTGACCTGGGTTAGTTTAGTGTAGTAAGCATCACAATCGATAGTGCGATAAAGAACATATTATGAAGATCTGTTTAGGAGAGCCGATGAGAAAATCTTCTGTGTATCCATGATGTTACAGCTGTATTGCCTGCCCTGTTTGCGCACTATAGGAGCTCCAGTTGAACCCTTGCATTCGTATATTCTGCAGATGTTTACAAAATGAATTTATCACCCCTTACGGTCGGATATACTCGTCAATGCTTTGAAATCACAATTTTCCATGTCAAGTATATCCTCCTGTTACAGGCAGACATACAGAATTTTGTACAAGGGTAGTAGTTTGCTCACTTCCCACACACATGTTGTGATATATCTGAACATTAACCACAGTAACTTCATGTTGCAACAGCATAACATTCACAACAAGTGGCATGCGAAAAATTATGGTATGTCCACACTCACACCAGCTGGGTGTCACTTTGCGCGGCCTGCCATAGCAAAACCCTCCCACCACTTCGTCGTCAGTACATACTTGTCGAGGAAAAAAGGGCGTAATTAAAATTAAAAGGCCCTCGCATCTTTCATTTATGTTATATATTATATTCTTGCGCGGTAGTCGGCACATGCCAGAGAGGGAAAAACTGAGACTCTTAGCGTAGAAAGAGTAATTTAGAAGGGCCTAGCGAGCACTTCTACTAAGACATCACCTCAGCCTCTCCCCCCCCCCCCCCCTCCCCTCTGCCACTACCCACTTCACCAACGTCTCCCGCGGGATATCTCGCGATTTCACCCCTTCCACGAAATGATTTAACGTATAGGTCTTCCATCCAATCAGATCGAGAACAGATTGTAGGTATTCTGCTCTTGGGCTGTCGTAAAGAAATGGATTGGTCTCCAGATTTCGCCAAGAATGCTGCATCAACATACAATGGTGTGATAAATAGTGACAGTTGGTACATTCTCATCCACACTCTGTCCTAGTAGTACAGCTGAAATGATCCACAGTTCAATGGATGGTGTGTATGCTGGAATCCAGAACTGACTTGTACCATGCAGTCTGAAATACTTGGTACACTTCTGTTACTCACAAGGGAACCTCCCCATCGCACCCCCCTCAGATTTAGTTATAAGTTGGCACAGTGGATAGACCTTGAAAAACTGAACACAGATCAATCGAGAAAACAGGAAGAAGTTGTGTGGAACTATGAAAAAATAAGCAAAATATACAAACTGAGTAGTCCATGCGCAACATAGGCAACATCAAGGATTATGCGTGCTTCGGAGCGCCGTGGTCCTGTGGTTAGCGTGAGCAGCTGCGGAGTACGAGGTCTTTGGTTCAAATCTTCCCGCGAGTGAAAAATTCAAATTTTTATTTTCAGACAATTATTATCTGTCCGTCCGTCCGTCCGATGCGAGGTAACTGTGCCGTAGTATGGGGACGCTACACCTAAACGGAAAAATTTGAATACATTAAAAACATACGTTTTGACAGAGCACAGGGAAAACTGTGCGACTGTGAAACTGTTGCATTTATTGGTTGCAGTTTACGTGACAAGCTCTTATGTTTTCAGCACTTTTTTGGGAGTGATTATCACATCCACAAGAAAACCTAAATCGGGGAAGGTAGAACAATCTTTTTACCCATTCGCCAAGTGTACAAGTTAGGTGGGTCGACAACATATTCCTGTCATGAGACGCACATGCCGTCACCAGTGTCGTGTAGAATATATCAGACGTGTTTTCCTGTGGAGGAATCGGTTGACCTATGACCTTGCGATCGAATGTTTTCGGTTCCCTCTGGAGAGGCACGTCCTTTCGTCTACTAATCGCACGGTTTTGCGGTGCGGTCGCAAAAGACAGAAACTAAACTTATTACAGTGAACAGAGACGTCAATGAACGAACGGACAGAACATAACTTCGCGGAAATAAAAAATTAAACTCTTCGCTCAAGGGAAGACTTGAACCAAGGACCTCTCGCGTCGTAGCTGCTCACGCTAGCCACAGGACCACGGCGCTGCTAAGCTCAGACACTCCTTGATGTTGCCTATGTTGCGCATGGACTACTGAGTTTGTATATTTTACTTATTTTTTTAAAAGTTCCACACAACTTCTTCCTGTTTTCTCGATTGATCTGTGTTCAGTTTTTCAAGGCCTATCCACTGTGCTAACTTATAACTAAATCTGAGGGGGGTGCGATGGGGAGGTTCCCTTGTCAGAGCCACGACAACAGAGAGAGGGATGGAATGGAATGGAATGATTTTCATACACCCGAACGAACATGTAACTAACCTCATTCATGCACATTTTTGTCGTATTTTACTTGTTGTTGTTGTGGTCTTCAGTCCAGAGACTGGTTTGATGCAGCTCTCCATGCTGCTCTATCCTGTGCAAGCTTCTTCATCTCCCAGTCCCTTCTGCAACCTACATCCTTCTGAATCTCCTTAGTGTATTCATCTCTTGGTCTCCCTCCACGATTTTTAACCTCCACGCTGCTCTCCAAAACTAAATTGGTGATCCCTCTTGATGCCCGATAACATGTCCTACCAACCGATGTCACGTTGTGCCACAAATTCCTCTTCTCCCCATTTATATTCAGTGTCTTCTGATTAGTTACATGATCCACCCATCTAATCGTCAGTATTCTTCTGTAGTACCACATTTCGAAAGCTTCTATTCTCTTCCTGTCCAAACTATTTATCATCCATGTTTCACTTCCATACATGGCTACACTCCATACAAATACTTTCAGAAACGACTTCCTGACACTTAAATCAATACTCGATTTTAACAAATTTCTCTTCTTCAGAAACGCATTCCTTGCCATTGCCAGTCTACATTTTACATCCTTTCTACTTCGACCATCATCAGTTATTTTGCTCCCCAAATAGCAAAACTCATGTACTACTTTAAGTGTCTCGTTTCCTAATCTAATTTCCTTAGCATCACCCGATTTAATTCGACTACATTCCATTATCCTCGTTTTGCTTTTGTTGAGGTTCATCTTATATCCTCCTTTCAAGACACTGTCCATTCCTTTCAACTGCTCTTGCAGGTCCTTTGCTGTCTCTGACAGAGTTAAAATGTCATCGGCAAACCTCAAAGTTTTTATTTCTTCTCAGTTTTTCCCTTAGTTTTACGTATTTTCCAACAATTTTCGCAATTTTACCAGGTTTTCCGTAATTTCAACGCATTTCACTCCATTACTCGAGTTCAAAACCACTCCTCTCGACGACATCTCAAGTCAACAAGACGTCTTATCGCGTCGATCTCGGGATGTTATCAGCCAAAAACATTGCAGCATGGTTCTCGATTTCTGTTTCATGGCTAAAGTATCACTTCCATTGCTTTGCGAATGCAATATAGATGTGGACACATCGTGAACCCTGTTACACTGCCTACATCAGAGGCCACAAATAATGTTTTGTAGTGTCGGAAATAGCAGAGAGGAGGGGCAAAAACTACATTACTTAGCCGAAACACTTAATAAATTTTGTAATATTCTATTACGGCTGACCATCTACCACTATGTGGTTGGACGTCAAATGTTCAAATGTGTGTGAAATCGTATGGGACTTAACTGCTAAGGTCATCAGCCCCTAAGCTTACACACTACGTAACCAAAATTATCCTAAGGACAAACACAGACACCCATGCCCGAGGGAGGACTCGAACCTTCGCCGGGACCAGCCGCACAGTCCATGACGGCAGCGCCTGAGACCACTCGGCTAGTCCCGTCTCATCAAAACCTTTGATGATTACCACCCCAAGAGACGAATCATGTCCTCTGTTTCGAAACAAGCTGCCCCTTCGTTGAACCTGTTGGCCAAGGATTCTGACCAAAGCTCTAGATGATTTCTCTCTATGCATGTCGTAACTCATCCCCTGTCTTTACCCAACCCTTCCTGCAACATTGTTCTCAATTTAATTTGGAACTTGCCAGAAGTAGGAGGGTAATATACCCGCTACATTCGACGTCTGGTGAAGAAACACAACAAGCTGAGTTCCACATAATCAATACACTTCGATACTTTTCGTGCGGAAACATGTGTTCCAGAATTGTACAACCGACAGACGCTAGTGATGTAGAACGGTATTCTCATTCTAATACGAGAGTTGTCCAGAAAGTAAGTTCCGATCGGTCGCGAAATGGAAACCACAGTGAAAACCAGAAACGTTTTATTTGCAACAGTCAGGTACGCATTCTACCTACTTCTTTACATAGTCGCCGCTACAGTTTCGAGTGTTGTCGTAGTGTAGTATCAACTTTCCAGTATCCTCGTCGTAGAAAGCAGCCGCCAGTGCTTTCGGCCAGTTATCTGCACTGGTCTGCAGCTCGTTGTCCGCGGAAAAATTTTGTCTTCATAGTCAGCGGTTCTTCTGAGCAGAGATCAGACTCAGGGGGAGCCAGTTACGGACTGTATTGAGGCTGATCAAACTCTTCTCATCGGAAACGCTGCAGGAGCGTCTCCATTGCCCGTGCAGTGTGCGGCCGAGAATTGGCACGAAGAAGGAACCGCTTGACAGTTGTGTTATGTGGGCTGCATGACACAGGCGACATCTCCAACCAGGGCCTCATACTTGGCGGGAGACGCTATTCCCTACGCATCTTTATGTGCTCACTGTTCACTCAAAACTGAAAAGAGCGACGCGACACGATCGATGGGCATACTAGAGACACTCCCCAACACATCTGTGCAAAGCTTTACCGGATTTTCCCCATTTCCCCATTTCACGACCGATCGGAACTTACTTTCTGGACAACCCTCGTATGTAACTGCCATTCTGCGAAAACTGTTCTGTACCCATCTTACTCACAGCACCTGTCCGATTACACACGAGCTCTCTAAATTCTCGTGTACTGAGGAGATTAGCATTCCTTATTGGAGTATAGTAGATACGAGCCTGATACATTTGAGAGTATCATGGTGATGTAACAGATGATTAAGAAGAAGGAGAAGAAGAAGACGAAGATGAAGAAGAAACGTATAGTTTATGCATGATGGAGATCCAAGTGGAAGTAGTTTGAAACATTTTAGGTAAACCACTTGTCCTCTCAGTTCTGAAGTATTGGTGTAGTGTTTGGATTCCATACCATGAACGTACTAGAAAGAGGGAAATTATCATATAACATAAACACAGACACGTAACACTACAGTATTCTGCATTTAAACATGCTATAATGTTAAAGCAGTGTGGTTTCCAACTATTAATCGTATGGAATGCAGCACTGTTAATACCCTAATGCCGGGAATATATTTCCAGCACATAACGTACATTCACCATGCAAGTTTTCTGTCCCACTCAATTTAACATCCTAAAACTACTACCCTCTACACCAAAAGAAATAAATGAACATACGTTTATTGTGGTAGATGCGCTGCATAGCTTTCTGGTGTACAGCGCCCCCTGTTCACGTCCGATTATGTTTTGGAAATTACGCTATGCTCGCTTCAGTTCTATAAAATGATCGTCAGCAACGGAAATTGCATGAAACAACGACATCCCATGAGGAAATAGACAAATACGTAGCAGCGGTGTTTGATATGTGAAATTACAACCCTGCTGCACTAACTCCCTGAACAGAACACTGTCTTCCACACACATCTCTGAAGCAGATGAATACACAGGTATTGCGATACCTCACACAACCCCTGTCACTGACTTGGGAGCACTGCAGTTATGAAAGTTAAGACTCGATTTAAGTGCAGCATGTGGCACAGAAAAATAGTACTTGCATTCATCCTCGGTCATCTAGAAGAGGGTGCCAAAATAAGTTTTCCGTGGGTTTGGTGGACATGATTCATCACACTTGGGTTGGAAGTCCTCTACTGACTGTCGTATGGGAGGTTTGCTGTTAAGGATTTCAGGTACACTCCTGGAAATTGAAATAAGAACACCGTGAATTCATTGTCCCAGGAAGGGGAAACTTTATTGACACATTCCTGGGGTCAGATACATCACATGATCACACTGACAGAACCACAGGCACATAGACACAGGCGACAGAGCATGCACAATGTCGGCACTAGTACAGTGTATATCCACCTTTCGCAGCAATGCAGGCTGCTATTCTCCCATGGAGACGATCGTAGAGATGCTGGATGTAGTCCTGTGGAACGGCTTGTCATGCCATTTCCACCTGGCGCCTCAGTTGGACCAGCGTTCGTGCTGGACGTGCAGACCGCGTGAGACGACGCTTCATCCAGTCCCAAACAAGCTCAATGGGGGACAGATCCGGAGATCTTGCTGGCCAGGGTAGTTGACTTACACCTTCTAGAGCACGTTGGGTGGCACGGGATACATGCGGACGTGCATTGTCCTGTTGGAACAGCAAGTTCCCTTGCCGGTCTAGGAATGGTAGAACGATGGGTTCGATGACGGTTTGGATGTACCGTGCAATTCAGTGTCCCCTCGACGATCACCAGTGGTGTACGGCCAGTGTAGGAGATCGCTCCCCACACCATGATGCCGGGTGTTGGCCCTGTGTGCCTCGGTCGTATGCAGTCCTGATTGTGGCGCTCACCTGCACGGCGCCAAACACGCGTACGACCATCATTGGCACCAAGGCAGAAGCGACTCTCATCGCTGAAGACGACACGTCTCCATTCGTCCCTCCATTCACGCCTGTCGCGACACCACTGGAGGCGGGCTGCACGATGTTGGGGCGTGAGCGGAAGACGGCCTAACGGTGTGCGGGACCGTAGCCCAGCTTCATGGAGACGGTTGCGAATGGTCCTCGCCGATACCCCAGGAGCAACAGTGTCCCTAATTTGCTGGGAAGTGGCGGTGCGGTCCCCTACGGCACTGCGTAGGATCCTACGGTCTTGGCGTGCATCCATGCGTCGCTGCGGTCCGGTCCCAGGTCGACGGGCACGTGCACCTTCCGCCGACCACTGGCGACAACATCGATGTACTGTGGAGACCTCACGCCCCACGTGTTGAGCAATTCGGCGGTACGTCCACCCGGCCTCCCGCATGCCCACTATACGCCGGCATGCTACCAGTGTTAAAGACTGCGATGGAGCTCCGTACGCCACGGCAAACTGGCTGACACTGACGGCGGCGGTGCACAAATGCTGCGCAGCTAGCGCCATTCGACGGCCAACACCGCGGTTCCTGGTGTGTCCACTGTGCCGTGCGTGTGATCATTGCTTGTACAGCCCTCTCGCAGTGTCCGGAGCAAGTATGGTGGGTCTGACACACCGGTGTCAATGTGTTCTTATTTCCATTTCCAGGAGTGTAGATACTGTTCAAACTCACACACAGAATACACAGTTGTATAGGAGTCATATGCAGTTTATACCACACAACTGATGCAGCCTTTGGGAGCAACGGAAAAAATGGTTAAAAGTGAGATAAATGATCTGCCATAACATCTCCCTCTCTCTAGAATGCATCATAAGTCTACCATTAAATCTTACCTCATTGCAATCCCTGTGGACCGATTACTTCATCTACTTTCTGTCTTGGTTTAACGCAGATCTATTTCAATTTAGAGGCACATCGAAGACAGCACTCAGTTTGCATGTATTCGTATTACTTCAGCAGACATATTGCAGAATGTTGTTAAAAACGATTCAGCAACTGTTCTGTAAGTTATTTGTTAGCTGACACCACATGCTTGTGATTGGTAGAGTACAGAGAAGAATACTGTAAATACTTTTTGTTAAGGTTTCAAACAGTCAAACAGTCTTGCTCAGAATCATACATGCGATCCATTCTGTAGTTGTAGACCGCAGTCCCGAAGATGGTAACACAATGCTCTGTAGCTAAGGAGGACCCGAAGTTTAGCATAGTCACATGTCAGGACACTATATAAAAATCTATAAGGTGGTTGCCGGTAACTTTGGGGTCACACTTGGGCTTGTGATCCAATATATATAAATTTATTTATCTACCTTTCGTGGTCGTCCACATCAGAAACCTATTCCAGCTGTCTTATTCATGTCCACGAAAAATTACTGTTTCCTTGGTTCTCGGTGTGTCCAAATCGACGTCCTCTATTCGTCTCGCCGTCACACTCTCGGTTCCCATGTGCAAGAGTTTTCCTGCACCGAGCAGACGTGTAAATACTCCCTCATTCTCCCTCAACTTTTCCGCACTTTGTCGTATTTCCTCTCACTTTATAAGTATTTTCCATCAACTTTCGTAGTTTTACCTGTTTTATATCACTTCTGCTCATGTGACCATGACCTCCCCTCTGGCCACATATTCTAAATCTGGTTGTAAATGTAGTATAATTGTCGACACCTAGCACAACTGCACTATTTTTCTGTATGTGTGTGTTTACTTGAGGAACATTTAAGTAGTAGCATACAGTATGTTATAACAGTTGATTATAATCGATTTCTTCTCTGGAGTGTAATTTCAGATTACCAAATTTGCTCCTGCAACAGTCATTTCGTCGCTGCCGTTAATAACCCCTAACATCAGAATTAACAGAAATGAATTAGGGTAAAATAGGAGCCAAATATCACAAGTCTATTAGAAGCATATAGAAGTACCATATCTAGTGTTACGGCAACATACACAGTTCCAGCGGCTATTAATATAGTCTTGGGCAACTCAAGGTACTGCAAGCAACAGTGTGGGTGCTTTCATGTCACAGGAGTTTCGAAAATTTTGCTTTGGCAACGGAATCCGTCATATAACGACCACCCAGTGTTATAAGCACTGCCGTTCATCCAGTGCATAAACAGAAATTTGAAATCAGCTATGATAATATATTGCTCGTGGTCCCAGAAGCAGTGGGATGGGTCCATAAACTGGCTTAACCTTGTCTTCAATACCATGTAGCACAAGGCGCACAAGACCACGCCAGCTAAGCTCATGTTTTCTTTTGAGATTAATTCCCCCTTAAGCGACCTAGCGATCTGTTACCAGAGTATGTGGACCTGGATGACCTAATGGGAGACTGCTTGGAAGAGTATATTACTGGACCACCAGCTGGAGGCCAAGAGATAGAACAGGGGGTGACGTGCTGTGAAAGTTGCAGTGGGGTACGCAGTCTATGTGAAGAATGTGTGGAGGCAGAGATGCAGGACACGTGGAATTACGGGGAAGATGCTCCCATGCTTCGTGAAATGTGTGATGTAGTTAAGGTCCTAATGCCAGTAAACTGCTTGCTCCTATAAAGATGAACACGCAAGATCCATGAGCCAAATCAAAATAGGAAGTGTTAAAGGAGAGTCCGAGGAGTAGAGCTTGATCAGATTGTGGCAGCACAGAATTGGAAACTTGAAATGAACCCTCCTCAAATGGTTCAAATGGCTCTAATCACTATTGGACTTAACATCACAGTCATCAGTCCCCTATACTTAGAACTACTTAAACCTAACTAGCCTAAAGACAGCACACACATCCATGCCCGAGGCAGGATTCGAACCTGCCACCACAGCAGCAACGTGGTTCCGGACTGAAGCGCCTAGAACCGCTCGTCCACAGCGGCCAGCGAACCCTCCTCTCCTCCCCCCCCCCCTACCCAAAGCTTGCTCCCGTTTAAACGCCTGGCCAGACAGAATGCGGCCTTAAACCACAGCCGGCAGGCTGCAATGTTGACTCGCTCGTTACTGTATGGCGGCGGTCACACAGAGTGCGGCTCTGACCCGCCGATAACCAGCCTACTGCACCGGCCGCCGCCGGGTTGTCACGGATTACAGACTCGCCGCAAGCCGGAGCGGCTGCTTGCCTCTGTTGGCGCATTCAACTGATCTGTTGTCACACTGGAAGCAGCGGCGTGAGGCATTTTTTGTCTTGCAGCTCGTAGTGCAAGCAACATCGACACAGAAAGACTTGTAGAGAAGGTGAGTGAATGTAACTTTTTATATGATACACGCGATCCTGATTTCCAGAACATTCTGAAGAAGGCTGAAGGTTGTAGGGATACAGCTGCTAAACTGGATCAAAATGGTAAATATTTTTGCAAAATTTTAAGTTACACAGTAGCAAAAATGTAGTAAAGCATGTTATTAAGTATGGGAATTCATCTAGTGTATATTACAACTTAAAGCATCCGGAAGTATGTAAGCAACAATGCCATGGAAAACTACACATAGTGGATAGAGAAAAAAACTGTCACCTTTGTTAAAATCGGTCTTGGTGTATGGTAACTGTGTTCCATTTAAACGAAAATTCATTTTCTCTCCCCACGTCGTATATTTTGAGGTCGTGTGTTATTTCCATGCTTATTTTTAACGCTAACTACATAAGATGCTATTCCACTCAACTCTTTCATAATACAAATTAAAGTAATATTTCCGATATTACAGAAATATATTTCACATAATTTTGCCAATGATCCAAAACATTGTTGTTTGCTTGACATTTACAGTCACTAAAGAATTTACCAACTGAGTTTTGCATAGGTAACACAGAAATAGGATATTGTATGTAGCTTTACAGAGATGTCACTTGGTTGTCTTTCCTTTAAAGGTATTCTGTTACTCAAGTGTGATATTGTAGTAACAATGAAACTGCCCTTTATTGAAAATGCAACATGACTTGCTCTGCAGTTAATTGTGTTATGAGATACTACAGTGTATGCCTGCAGTGCTATGTCAGGCTCAGTTTGTTAAGGGTTCACATGTATCATACAATTGCTTATGTAGTTCGATATTTTAATACCCATTTGTTTTACTGCCATGGAATGGTAGAATGTTCTACTTCAGGTGTAAATTCTGCTGTTCTGGTTTTGTCAGCTTGCCAAGTATGCAAAAAAAAAAATCTTTGATGAGAAAGAAAATAATTACTGGCTAGAGTAATTGAAAACTGTCACAGGACGAATACTCAATAATTGAGGACCATATACAGAAAGAGAATTTCATATTTGAATGGGAATAGTAGCATATCATAAGAAGCATTTTCATATGATATTAACATTAGAGATCTCTTTGAAAGTGATTGTTTCCTCTTCAGACATTTACCACAATCATTATTTTCTTTATAAATTCTGCAATAATACATTACCGGTAATTTTTTTCATTTGCAGCTGAGACCTTGGAAACGTGTTAAGAGCACTTGTATGAGTTCCGTGAGCATTATTTGTATCATTTATTTATGATTTCTATTAGCTAGAGGATGCAACATTATCGGTAGATATCGCTTTAATAAGGCGAAATGTTATCGGTAGATATCGCTTTAATAAGGCGAAATGTTTGTACTGCAGTAAGCTTTAAGACCTTGTGTGGAAGTAACAGTATCATCCTCTTTGAAATGTATGCTACAGATATCAGTAGCAATATTTATAACTTTATTGCCATCATCTAATGCCACAGAGATGTGTCTACTGCTCACAGTTTCTGGATATTTGGGAAAATTATTATTAATTTTCTGAGCATAGTTTTCACATACAGCCACAGACCAATTCACCTTTATTAATGGCAAACAGAACGAAAAAACTCGATAGAACAGAAAACAAAGAGCAAGAACACAAGAATTAATTGTTACACCACATAAGAGCATGTTCAAACAAAGCAGAGCATCCTGACACTAACATGATCCGCCAAACAAAGAAACATTTCGGTTCTGCATATGCACATAGACCTCTCCTTGGCTTCAGCTAATGGCTGTTTTCAGCATATGCAGGCAACGCTATTTCCATTTATTCTAACCCTCTTTTAGCAAGACGCCAGAATCTATCTGGAAAAATTTTTCGAGCATACTCAAGCTGCAAGATTTGTGCATCTGCAGAGCTGTCTGAGTTGAAGTGGAGGTAGTCTCCTCATGACTATGTTTACATTCCTTTATATTGGTGTTTTCTGTTTTCACTTCATATGAAGCTCTCACATCAAATGAAAACAAAATGGATTTCTGTGACTGGGAATTATCAAGTCAATTAAAATATATTCACATGATAATGGGAGATTAAGTTAATAAGTTTCTAATTTAAATTTACTGTTTTTATATTATTTCCACATTATCAACGACATTAATCGTCTTGCGGTATATGGAAGTTATTTCGATAGGTTTTGTAAATAAACTTGGCTTTTATTAATCAATTGGAATGAAATGTTCTTTTCTGCTGAGGAAGTCAAACAAGATGCTTCATTAAAACCAGTTACTTTAACGTGAATCCAGACATACGAGTGTGCACTTATTATGCTTTTATTGTGTGGTTTATGAGATGCTGATATGCTTTGTGTATTCTCTAACGTCTTGTTTATTTCATGACATGATGTGTGATTTGTTAATGCTGTATGTATGAACATGAAAGTGAAAAAGCAAGCAAATTTGGTCAGCAGTATGGAATAAAATATTTTGTTAAAAATATACATAATGGTTTAGCAGAATTAATGATTTCTTTTCTGCATCTTCCTTCCAAGAAGCACAACATTTTTCGTTCAGAAGACACATTTCGGTGCCTGTCTGATACCTTCTATCGGCCTCACGCTACTTCTGAATTTGTGTTGTTTACTTCTCATAAAGTTTGAGAATGTCATTCTTTGGTAAATTGTAGACTGGTAGCATACTGTGTTTTAATTTTGTAGTTCGTTTTCGTTCCTTTATATGTACGATATATTTTGTGAACGGTTTTCTTATGCTTTTCTATCCTGGTTTCGTTAAAACAAAGTAATAAAGAACGAAAAACTTTGTAGCCACACAAGAATTATTTCGGCACTTCAGCTGTTCTGCATAATTGACTGACATTCTGTAGAAATGCCAAAAATTTAGACGTAGCGGATTAATTTAGACTTGATGCTGTAGAACTGCTTTCCTGAACTTTAATATCTAAGACCAAGAATTAAGAGTGATTTAAGGTGGTTTAATAGCATAACACGTTTCGTTGTTCTCCCCACCTAACTGAAACATTGTTCTCACTCAGAACAGAGCAATGAACAGCATAAAGTCATAAGATGTATACAGAAGACCTCATTTTCCTGTATTTATTCTTTTCACCTCTGAGAAATGAGCAAATATTTTAATCATCTAGGTCTGTTATAACTGTCCGCAGCTCGTGGTCGTGCGGTAGTGTGGTAGTTCCCGGGTTTCCGGGATCGATTCCCGGCGGGGTCAGGCATTTTCTCTGCCTCGTGATGACTGGGTGTTGTGTGATGTCCTTAGGTTAGTTAGGTTTAAGTAGTTCTAAGTTCTAGGGGACTGATGACCATAGATGTTAAGTCCCATAGTGCTCAGAGCCATTTGAACCATAACTAACAGGAAAAAATTAAATATCCATGCTCAAAGTACAAGACACAAACTGAATTGTTATGCTTCGAAAAGAGAAACATTGCCTTTACAAAAAAAAAAAAAAAAAAAAAAGCCATTTTCATCGAACAATTCAGTTACAAAGTATAGTGGATATACAGCACAGGCAACACTTTTCTGCTCTGCTAGAACAGTACTTTATTCCAAGTACTTTGTGGAGGTATTTTAAGGCTATTACAAAGGGTGTCCCAGGAGGAGTAGTCAATATTCAGGGATATCACAGGGACACTCATTTGAAGAATAAACTTCATATGGAATATTCCCCAATTCCAAGTGGTTTCCGAGAGAGAACACATTATGTTGATAGGTGCAGTAGTTGGCGAATGATGGGACAAAATTACTTGTATCTTTTGAAAAATTCGTTTTTGAACACCTTGAGAAAGTTCCTTTGGTCACGCAAGTAGTATGGAACATCTAAACTGTACTTACCCCAATTGGTCATGGTAACAAAAATGGTTCAAATGGCTCTGAGCACTAAGGGACTTAACTTATGAGGTCATCAGTCCCCTAGAACGTAGAACTACTTAAACCTAACTAACCTAAGGACATCACACACATCCATGCCCGAGGCAGGATTCGAACCTGCGAGGGTAGCGGTCGTGCAGTTCCAGACTGTAGCGCCTAGAACCGCTCCGCCACGCCGGCCGGCGGTCAAGGTAATACAATTAGCTGGCTACCTAGATCGCAACACCTTGCAGCATTATATTTTGGTTTATGGGATTGGATGAAGTCCGACGTGTATGAATGGAAGTACCCCAACTGTCTGCGACTAGTGTAAACCATGAAACAATGTGAAAGTGTTAAGGGGTCTGCGAGCCGTGTAACTGAGGCGGGACGTGGGGACCAGCCCGGTATTCACCTATGGGGATGTGGAAAACCGCCTAAAAACCACATCCAGGCTGGCCGGCACACTGACCGTCGTCGTTAATCCGCCAGGCGGATTCGATCCGGGGCCAGCGCGCCTACCTGAGCCCACGAAGCAGCTCATTACCGCTCTCAGCTAACGTGGCAGGTATGAATGGAAGGTAAATATGCAAGATGAACTGTTTGGTTGCATCATGGAGGCTGCTGCCCTCATTACAGAAGCACTCAGACAGCGAACACAAAATGCTCTGAAGTTGATGGTTTGATATTCAAACACTTTTTGTGATCTGTGTAACAACTGTAACAAAGGCCTTGTGGAGTTGAAATACTGGTTCCATCAGCTGACTGAAATTAAATGCTGTCAGGCTTGGCTAGCACTTGGATGGGTGACTGTGCAGGTCTGTCAAGCATTTTGACAAATGGTGTGAACTCAGCCCTTGTGAGATCTTTTGAGGAGCTACTTGACTGAGAAGTGGCGACTCTGGTCCTTACTTACAATGGTTGGGAGAGTGGTGTGCTGGCCACAGGTCCCTCTATATCCGTATCCAGTGACACCTGTCGATTGAAGATGATAAGGTGGTTGGTCAATTCCACTGGGCCTTCTGAATCCGGCACAGATGGAGAATGCAACAGCTGTAATGTGACTTGTATGGTAATGCTAAGAGGTAAATGCTTTAAAAATATATATTTTTCAATTGATACTTTGTAAAATGCATGGTGTAATGTACAACACACTTAAGAACCAGTGAAACTGGTACACATGCTTAATATCATGTAGGGCCCCTGTGAGCACGCAAAAGTGCCACAGCATGACATGGCAATGACTCAACTAATGTCTGAAGTAGTGCTGGAGGGAACTGAATTGATACCATGAATATTGCAGGGCTGGCAATAAATATGTAAAAGTACGAGATGGTGGAGATCTCTTCTGAACAGCACTTTGCAAGGCATTCTAGATATGCTTAATAATGTTCATGTCTGGGAAGTTTGGTGGCTAGCAGAAGTGTTTAAACTCAGAAGAATGTTCCTGGACGTGCGAGGTGTCACATTGACCTGCTGTAATTGCCCAAGTCAGTCAGCATGCACAAAGGACATGGATGGGTGCAGGTGATCAGACAGGGCGTTTACTTATGCGGCACCTGTCCGAGTCGTATCTAGACGTTTCAGAGGTCCCATATCCCATCAACTGCACACGTCCCACACCATTACATAGCCTCCACCAGCTCCAACAATCCATTCATGAGGTTGTCTCCATACCCATATATGTCCATCCACTCCATACAGTATTAAACGAGACTTGTCCGACCAGGCAACATTTTTCCAGTCATAAACATCCCATTGTCGGTGTTGACAGGCCCAGGTGAAGCATAAAGCTTTGTGTCAAGGAGTCATCAAGGGTACAAGAGTAGACCTACGGCACCAAAAGTGCTGACACTTGTTCATGGCCCAGCTTTGAAATCTGCAGCAATTTGCAGAAGGGTTGCACTTCTGTCACGTTGAACGATTCTCTTCAGTCATTGTTGGCCCTGTTCTTCAGGATCTTTCTTTGGCCATAGCGATGTCAGAGACTTGATGTTTTGTCGGATTCCTAATGTTCACAGTACACTCGTGAAATGTTTGTATGAGAAAATCCCCACTTCATAGCTACCTTGGAGATGCTGTGTCCCACTGCTCGTGCATAACGCTATGTACAAACTCCTGCCATTGTAGCAGCAGTAACCGTTCTAACAACTGCGCCAGACACTTTTGTCTTATGTAGGCGTTACCGAACGCAGCGCCTTATTCTGCCTGTTTAAGCCTAGTTTACGCGACAACACTAGGTTGCAGGCCACTGCGCTACCAGCCATTGCGCACGCTCGCCGCGCGTTTGCGCAACTCGTCGGTGAAACTAAACACTTTCGGCGTGTTCCAACTTTCGCGACACTAGTTGCATGAGTTTTGAGGTTATATGTGTTCGTAGAGTGTAAACAAACTGAAATTTGAAGTGGGAAACGGAGAATAATGTTCGCTTTTTGTATATCTATGCTCTGCATAGGTGTTTGTGGGATTTCAGTGATTCTGATTACAAAAATAAGCAACATAATGCTGCTCCTGAGACCGTCACGTGCGATCGGAACATAGTTTGACCATGTTTGAGCTGCAGGGAAAAATTTATTGAATTAGGAGCACATATACAACTGAATTAAGAAAAATACAAGCAACTATAATTCTAGCTGTGGAAATGCTCTCATCTATAAAACTAAAAAATTCCATCGCTCGAGTTGGCTGACTGGGAAGGCTACACAAATAAAGAAGCTGCATTCATTATTCAATATTCATCTATTTAAAAGGTCGCAGCAGTGCTCCCTATTCACATATGTTTGATTTTTGGAATATTGCCACTGTATCTATCTTCAAGAAAGTAGTTTGCAAACCATTCTCTTCTTAACACAGCCTGCTTCGAGCAATTACCGCTGTTAATGTTAATAATTATTACTGTTAATTTTAATAATTATTGGCGTTAATGAAAAAGCATCATCATCAACTAAAACCGCATCTTATAACATGCTGAGTGTTCCCGATTGTAATGCATGCAATGTGATACGTAATTTCAGTCCTGGTGACAGTACTTCATGCATTACTGTATCTTTACCCCTTCTTGTACAATTAACTCGAATTCCACGCAACAAGTTTTAACTCCATCACAACTCGTCCGACGTGCAGATGCAAAAAACTTCATTTCAGATACGACCTAGGGACCCAAAAAACGATGAAACTGGAGTGTATACTGGTTTCGCCGTTTCTACAGTCAAATATGAAACCATTTGCATGCAACTCATTCCATGCGACGAATGCGCAACCAAATGTTGTCGTGTAAACTAGACTTTACATATCTCTGTATTTGCATATGCATGCCTATACTAGTTTCTTTGGCGCTTCAGTGTAAAGCCCGGTCCACACGCAACGATCTGTCTGCGCAGACATCGGCGCAGATGTCTGTACATGCAAAAGATCGCTGCAAATGTGGTGTGTTCACACGACACAAACCCCAATCTACTACTTGGCCGCCATCTGTCGGTGTAGAAAAGAAATATCAGTGGCAAGCGACTACGCTCCCCAAAAACATCAAAATTTAAATCAGTTATTTTGTAATATAGAAATAGAGGAAGTTCTGTTGTGGTCTGTGTTCGCAACTTGTGTTGCAAAAAACATTCAGACCAACCGCAGGAAACAGAGAGAGCGGTCAAAATGGTGCAGACAGTGGCTGCTAAAGCGAAAGCAGTTTTGTCACGTAAATTTACTGCGAGAGTTGCAGGGCGAACCTGTTTTGTTTTACATAACCTCGTGTTCCATTTCCTCGCACATTGGCACTCCAATTTCATCTTCAATTGTACTCCTGCTTGGTCTTGCCGTTTCTTGATCACTAAGAAAGCCAAGTAGATCAAAATACCATAACGTTGGCTGGTATACTTGATCTACTCCTACACCAGATCTTCTAGATTTCTGAACTTTGGATAACTCCTTTCGGTAAACAGTTCGCTGACAGACTAATTTACTTGACTTGCCTTCATGAACTCATCCTTCAGGGAAGCGTAAATAGCTTCACATGTGTTGGGTATTATTTCACTCAATGCTTGTTTCGATATTGCAGATGAAAATTCCAAATCATTGTAGCTCCTTCCTGTTGCTAGGATTCTTAATGTTACTGCCGGGCGTTCATGAGGAGAAATTGCCCTTCTCATACAAGTATTTTTTCTCATAATATGAGGGGTTACATGCTTTAAGAGATAATTATAAGTTTCGACATCCATCCGCAAATAATTTCGCCAGTTCGCAACGAAATTATTTTTTTATTACCGTTTCTCTGTTTGCCGAGGCGCCAACTGCCCGCAATTTTTCAATTAGAGCATTGTATGCTGCAGTCTTTTTGTCTCGGTCACTATATTCTTTACTTTTAATCTTCCACAAACATGGGTGGTTTCTGTATATTTCAATGAATTCACTTACAAACTCTTGAGGACACTGACGAGTATCAGCCATTTTAATGCCCTGTGCACACAAATACAAACACTAGACTGAGCAAACAGCTGTTTCGCGCCAGATTTGCGACGATCTCCTGTCCACACGCTCCAGCTTGTCTGCGCAGATGTGGTTTGAAGCGACAGATTTGAGAGGTTTCGCTCAAACCTCCAACTCCAACTTCCAGGTTTGCACACACCTCAGGTTGGTGCAAATCTTCTGCCCACGCGCAACGATCTGTCTGCGCAGATGTGATGTGCGCAGACATTTGCGCAGACAGATCGTTGCGTGTGGACGGGCCTTAACTGTTGTAGATGTGTAAACCTGACAATCTATTGAATACTGGTTTACAGAAAAATAAATAATAGTGTACATTAGATGTGTTCTATTTCGAAAGCCATTCGGAATAGGGCATATGTACATACGAAGTTTTTTGCTTCAAATGATCATTTGTCATATCCATTAACATTGGCCTTTCCTTCTGTGACACCCTCATTTGACCGAGCGGGGTGGCGCAGTGGTTAGACACTGGACTCGCATTCGGGAGGACGACTGTTCAATCCCGCGTCCGGCCATCCTGATTTAGGTTTTCCGTGATTTCCCTAAATCGCTCCAGGTAAATGCCGGGATGGTTCCTCTGAAAGGGCACGGCCGACTTCCTTCCCAATCCTTCCCTAATCTGATGAGACCGATGACCACGCTGTCTGGTCTCCTTCCCCAAACCAACCAACCAACACCCTCATTTGGAACTGTGAACATATATAGGTCGCGTTTCCCGATTTTAACAACATCAAGTTACACAAAAAATGGATAGATCTTTGAAGCATCAGTGCTTTTAAGCATTATATTTTCTTAGTACGCAAATTGTAATATGAAAACAGCCAAATACGGCATTTTACTGTTGGAATCATGAAATCCAGCTTGGTGTAAATATTGGGAGATGACAACTAGCGCCACAGACGCCTAACCAACGAAATTCCAGTCAGAAGTGAGACAAAGAACGTGTAAGCAATGCAGACACCGAGCATGGTATCCACATGTCATTGTTGCTGCGCATACACAGTAAAGCCTGTGTTACGGAGTGTCAAAGTAGCTCTCTGCAACTCCTTATGGAAACGAATGACTAAATATCAGAAGTGCATCTCGCACTTGGCTGAAGTTGGAAAGTGGTCATATGATGTCCTTTGCTCATGTGTAGCTATTTTTACTTGAACAATAAATTTTTAAAAGCATTGCTAAGGATTCGATCATAGCTAAATATTCGTGACAAACGAGACTAGAAATATGATTGCTGTTCGTTTCATTTGCAAAATTTTCAGTTGTGCTTTTAGGTTCCTACCCAACCACACAATCAAAAATCGCGACGTGTTTCGATAAATAGGTCAAATATTTCTGACAAGAAAAAATGTAAATATCGTAGCTGGTTGTTTCACTCATGCAGTTTCATCTTTCGTTTTTTAACCAGAAAATCGCGACATATGGCGAATAAACAGCAAAGTAGTCGTGACAAGAAAGTCTATAAACAGGGTTGGCCCTTGTTTTACTCGCAGTAATTTAAGCTGTGCTCTTGTGTTCCTGTGTTACATGATATCACAAAATGGGTGGAACTCACTACTGAGAGAAAACGCTGTTACACATAAATAATATCGAATATTGCAAATCTTATTTATGTTACATGAATGAGAAAGGCCCAGAATGTGTTGAAAACGTGAAGATGAAAAAGAGACATATAACCATGTATCTAGCTTCAACATACTTCATTCAACTTTAGAATACCACATCTCTAACCATGTGACCACAGCGAAAACATATCCTTGATAGCGCTTTAAAAGCGTTCATTGAATATGTTATTAGGACTTCTATAGCAAATGTGTCATTAACTGACACTGAATTACAACAAGTTGCATGTAGAGTGATAACTCTTCATTGCGCCATTGCCATAAAACGGTATACTGTCATAACACGCGCATTATAACACGGAAATAACCGAAATGTGATGGATCCAATATGGCGGCTCAAAGGAGGCGAACGTGACAACTTTCTGACTTCAGCCGAGTGCGAGTCGCACTTGGATTTTTGGAGGCTTCCAGCACTGATACTAATAGTTGAAACAAGGAGGCTAGTATAACCACCTTAGATGGCAACTTTGGAGGAAGAGCTATGAGTGGTCGACTTGGTTGTGGTGACAGACCTGTAGCGTATCCTGATGTGTAGGTTAGGTTGGTTGGTAATAATTTCGTTGTGACTTGGTGACTCCAATGAATGTGGATGCCAATGAAACATTGTAGCACTAGTTTAGCCTGTAACACAACCTAATGCTTGCGGTCGCCCCATAGTTAATCGACGATTTCTGCTGTACTCCAGATGTACTGTCCTCATTTTAGTTGCTCGTAACTTGTACAATACTCATAGAGATTGTTACTCTAGGGGGCTGTGGGGAGTATTCCCAGGCCAACAACACATCTGGTTGCGTTGACGTTTTGGCCTGGAAATGCGGCACCATGTGACTAGATGTACAACATATATACCTGGGTGCAGTGACAGATGAACTGCTGACGTGGAACTTTATGCTTGACTGGAATATGATTATACGTTTGTAGCTATAAAATTCGTGTACTCTTCCTCATTTTGATCCCTAAGTTGTCTATACGCGCTATACAAATTAGCGAGTATACTAAAATGGCTGACTGTTACCAAAGGTAAAAATATGGTGCTACTTACATTTCAGTTGTGCTGAAGGACTTTCGTCTGACAGAAAGAAAGCGTGCATTGTTATTTTTGTAACATACAGATGTGATCCCTTGGTAGAAGACGACTCCAGATTAAAAAGTAATCAACAATTGTAACATATGTTGTCAAACTATCATTGTGGATTAAACGTTGAGATATGTATTAGGCCCCTTACACACTAGCGATTTGGTCGCGCGACTTGTCTGCTAGGTGGAGCCGCGTCCGTCCTTTAACACACAGTTCCCATAAGGCCTTTCACATTGGCGATTTGGCCGCACACCTGTTGTGAGCCCGCCGGTCCCCGCGACTAGTCGTGGCAATTCAGCCGCGTTTGACCCCTTTCACATGCGGCGATCTGCCTAGCTGGGGAGAGGGTAAACAGCTGACACCTCACCTTGCCAGTGTGATTGTTGACTTGCGTGTTGTTGTGCTACTTTTGCTACAAAAATGACTTTCGACGTGGAACTTTTCATCATTGAAGTAGAACATCGCCCTGTAAATTGGGATTCAAGAAACAAGAATTACAGTAATAAGATCGAAAAATGCTTGGGAGGAGATGTGTAAGAAATTTGTCCCTGACTTCGAAAATAAAACAGTATTGGAGAAAAACGAATTTGGTATGTATTATTCTGTTTATTTCTCATTAGAATACATCTTATATTTTTGGGAACATTTTGGGTAAACAACACCCTTTTCTTCTTACAATTTTTATAAGAAACAGTCTACAGTGCAAACTTTGTTTCAGTTTTCATAAGCAGTAACAGCACCTGCTCCGCTCCACGCCAACTGTGGTATTGCCTGAAGATGATCCATCTATGGATTGAAACTAGTTGCTAATAAATTCAAAAGTTTGTGCTCTAGATTTTTTTTTTTATAAAAATTAGAATACATTTTATATCTTGCTCATTTGCCAAGTAAAAGCACCTTCACTGCTGACAAAATAATCAACAAGTTTGTCTTGTACACTCGCGGCATAGTGGCTTCTTACAGGCGTGGTGCTCTGTAGGTCGTCCGACCCAATTATTTCTAAAATTTCATCCAGTTTGAACCCATCTCTTTTTCGAACGAAGTTTTGCAGAACGCAACATGCTTTAATTATTACTGCACAGAAGTCCTCATTCACATTTAAAGGGCGATGAAACTTTCGCCATTTGTTGGATAGGATTCCAAAAGTGCACTCAATGTAACATCGATAACCTGTAATTATAAACCTTTCTTTTCTCTGTCAAATTTTTTCCACTGTACAGACGTTGCATGTTTTCTTCAAGTGCAAATGCTTCATCCCCAACAAAGCTTTGTAAAGCGCAATGTTTTTGTAAATTTTCGAGCCCCCAATTTTGCCATATGAACCTACATCTATGAATGTAAAGTAATAATCAGCATCACAAACTGCTAGTACCACTATTGAGAAAAAGTATTTGTAATTATGGTATATAGAGCCACTGTGTTCAGGTTTAACATTTCTTACATGCTTTCCATCAACTGCACCAAAACAGTTCAGAAAATCAGCATACACTTTAAATTTTTCTGCTATATTAATCCAACCTTCTTCGGATGCAGGTGGTAGCATATGCTTTGTAGATTATCCCATATCTCCTGACAAGTGTCTCACACGATTTTTGGTATAGTTGAAATGCCACATTTGAAGGAATAATGTACCTCTGTACATGTACAGCCTGTATCAAGGTACCTGAAATCAGAGAGTTTTGTTTTTTTGCAGCAACACAGTTACAGAAGAAGTGGAAGAACATTCGTGACTGTTCATAAGAGAACTCAACAAGTGAAAACCCTCAAAAAGTGGTTCTCCTGCAGAAACACATAAAAAATATGTATATTTCGATATGCTTAATTTCCTGTCACCTGTAACTGCCACTAAACCACCAGAGTTAGAAGAACCTGATGCACATACTGATGAGGCAAATAATTCTGATGTACAGGATAGAGCTGCCTTCAATTCCCATAAGAGACAAAGATGGCAGACGAGAGGAAATTATTTCAGGTACTTGCAACAAACATCAAGAAAAAAAACGCATCAATGGCCGAAGCAGACCCTGACAAACATTTTCTACAAATCATTATAAGATGATTTAAAATGTTTGCCACAACATTTGAAAATGGACGCTAAATTTGAAATAATGTCAGTTTTGAGGAAGTGCAGCAGGTCTTACAGTTCACTAGACAACTATAATTTTCAGTTCACTTCACAAATACCAATTCCTGTACACTCAAATTCACCCATAACTGCACCTGCATCTAATCCAAGCCCATGACATCAAATCGTGATGCCACACTTTCAACTGTGTTATCTGTTTCATCAGTGGTCACTGATTTATTTTCTGGGTAGCGAAATATTACAGTTTTGCCTTACTGTATTTTAATACTACCCATTGGAGCAAATTACTGTTAAACCTACTTTAAAAATAAAGGTATATGTAAAATAAGCATTTTATTTGCCTTAAAGTAATCATTAGTCTTTCCTCTGGTGAAATACTGTTCCTCATTTATCTATTTTGCTTTGTGAGATTTGGCCTCAGCATAGCACATAGTTCATCAAAAGACGTCACAGACATTCTGAAATAGTTCATGAATTTTGCAGGACTTTCTCTTAATTCGTAATAAACTGTGAAAAAATGTCTGTGTCACTCTCGGGTATTCAGTAGAGGATGCATCCAGTATTTTCTTTGACGTCGGCGGCGTCTGTATTTCCATTTCAACAACAGAGCGGAAAGCATCACTTCCTCGTCAGAATCCATTTCTTAACTGGTTGACACAAGCACACAGACAGCTCCCACCACAGAGCTGCTGCCGCGCGGTTGAGCCGCGTGCCTGGCGATTCAGTCGCACGGTTCAGCAGCGCGATATTCGCGCATTGCCGCGATTGAATCGCGCGGCTGAATTGCGGCGACGAAATCGCCAGTGTGAAAGCAGCTTTCTGGTATTGAAGCTTTTCCCGCAAAATTAATAGAAGACTGTACCATACTCTACTGTAGGGTCATGTCTGTGTACATCACGTCTTCCTGATAATGACTCGCCCAACTTTTGTTTGCTTTTGCAATAAGGCATTTTTTAGCATAATGGTCACACATTTAATGTTGTAAATCATTAAAAACCTGGTCTATATGATTCAGTCATGTATTCAATAATCCTTAGTTAGAAATACTGTTAGTGTCCAGTATAATTTCCACAGAGACTAATACAAAGCAGAAAATTTTAACAGAAGAAAGTGTAGCATGTAAGCAACTGTTTTTCATCTACGACGGTTCCTAATTTGCGAAGGATGAAACCACTTTTAATAGCTTGCTATATGCCTGACGAGTGTGTGCTTACTAAGTCAGTTTGAGATCTAGGTCTATAACTAGACGTCTGACTGAGCATAATTATAAACTTAGTCACTGAGTTTGCGATAGAATGTGTAAATAGCACCAGCTTTAATATCATTTAAAATATGGGTGTCATATTAAGAAAACAATTAATAGTATCTATTATGCCTCCTTCCTTTCCCACCTTAAATACGGTACGGGGTCATATTCTGGAGTAATTTGGCAGCAGCTAAGCGAGTTTTTAGAATACAGAAAAAGGTGTTTTGATTCATAGAGGATGTGGACCTAGGAACTCTTGTAAGTCTCTACGAACTGAAGTATTACACCTCTACCGTGTATTTACACTACGGAGACACGTTTTTTTAAACTAACCTAATGGACGACGAATATCACACTACTTAAACAGTGACAATCGCCACCGCAGTAATGTCCTAAGAGCTAGCCACTGAAACACCGAATAACTACTGGAACCAACATCATTTCCAACCTGCTTATTGTGTTTATCTCTTTAATACCGTAAACTATATAAAAAAGTAAATTTCAGCAGCAAATATACAACAAGAAAAATAACAAAGTAGACAAGTGATATGGGAGCGGATAACCACAGCATACGTCTTAGCAACTACTGTACTTCAATGGGGGTAGAATACCTCTATATGTGTACTTCGGAACACGAGCGGCCACGTGTTCTCTGTAGCGAGGTGGATAATGTCACGTGATGTTAATATCCGATAAGAAACGTCAACGCAGTGCGACCGAGACACTCCCACAGCTCAACGATGCTACGTTTTTTTAAAGATACAAAGATACTATAGTATGAATAGTCACTTGTTTCTTCGGCGCGATGGGAATTAAATGAATTGGGGTTACATGTATTGTGATTTTTTTTGAATTGTGTATATATTTGATTGTTCATCGACATGGCAGAAGATTCTTTCAAACTTGATTTGAAGCAGGTGAAACTTGACTTGCAGAAGGCAGTTGTAGAATGTTCGCTGAGAGGATTAATGCACAGCACCAAGTGGTGGGAATTGTCGAACTTGAGTTATTAAACATGTTCATTTGCTTAAAGTTGGCGGTATGTAATTTTGTAACGTGTTATTTTGTAGGCTGGCAGAGCTTAATTATGCATTGATAGATGTAAACGTAGACTTGCAGGAATCTGTATCGTTCAAAGAGCAACCGGTCTCCAGTGAGGGGGATATTTATATGCTGGCTAAGAGTTACTTTGATTTAAAAGAGTATGACAGGTGAGTTTATTTGGACTGTAGTACATATAGAGAAACTATTATGGGCTTTCTCGTGTTAAATGGGTATATCGGTTCACATTGCGCGAAAACCATTTGTGCTAGTAGTATTGAGAAGTAGGCTATGTCTCCCACCACCCCCATGTGAAGCAAGCAAAAGTACACCATTTGTTTTATTTTGCTAGTACTGATGGGTTTATTTGTGATGAAAAGTTCTCAATTGTGCTTTTTAACATGCAAGAAGCCAGTCATAACCCTTGTACATAGAACCACAAACAAACAAATTTTAATTCATTTCATAGCAATATACATGTTTATTTTGGATTGCCAAATAAGTTTCTGTACTATGAATATATGCTGTCAAAATGTATACATTGTGGTACCTATACATCATTGGTACTTTCCAGTTCTTTATTGCCTTTCTGATGTACAGGTTACGAAGTCTTCAACAAAAATTGGTACTGGGCAAGAAATGAGCTTTGTTAGTTTTGGCAATGATCAACAGAGATGAATTAAGCATTAGACAACTCCTAGTCTAAGCAAATGTATTAAGGCTAAAAAGTTCTGCAATGGGTATACATTTAGATAAGTGTTTACTTGTTCAGATTGGTTCTAACTTGGTCTGTGTACATTATACAAGCTTTTGCTCTGTCTATGTGAACTGTAGCAGTAAGATTTTTTGACTCTTGAAGTGAGTACTTGAAATCTTGCTTTACACATATGTGTAGGGCTTCAGTGTACATTAGTGTGTGGAGGCACTCACATTGTAGCTCAGAAGCTACCAAGTGGGAATTTCAACATGAAGACTGTTCTAGTAGTGGAAATCTTATCCTTACCTAGCACAAACCCATGTCAGGGAAAAGCTTGCAATTGATACACACTTTCATATAAAAGGTTCAGTGAATGTCCATTCAGTGACAATTCACAACCCTGTAGCTTATAATCTTGTAAATAAAAGAACTATATTTTACATCCCACACTTAAAGGATGCACAGTTGACAATTTTGTGTAACTGCAGAATGCTAAGCAAACTTTAATATGCATTATCTGTTACGACATTTCACTGAAACACAAGAAACTGCCATGTTTGGAAATAAAATTACATCCTCTATATTTATGAAGTTTTCAGATAATTTGTTAGAAATATGTAAGATAGTTTGGATGCTCAGGGCTCAGTAAATTGTTTTCTTATAGTTAGGGGTATTCATTAAACTTTATGGTCATTAGACATTTTTTCCCATGCAAGAGTCCTCTTGCATATGCATCAAAAGTTATGTTACTTGACAAGTGTCTTGCTTATCTCCCATGATAAATATAGAAATGGCTGTGCCAACCTTTTGGAAATATTGTAATCTAGACAGGAACTATATTTTAAAATGTTTGTTGTTTTTGATGAAATCTTCTACCAGGTACCATGAATGTTTTAAATTTTTCACGTAAACATAAGCCATAAACATAAATCTCAGTAGTACACGTGACTTTTTTATGGGGTTATTTCATGTCATGTCGCCCACCATCTCAGATTCTCATGAAACTTTGTATATTTGCTTGTACTTAGAACATAAGAACTCCTGGAGATTCTTTTTGGTCTCAGACTAAAACTTTTTTATACTGGATTTTCAATATAGTGATGTTCTGATTATTTGGCTGTACGAGAATGTCCATGCAGAGTGGTACTTACCTGCAGAAACACTGTTACTTAGGTGTATAACAGGCTTTTGATTTGGAATTTTCTTCTGAAGTTAAGAGAGGCATAGAGTTAACAAGAAAGCATTTATTTAAGCTGTAAAGTTAGAGAGAGAATATTTTTAAAAAATGTAGGCCACTCGTTTTCTAGAAAAATTACAAACACTTGTAAAACACTTATGTGACATTTCTCCAGCCTACTGGGAACCTAGTTTTGGTCTTAAATAATTCCCAAGGTTAGGTTAGGTTCTAATAAAATAGTAATATTAATGGGTTTTCTGTGAATGGTCACAAAGAAATTTAAAAAAAACTTTTCACTGTGATGAAAAACGAAGGCAACGGTCTTGCCGCAGTGGTTACATCGGTTCCCGTGAGATCACCGAAGTTAAGCGCTGTCGGGCGTGGTCAGCGCGTGGATGGGTGACCATCAAGGCCGCCATGCGCTGTTGCCCTTTTTTGGGGTGCAGTCAGCCTTGTGATGCCAATTGAGGAGCTACTCGACTGAATAGTAGTGGCTTCGGTCAAGAATACCATCATAACGACCGGGAGAGCGTTGTGCTGACCCCACGCCCCTCCTTTCCGCATCCTTTCCTGAGGATGAAATGGCAGTCAGATGGTCCCAGTAGGCCACTCGTGGCCTGAAGATGGAGTGTGATGAAAAACGAGGCTTTCCAAGTAAGTTCATCTTGGCCTGACACTAACTTTTCAGATTTTCATGTCCTTTTTTTTCGTGGTAATAACCATATATTTCATATAGTGTTTGAAAGAAAATGTGGTAAAGTTTTCAAAAATCTTACACTGTGTGGAGCTTCTCATTTGGATTGCATTACTGTGGAGGAGGAGGAGGGGGGGGGGGGGGGGTGCAGTATAGCTAATTTTCTACCAGTCACCATTTTATCCTTCCAAATATCAAAAATGAATGAAACTTAATGGGAAAAATATTTAATAACTCTGCTCCACGCCTGGAAATATAGAAAATCAACTTAAATTGTTATTGCCCAAACAATATTTTGTTAAATATTAAAAATACTTTTAGACAGTGCTGTTATTAGACCAGTTTCTTTCATTGAAACTCAAATATGGTGTGATAAAAAAAAAGGGGGGGGCATGGGTGTGGACAGGTACAGGCTTTTCATTTATACAGGGTGTTACAAAAATATACGGCCAAACTTTCAGGAAACATTCCTCACACACAAAGAAAGAAAATATGTTATGTGGACATGTGACTGGAAACGCTTACTTTCCATGTTAGAGCTCATTTTATTACTTCTCTTCAGATCACATTAATCGTGGAATGGAAACACACAGCAACAGAACGTACCAGCATGACTTCAAACACTTTGTTACAGGAAATGTTCAAAATGTCCTCCGTTAGCGAAGATACATGCATCCACCCTCCGTTGCATGGAATCCCTGATGCACTGATGCAGCCCTGGGGAATGGCTTATTGTATCACAGCCTTGCACAATACGAGCACAAAGAGTCTTTCCATTTGGTACCGGGGTTGCGTAGACAAGAGCTTTCAAATGCCCCTATAAATGAAAGTCAAGAGGGTTGAAGTCAGGAGAGCGTGGAGGCCATGGAATTGGTCCGCCTCTACCAATCCATCGGTCACCGAATCTGTTGTTGAGAAGCGTACGAACACTTCGACTGAAATGTGCAGGAGCTCCATCGTGCATGAACCACATTTTGTATTGTACTTGTAAAGGAACATGTTCTAGCAGCACTGGTAGAGTATCCCGTATGAAATCGTGATAATGTGCTCCATTGAGCGTAGGTAGAACAACATGGGGCCCAATCAAGATATCACCAACAATGCCTGCCCAAACGTTCACAGAAAATATGTGTTGATGATGTGATTGCGCAATTGCGTGTGGATTCTCGTCAGACCACACATGTTGATTGTCAAAATTTACAATTTGATCACATTGGAATGAAGCCTCATCCGTAAAGAGAACATTTGCACTGAAATGAGGATTGACACATTGTTGGATGAACCATTTGCAGAAGTGTATCCGTGGAGGCCAATCAGCTGCTGATAGTGCCTGCACACGCTGTACATGGTACGGAAACAACTGGTTCTCCCGTAGCACTCTCCATACAGTGACGTGGTCAATGTTACCTTGTACAGCAGCAACTTCTCTGACGCTGACATTAGGGTTATCGTCAACTGCACGACGAATTGCCTCGTCCATTGCAGGCGTCCTCGTCGTTCTAGGTCTTCCCCAGTCGCGAGTCATAGGCTGGAATGTTCCGTGCTTCCTAAGACGCCGATCAATTGCTTTGAACGTCTTCCTGTCGGGACACCTTCATTCTGGAAATCTGTCTCGATACAAACGTACCGCGCCACGGCTATTGCCCCGTGCTAATCTATACATCAAATGGGCATCTGCCAACTCCGCATTTGTAAACATTGCACTGACTGCAAAACCACGTTCGTGATGAACACTAACCTGTTGATGCTACATGCTGATGTGCTTGATGTTAGTACTGTAGAGCAATGAGTCGCATGTCAACACAAGCACCGAAGTCAACATTACCTTCCTTCAATTGGGCCAACTGGCGGTGAATCGAGGAAGTACAGTACATACTGACGAAACTAAAATGATCTCTAACATGGAAATTAAGTCAACATTACCTTCCTTCAATTGGGCCAACTGGCGGTGAATCGAGGAAGTACAGTACATACTGACGAAACTAAAATGATCTCTAACATGGAAATTAAGCGTTTCCGGACACATGTCCACATAACATCTTTTCTTTATTTGTGTGTGAGGAATGTTTCCTGGAAGTTTGGCTGTACCTTTTTGTAACACCCTGTATGTTGAAGTATTTGTAAAATTGTTCAGAAGATCTTTTAAAGCACATTATTTAGTCTACGAAGCTTTAGTACATGTCTCATGTCTTGTTAAAATAATAAAGTACAGAGACAGAAGTTATAATTTTAACTGATATATTTTAGTTACTAATATTAACTTTATTTAGGGGTATAAATGAACATATTTAAATGCCAGTTATTCTACACAGACAAATGTTTCATAACACGAGTGGGTGCACACTTTGTACACATGTGTAGAATAGATTCATCTATGTTGCCAAGATGAGTCATGTATGATCAAAATCTCAGTTTAATCTTAGTTTATTTAAACAACAAGAAAATAAACTTAGATCATATGAGATACACCACTGTTTTATTAAACAATAATGAAATAAATTTTCAGTACAACACCCTGTTCCCAAGGACGGGTGTTACAGAGACAGTAATGACCCACTCAAAGCATTAAGCAGTGCAGTGGCATCAGATCCCATCCAGCTGCTTATTCAATCACTAATTATCTCAATGTGGCATTAGGCTGCTAGCTCATAATCAGGGTGTTTTTTTTTTGCCCCCCCCCCCCCCCCCCCCTGCCTAGCTCACTTTGTATTTTATATTACTGCTGCTCACTTGGACGTATGATAGCACAAATTATCACTGTGTTATCTGAAGCAATAATGAAGGAATAGGTATAGGTCTGTAGTTGTGTAACAAAAATGAAACCGTGCAAAATCATTTTATTTTTTGTTGGCGCACTTTATGCACAGGTACCTGCTCGAGGGTTAAAATGTAAATGTTCAGCAGTGAAGATCTTTGGAGTTCCCAAGTGAGTTTTAAGTGGATCTATTTTGAATCTACTGTGAGAAATTAGATTCTGTTAATTTCATATTGTTTTTATTAAAGTAATGCATTCTTCTTAATGTTCTTGACTCTGGTACACCAACAGTACATAAAATGTTTTTCAAAGGCACAAAACAAATCTTCCTTCTCAGGCCAAAAGAATGATACTCATGGTGCAGGTAGATGGAGAAAAAGTAGTTCAGCCTGTCCTTCATCACACATTCTCGACGAAGGCAAAGTACCACGTGCCATCATATACAGCTGCCACAAAAGAATTTTGTTGGGGATAGCTACATGTCCATTGCAGGGCATTTTCATTGAAGGAAGAAATCATGGAAGGCTTTTCAGAACAAGTTGCTTTTCTAATTAATCACAGGAAAGCGATTTGTAATTGTGAAAATTCCTGGTGCCACTTATTGTGCGGGTTGTCAAAAATTGGAAAAAACGTTAGTCAATATTAGCCTTGAAGAAATTGCAAACATCATATGCAGCTATTTGTACGTCATTATCTAGTTGAAGACTAGCTTTTCCTCAAAACAAGTTTTACAGTTTCTCCCAATTAACCACACACAGATTGGCTGTGGCTAGTAGCAAAAAAGGAATGATCAGCGTTAGTGGAAAAATCCCTGTTGTGTTCACACAATTTTTTAAGGCCTTTTCTAGTGAAATAATGAGCTTACTTGAGTTGTTGGCAGTGTTCAGCCAATCCCTTAACCATTTCGCCCATTGTGATCCATATCATAACTTATAAAGCAGTGGTTTGCTATTGTCGATTCATTTTCCTCATTTATCGCATAAACACAAAAAGAATGGGTTGTACAACTGCTTCATGTCCAGTGTTAACACTTATAAAACTGTAGTTTTCAGTAAAGTCCATTAACAGAATTGCTATTGCCAAGATTAGATTGTCTTTCAAATTTTTCAGGGCCCTTGCCTCATGCTAAAATATAATAGTGTGGTTTAAGTGCCTGTAATTTTGTTACCAGTAAATCAGTGTATTCATCAACAGTTGCAGATTGCTTTACCAATACTGTCCAGTGGCCTGTGGTAATCCACTGGCTGTACTCAATTTCACCATCAGCATCTTTGTAAGAAAATTTTTCTTTCAAGAAATCTAACAATTTATCGTCACTGGGACCATTGCGCAGTGATTAAGCATGCAGTCATAGTTTCTGGGTCACATACAATAAATTTTATAAGTTCTTTGTGCGTTTCTTGAATGTGTTCCGCATCCAAAAGCAGTTTTATGTTTTGGTGGATACCACAGACACACACTGAATGAATGCCTGCAGCACCAACTAAAATACGCCACTTTAATCTTGGTGAACAAAATTTAGAAAAACCTTCTCCCATTTAAAACTTTAATATAGTTCCCTTATGTGGCAGAGGATGAGTCTCTTTTGCATATACACATTTTTCTGTCGCTGACTTTATTCCTGGTAACATTAGAGTATACTCATCATTTTGGTAAAAATTGGTGACAGACTTTGACTTCATTAGTGATCATTTGACCTCTTTTTGGAATAGGAATTGATAAAATATCTGTTTCCTGTTTCTTGCCTGTAAAACTACTTCTACATCTACATACATACTCCACAATCCACCATATGGTGCATTGCGGAGGGTACCTCTTACCACAACTAGCATCTTCTCTCCCTGTTCCACTCCCAAACAGAACGAGGGAAAAATGACTGCCTATATGCCTCTGTACGAGCCCTAATCTCTCTTATCTTATCTTTGCGGTCTTTCCGCGAAATGTAAGTTGGCGGCAGTAAAATTGTACTGCAGTCAGCCTCAAATGCTGGTTCTCCAAATTTCCTCAGTAGCGATTCAAGAAAAGAACGCCTCCTTTCCTCTAGAGACTCCCACCCGAGTTCCTGAAGCATATCCGTAACACTCGTGTGATGATCAAACCTACCAGTAACAAATCTAGCAGCCCGCCTCTGAATTGCTTCTATGTCCTCCCTCAATCCGACCCTATAGGGATCCCAAACGCTTGAGCAGTACTCAAGAATAGGTCATATTAGTGTTTTATAAGCGGTCTCCTTTACAGATGAACCACATCTTCCCAAAATTCTACCAATGAACAAAAGACGACTGTCTGCCTTCCCCACAACTGCCATTACATTCTTGTCGCACTTCATATTGCTCTGCAATGTTACGCCCAAATATTTAATCGACGTGACTGTGTCAAGCGATACACTACTAATGGAGTATTCAAACATTACAGGATTCTTTTTCCTATTCATCTGCATTAATTACATTTATCTATATTTAGAGTTAGCTGCCATTCTTTACACCAATCACAAATCCTGTCCAAGTCATCTTGTATCCTCCTACAGTCACTCAACGATGACACCTACCCGTACACCACAGCATTATCAGCAAACAGCCGCACATTGCTATCCACCCTATCCAAAACATCATTTATGTAGATAGAAAACAACAGCGGACCTACCACACTTCCCTGGGACATTCCAGGGGATACCCTCACCTCCGATGAACACTCGCCATCGAGTACAACGTACTGGGTTCTATTACTTAACAAATCATACTCACTAACACTAAATTCTGTCATTAATTTTTTTTCTTTTGACCTTTTTCTTTCATTAACAATATCATGGTATAAGAATTTTTGACTTCTTAATGATTTCATGCTACATTTCATTCTCACTAACCTTAATGTGTCATATGAAGCTTTGCTGTGATTTGGAATTGAATGAAGTTTTAAGGAGAGCACCCCAAATCAGCTAAAGTTTTGTGTGTGTCCTTGATACTTTGACTTTCTAGCACTGACTCATGAAGTGTCACCTCTGGGTCACTGGCATCACTGTCATTTCCACCACCAATTTCAGTTTTTTATTTACAAATCTTAAGACATGTTGTGCGAAGTCTTTTGCATGGTTTCTGATTGATTCTTGCAGACTTAATGATTTAGACAAATCAAAAACTTATCGATCTTGAGGATTTTCCAATTCTGTGCCTGTGTATTTTGAAAGGATCACAAGGAGTTCTATGATGGCTTTCAAAAACCTTTAAGTAATAGTAACTGTTTTTTCCACATAATAGTTCTTTCTTGATCATCTGGAAAGTTTATATTGGACCGTAACACTACCAAACCTTGTTGGTCTTCATTCAAGTCTGAACATTTTTGGAGAGTTTTTACTGATGTTTAGGTAACCAAATGACATGGTGTTGTGAGTGATTTTCCAACACTACATGAATTCACATTTTCCATTGTAAGTACCTGCGCACTACTTTAGTTAAAAACACACTACAATACTAACAGAATGATAAATGGCTGCACTACAAGTAAATGTGACCAGTCTCATGGAAAGACAAAGAGCAACTGAGGCGAAATGGACTGGTTGCATGTCACTGATATTCAGCAATACAGACAGTGATAGTTGCACTGTTTTCACTTATGTACAGGTTTCAATCAAGCTAATACAAACAAACAGAACACTTTATTACTGTGAGCTGGTGGTTAGCTGAACAGATAAATGCAATATATTGTATTCTTTCAAAAATCAATTCAGAAAATGAAATAACTTTTGCACACTTAAGATTAATTTGTCTGCCTAGAATAATTGATATTTAAATATGCTAATTTGAGACTCCAGCACTGCACCTGAGGCAGTGGGTGCCAGACCTGGCTGAACTTACTTGGAATGACTAGTTTTTCATCACAGTAAAAAGTTTTTTTTATTTTCGATTTATTTGTGTGGCCATTTGCAGGAAACTCATTAATATTTTTATTTTATTAGAAAGCTTACAGTCTTAGGATTTTTTAAGACCCGTACTTCAATCCCAGCAGGTTGGAGAAATATCATTTAAGTGTTTCTCAACATGCATGTTATTTTTCCAGAAATTGGGAAGTGACGCAGATAAATTATTTTGTAGTTTTCTTTGTAACTTCACTGATCAAATAAATGCATTCATGTTAACCTTATGCCTCTCTGAACTTAACGCCTATGGGGGAAAAAAAAAGGAAAAAAAAGGCCAAATCAACAGCTTCCTGTACACCTAAGTTACGAGTATTTCTGTAGATAAGTACCACATTGCATGGGCATTCTCGTAGAGACAAATTATCAGAACATCGCTATAATGAAAATTCAGCATAAAAAAGTTTTAGTCTGAGACCAAAAATAATTTCCAGAAGTTCTTATAAATGTAAGCAAATAGACAAAGTTTCATGAATATCTGAGATGCATGATTTGACATGGAGTGGCACCACAATGAATATCATATATGATATTTTCAGGTTCAGGCCGTACCTGTACATCAGTATTTCTTCAAAAAGTCAACAATAATTATTGATTTTTTAAATTTTTTGTGGTGGTCACCAAGTGTGCCCCATCCGTTCTCCCCTCCCTCACCCATCCTCGATGGTAGTAGGAATTACTAAAGGTTCATTGGTATTGCCGAGAGTGTACAAAAAGATATTTGTGAGTTCTGGAAATTTGAAATTTTGTGTTACAAATTTTTGTACGGCTTCAGTGTTTATCAGTACATCTTCAACAATTGTTGTTAATGAGTAGATGATAATTAACAAGTTCTTAATTCTTTTTTAAGGTGGACGATAAACTAACACCCTCTTTGCCAATATACATTAGTGGAAATATGTTGGTATTACAAGGGTTGTGACAAAAGATTTGCAAGACTATGGTCGCTTACCACTATGGCAAATTGAGCACTGTGCAGTGCAGTTTGGCCTCCAGTGGGGGGAAATTTTATATTGTCACTGTAATCTGTAATTGCTGTTCTCATGTCAGTGTACTGCAGGACTCTTTTTGAATTTCCCAGTTGTGTTTGTTTCCATCTGGCGGGTATGAGAAAATGAGCCTCACAGAGCTCTTATGTTTGTCCATACTATCGGCATAGTCCATATTAATTCAAGCAGTCTAAAAAAAAAAAAAAAAAACTCTAAACTTCATAGTCTTAGATGTTATTGAATTTAACATATGCAAAAATTTAGGATGGAGTAAGAAACCCGTATTTTTTGTTTTGTCAAAGAAACTTACTGGCTACCAATGATGACATTTATGGCACCATTTTGTGCATGCAATTTTTGGGAAAAACTTTAAAACATGCTATCTCTGGAACAGTTCCATGTATTTTGTTGTCTTTTTATTTGAAAGATAATGTCTTGCTCTTCAGAAACTAGGGCGGCATGCACACCACCTCTTCAAAAAACTCTTCACCTTGTTTACGTCCTACTCCCGGCTTGGGCTACCACTATTCACCACCTCCACAGCAGCCCCCAGACCTCCCCCACATTTCTCCATAGCTGACAAACCCTGTCTTGCAGTCGTACTACATTTGCCCCACCCTCAAAATCTCTCACCTACCTCTGTTCCTGCTTTGGAGAAATGTTTTTGCCATCAACCCTATCAATCAGATTCAACCAAAGACCAGTGCTGAAACCTGCCTGACTCAGTTCACTCCTCAATCCAACTGTGACCTAACCCCACTGCCCCCAGACCCCCTGTTGTTAACTTTCCAGAATTTCTTAACCTTGATCATTGCATCACCATCATTCCCCGAATCTCTCAACATTAAAGCTAACTTTACAGCTGCAGAAAGAACCAGAATACACTACCTAAAAACTGATCCCGACCTTGTAATCCTTTCTGCTGACAAGGGCACCACCACTGTCATTGTGAAACTCAAGAATTATCTGGAGGATTCTGCCAGCTGTCTGATTCATCCACCTAAAAACCCCGCCACAGTGACCCCACTCCAAAAATCCAGCAGGGTCTCCGGTCTCTCCTCAAATCCTTAGGCCCATCCCAGAACCTCTTCCCGGAGACCATATCTCTTTCACCCCCTACCCCTCCCCACATTCCTACCTTCTACATCTTTCCTAATGTCCATAAGCCCAACCACCCAGGACATCCCATTGCAGCCGATTACTGTGGCCCCACTGAGATAATCTCTGCGCTTGTTGATCAACACCTTCAGCCTGTTACCCACATCCTACCCTCCTACATAAAACATACCAAACATTTCCTCCACTGACTCTCCATATGTTCCTGTTCCTTTACCACAGGTTGCCTTGCTTGTCATTATTGATGCCACCTCCCTTTACACACCATACCTAATGCCCATGGCCTTACCACTATTGAACACTACCTTTCCCAATGCCCAATGGATTCCAAATCGACAACCCCCTTCCTAGTCTCCATAATGAGCTGTATCATAATCCACAGTTACTTCTCCTTTGAAGATATACCTACAAACAAATCTGGAGTATGGCAATGGGCACCCGCATGCAAACATCCTATGCCAACTTATTCATGTGCCATCTAGAGGAATGCCTTCTCACCACCCAGAATCCTAAACCTCTTGGCTGGTTCAGATTCGTTGATGACATCTATGAGATTGGGATCCAGGGGGAGGACACCCTATTCACATTCCTCCAGAACCTCGACACCTTCTCCCCCATTTGCGTCACCTGGTCCTTCTCAACCCAGCAAGCCATCTTCCTTGTTGTTGACCTCCACCTCAAATATTTCTATATCAGCACCTCTTCCATATCAAAACCTATCAACACTTCAACAGCTGCCACCCATTCCATACCAAGAAGTCCCTTCCATACTGCCTGGCCTGTTGTGACAGTGCCACAACATTTAACAGTGCCGCCACGACAGTACGCCCAAACGGCGATAGAGGCGCTCCGCAACTTGGCTGAGCGTGGGAGCGCCACCTAGCTACGAATGGCACCGGCCGCATGTCACGGCACAGCAGTCGAATAAGAGATACTGAGTTGTTATCATGTAACGAGCTATTGTTTCTAAGTGAGTGTGTTTGAATATCCACGCAATTATTGGTGATTAAAGGTTATAACACTTTTTGGCGACGAGGTCGGATATTTTCACTGCGTTGTGGATTTGTGTGTTCGTGACGGGGCAGACATGGAACAGCTTATGCAAGCGCTCATTGAACAACAAACACAGCTGACAGCTGCTATTCAGGCGTTGTCGATGTCGCTTGCTCATCATCTGTCTTCCTCTTCTCCGCCTCCATTCCCTCCTTACGACGAGGCCGCTGAGGATTGGGAGGATTATGAGAAGTGTTTGCGGCAACACTTCTTGGCTTTCGGCGCTGTCGACACTCCTATGTGTAAGTCGTTATTTCTATCTTGGATTTCCCCATGGATCTATCAGCTGCTATCTCAGTTAGCCCCTCTGCGGGAACCTGCCTCTCTGTCCTTCCAAGAAATGTGTGACTTATTGTCTAACTATCACCGAAAAAACACCCACTTTGTTGCCGCCCGCGTGGCACTGTCACAACATAGCCACCCATGGCTGTCGCATCTGTATTGACGAGCAGGCCCTCTCAAAATATACCAAGGGTCTCACTGAGGCCATCACAGACCATAATTACCCTCCCAGCCTTTTACAAAAACAGGTGTCCCCTATGCCTTCTCTCTCCAATCACCCATCCACAGAGGAGCATTCCCCTCATGACTCATTACCACCCAGGACTGGGACAGCTGAACCGCATTCTCTGCCAGAGTTTTAGCTACCTCTTGTTGTGCCCTGAAATGAATGTCTAACCCACTATCCTTCCCACCACTCCCACAGTGGTCTGGTGCCCACTGAACCTACAAACTTTCCTCATCAATCCCTACACAACCCCTTCTCCTAACCCCTAACCCCCTTGCCTCATGACTCATAGCCCTGTGACAGATCTAGCGAAAGACCTGTCCCATACATCCTTCCACCACCACCTACTCCAGTCCGGTCACAAACATCACCTATCCCATCAAAGGCAGCAGGACTACCTGTGAAAGCAGTCATGTGATCTTAAAGTTAAGTTTCAACCATTGAGCTTCATTCTATGTGGGCATGGCAACCAACAAGCTATCGCCAAGAAACAGCTAGACCATCCAGTGTCTGAGGATGCCATGACGGGTTCTTTATTTCAATGACTTTTTCACAGATTGTGCCATCTGTATCCTTCCCACCAATATCAGCTATTCTGAATTCTGTATGTGGGAACTCGCCCTGCAATATATCCAATGTTCCTGTAACCCTCCTGGCTTCAACCTTTGTTGGTCATTGGCCTTTACCCACGTATCCCCTTTCCTGTTCCCATTCCAGCACTGCACCGCCTTCTATTCCACCAGCACATCCACAATACCTTTACTTCTCTCGTTTTTTGCTGCCCCCCATTGTCCATCTAACCTCTCGTTTGCGCCTAACTGTCCTACCTTCTCCCCATCTCATCCCTGTATACTCCCACAAGCGTCACTTTACTGTTCCCCATCCCCATCCTTACCTGGTATCCCTTCCTGCTGCGGCTTCATCCTTACTTCCACCACCCACATTGCTTCTTCCATCAGGTGCTGCTGCTCACAGTCTGGTCTTGGCAGCAAGAGACGGTGGTTTTGTGTGTGAGCAGCATTTGCACATGTGTGTGCTCGTGTGTTTTTTAATTCTGATGAAGGCCTTCTTGGCCGAAAGCCTAGCTGTTAGACAGGCTTTCTGTTGCACCTGCGACTCGGCATCTCTGCTATAAAGTGAATAGCCACTATCCTTTTCATAATATTGTGTTGAAACTTGTGTATCTCAAAAATATGCAGTTTCAATGGTACAGTGCAGTAAAGATTTCATGAAGACGTGTCGTTTGCAGTATGGTTTGTTGTGCTGCAGTGGCAGGAAGTCGGATATCAGTACATAAAAATTTTACCAGGAGGGATATTTGTGGCATGTGCGTATGACTGTGACTACTGGAGTACAGAGATGATAGACTTCAGTTGCCAATTAAATGAAATATTTGTGAAATTTATGCTACTGTATGGACTGGCTACTTGATATAGGCTCCCAACGCAAGACAGCATCACCACCACCAGTACTCACTTCCGGTTTGCAGCGTTTTAAAGATTGAGTGCTCCAGTGCCTATGGTTCAACAGGAAGGCATCACTCAATTCAAAGGAACATATAGGTGCAGTTAAACGGATTTTTAGTTCAGTTTTAGTTTCATTCCAGTTCTAAGTGGACTGCAAAGTAGTAGTATCCTTTGGAGCCTGTAACTTTTTGGGACACTCGCATATGTTTTGGAATCAGTTAATATGTTTGAATAATGTTCCTCTTACTCACCTTTCAGAATAAATAAAACTCTTTATCAAATAAAACTAGATTTTGATTTCGTGTGATCGGTAGTTATATTGAAGAAGAAGAAGAAGAAGAAGAAGAAGAAGAAGAAGAAGGAGAAGAAAGACACAACCAAATACCTTGAACTGTTTCAGGAGTGTTTCAAAATTTTTCCTAATATTCACGTGTGTGAAATGGTACTTGAGTCGTCACCTTTGGTGGCTTGTACATTGCGCAAGAATTTTTAAAAAATTGTAATAAATAAAAATGTGGGTGCCTTACTTACTCCTAAACAGTAACGTGTTAAATTCAGTAACATTTAAGACTATGAAGGCAACTCTGCTGCCTGAACTGGTGTTAATTATGCCTATAGATATGTAGTATTTTGTCAGGGGGTGAAGTTGAAATATAGTTTATTCATTTACAACTTGAGGTGTAACTGCCTAACATGGGTATTGGACAGACTTGTGGAAACTGCTTACTTTTTGTAGAATTATCTTTCTTGTTTACTGCTATGGTTGATTGTCTTTGCAACCATTGGACATTAGTTAGTTTGCCCTCAATTTCGTATGTGGACAATGGATCTGTAACAAGCATCTTATTTGATATTCAGTTTTGGAACTTAAAAGCTTTTCCTCCTTTCACTGTTAATATTGATTCTTTTTATCTAAAAACATTTGAAAAGTCTTACAAATAAAATGCCTGACAAATTCATGATACTTTTTTCTGTTTTTGCCCAATATGTAGAATTTTTATGCTATTTAATATGATACTTCTTGTGTGTTTGGTCACACTATCTGAATAATAATTTACCACTCTAGGATATTAAGGGTTTGCATTTATTTCTGCCCTTGTCTCCTGAACAACTGGAAATTCCTTCCTATATTCTTCTTTAGCTAATCTGTTTATGCTCAGTACTTGGAAATGATGCAATTTACTAGTTAAAAATGAAACTCATTGGTGATAAGATATGTGATGGGCTTACAATTAAAGTGAGGTAAGGGTGGAAGTACGGCAACATACAGGTTGTGTTGACTGTTATGCTGTTTTGATAACAATCATAAGCTTTTTTTATCTGTGATCTTTCTCTGAGTCATGGTGCAAATTGTGTTCAGCTTTCTGTGTGTGTTTCATCACTACGAATTAATAATTGGAACTATCAAGTTTGGGAAAAGGATTGGAAGATACACTGAGTGAGGTTCACATATTAAAATACTTCTTCACTGAAATTAATGTAGACAGTGGTGTAAGATAATGTCAGTAAGAGTTAATCCTCTTACCTTTATCGTAGTGTGCGTACATGATATGCATCAAAGTACTTGTCAGAGACTTGTCAAACATAAGTTTTCTGAATTTACCTCATATTTAGTTTTTATAATGATTGGGACATTAAATATGGTGCAAATGTAGGCATCATGCTGTGCTACAAATCAGTCTGTTACCACTTTTGGCATTCACATTTGTTGCCTTCGCCAACTGTCAACAAAGTTCACCTTCCGGCCAAACCTAGAACTTGGGTTATGTTACAGGTTCTATGCTACAGATGTCCCTATCAGGTACTGTCAACTTTCTAGTAATGGTGAAGCACTGCTTGTGGATTAACAGTTCAGAAATCACAAGTGCAAACATTCTTCCTGTCACAAAGGAAAGGGGGGAGAGTGTTACCGTTCCTAATGAGAGCATCATAATAAAAATATTTTTACATTCATTAGATAAGATTGTATTGTTAAAGAACAATTACAATATAGAGTGAAATAATGTTCTTCCATCTCACAGATGTGCGTATTTCTCAAATTGGTGCCAAGATCCAAAAACAAGGTTTTTGCACCTATACTCTCGCTATCTGGCAGGAGAAAAGAAGAAACTTGATGATATGAAAGACAGTTTCACTGTTGATCCCAGCCAGAATCAAAATCTTCTTGAACTCGCTGCAGATCTGAAGAAGGATTATCTGAATAGAACCTTAGACGGTTATGGATTGTACCTGTATGGAATAGTTCTGAAGCGCCTAGAACTGCTGAAAGAGGCGCTAGACATACTAGTTGAAGCAATTCATAAGGAGCCCTTACACTGGGGAGCATGGTTGGAACTTTCATCATTAATCACCGATAGGAACAAGGTATGGAACATTTAGTGTTTCTAAATTTATTTTTGTATGTTTTATGGAAATGAGTCAGCAGTTGTATGCATGTCTAAAACTCTTTGCTTGAGTGTGGTTTCAGTTGCCTGAGACTGCAGTCGTGTGTGTGTGTGTGTGTGTGTGTGTGTGTGTGTGTGTGTGTGTTGGTGTTGTTGACAACAAAGGCCTTAATGGCTGGAAGCTGAATTTGTGTCAGTCTTTTTGTTGTGCATATATGTGACTCAGCATCTCCACTATATGGCGAGTAGCAACTTTCCTTTTCATAATATTGTTTCTCTTTGCTTGAGAGATTTTTTCTAAGAATATATAGCAGAAACATCAATACTACAGACGTAATTGTAAGTATTGTTGTAAGATACATACATTAAACACTTAAAAACAATTGTAAATAAAAAGGAGAGTACTGAGGAACAGCACGTGTGCATCTGTCAGTACGAGCAAGGCTAACAATGACAAGCACAAGAGGGGACTTAGGGGATGTATACAATTCTTGATCTGTATACGGCCACCCCTTTCTCTGCACATGCACTTCTCTGAACAAGAGTTGACTTTTTCTTCCCTGCAGTATCTTAGGGCGTATATGCCCCTGGACGATTGGGAAGTCACGGAAAAACTCGGGAATTCTTTCATCCAGGAAAAATACAGGAATTTTTCATTGTTTTGGTTGTGAGTTAAATTTCTGTAATTTTGAGTAGTAAGAACTGATACTCCAACAAAAAATTTTACTTTAACCCACTACAGCAGGTATAAAACGTAAATGAGAGAATAACACCAAAATAAAACCATAGTTGCAAAGGAAATGCACCATTTGCAACAACAAAGCACGGTGCACACACCAGTATCTGCCAACAACCAAATGTGTCAAAGGCTTTGGGACAAAGACTGTGCAATACTTCCTAACAACATACTGTTTTCAATGAGCATGACATCAGAACTGTTAACATTTCTTGTAAGTCAGGGGAAAATATTATGAATGGTGATTTGAGAAGCATTACTTTCACAGTAAATTTCCTTTTACGCAAGATGATTCATGTTGTGTGTTAGAATGTGCAATAACGAGATGGACGCTGGAGCATTCGTTCTGGTTTTCAAAGACGAGACATTCCCAGAGACAGTAAAAATAGTGGTCTAATGGTGTGACATAAAACCATATGCACCACCTTCTGTTAGCTATTTTAAATGTGTACACTGTGCTCACACGTTGTCAAGCTGTATGAATGACCTAATCTGTGAAGACTGTGATTAATTACTGTACGATAGTACCCTGTGTGAAAAACTACTGATCTGTGCCAACTGACAGGAGAGGTATTCTCCTTACTCACAGGCTTGCCTAAAAAAAGACAAGATTATGAAAGCTATGATGTTTTAATATAATTTAAGGCTCAAGAGAAATATGAATTCTGTGCAAATGATGATAAATTTTGTGCAAATACTAAACAAGATACCATCAACTGCAAAAAAGGGCTCACTACACAAATCGCCCTCCAGTTGGGGGGGAAAAAGGGTGTCCTCCACACCAAGGCACACCACAGAGATTGTCACCCAGTGCCCTGACAAGAAAGGACCATAGTGCAGAGAGCTGTGTCAAACCAGTCTTTGGACAGAATACCACAACAACAACATTGTGCGATATGTCTGTCACTTTAGTAAGACTCAGATTACAGGCCTACTGTCTAATAAAAAAAAATGAGTGTAGGGAAAGATTTGTAACCAGTATTGAATCCCACACTTCATCCTTACAAATATGTGAAAGTTAAACTGCATTTATTAACACTAGTCATCCTGTAAGATGTCCAGGATATATCAGAATGCAGCCATTCAATCTGATGCCACTAGTGTTGGTGAACAACTAACAATGCACTTCGCCCCAGCCTGGGCATCTGGAAGCTACCCTCCCACATTCCACATCCCTAAAATAAGAGTTTGATTATGAATCCTCAAAATGACCTAAAACACAAATGGGCATTCCGCAATGTCTTGGCACAATGTCACGACACAGCCCCAGGTCCGAATCACGTACAGTACCCGATGCTGCGTTAACCCCTCAAGCATGACGCTGCCCTCCACCCGACTGCACCTGCAGCGTGACATCTGTTGTGCAAGTCTGTGAGTGCTGTGTTCCTCCCATACTGCAAATGCTATATCTAATGCAGTAATGGAAATAAAATTCTGCAAAAATTTAAGGTGAACACTTAAAGCTATAAGGATGAAATAGACGAAATCACTTCAGGCACAAAAAGTTTAATCATGTTATAAAATTAATTGTTTACAAGGTTTTTTGAGAGTGATAAAGTTCAAAGCATGGCACAATACATAATGCTGGGTTTGCAGGGCAGGTTTTGCATCTATATGATGTCTCTCTTCTTTGCTGTTTTGTTGCACACAGCACAGGTCTCCTTAGGCCCACTCTTCCATTTTTTGTTGCTAGATTTTCTTCTGGGAAGTGTCTACCGGTAAGTCGGTGACAGTCACTGACATCAGGTCTTCCTTGCTTCTGTTCAATGGCACTTTGGTGGTAATTAGCTATGAGCTCATCTATGAGCTTCACTCTAAATTCTAAATGGTCCTTCTTATTTCCATTCTGACAATAAAATTTGTAAGCATTTAAAACAGCCACATTCAACAAATGCTTAAAAAGTTTTTTGTACCAAACCTTGCTTAAGGAATGATTCTAGTAACTGGTCTTTAAAGTCCACTCCCCCCATGTTCTGGTTGTAGTCAGAAACACTGAGTGGGTATCTGGGTCACTTGCACCTTTTACTCTTCTTTGCACATCTACTGTTGATGCACCATGCTTTGTTGTTAGCATTGTAACTTCCCTTTTATCCTTCCATTTCCGAGCCACCAATTTCCCCCTTTTGTGCACCGATGATCTGTCCTTTCTGTAACTTCCTATTTACAATATGTGACAGTCCTTTCCTAGAAGTTTTAATTTTTCCTACTGCATTAGTATTCCTGTCCACAAGTCTTTGGAACAAGTCAGAACTGGAATTGAAATTGTCCATATACACACACCTACCTACATCTAACAAATTTTCACACTAATTTAACACCGCCTTTGTTGACTATAGATCATCATCTTTTGTTATTTGACAATTAAGATCAGTATATCTTCCAGTGTACAAAATAAAGTTCCATAAATATCTATTTTTGTCACACAGTTCTAAAAATCTCGTCCCAAAGCGTGCTACTTTCAAAGGTACAGGGTGTGGTAGATAAGTAATGAGACTCAAGTCTAGAAAAACAAATTTATTGATCCAATTTGTACAAAACGTTAATATTCTTCAAAGTACTCGCCTAGGGCATCGACACAATGTTGCCAGCGCGTTTTCCAAGCTTCATAGGCCCCACTGTAGTCCGTTTGAGTTATCCCAGTTAGTGCCTTCGTGACAGCACGTTGGATGTTCAGAATATCGTCGAAACGATGACCCTTCAGGCATCTTTTGACCTTCGGAAATAGGAAGAAATCAGGAGGACTCAAGTCAGGGTTGTATGGTGGCTGTGGCAAAACTTCAACTCCAATTTGGGTCAAGTAGGAGGTCACGAGGAACGCTGTGTGCGCCGGAGCGTTGTCGTGGTGGAGACGCCAGCGTTGAGCAAGGTCCTGTCGCTTCCGTTTGACAGCTCTGCGCAATCGCTGAAGGACTTCTTTGTAGAATTCGGCATTGACAGTCTTCCCCTGAGGGACAAACTCTTTGTGAATTAACCCCCGCTTGTCGAAAAACACAATCTGCATTGTCTTGATGCGGGACTTTGACATTCTTGCTTTCTTCGGCCGCGGGGGTGCCGGTGTGTGCCACTCCGAGCTCTGGGCTTTCGTCTCCGGGTCGTACTGGAATGTCCACGATTCGTCGCCTTTACTACGTTGTCTAAAAAGTGTGGATTATTTTCCAAATCATTCAACATCTCACGGCAAACGTCCACTCGTTGTTGCTTTTGTTCGGCGGTGAGCACTCGGGTAACCAATTTTGCGCAAACTTTCCTCATCATCAAATCTTGCGTAACAATTTGGTGAACCGTAAATTTATTCACGGAGACCTCATCGGCGATCATTTTGAGACTTAAACAACAGTCGGAGTCCAGGAGTTCCTTCACTTTGGCCACCGTTTCATCCACACGACTCGTTGAAGGGCGTCCAGATCGTTCCATGTCTTCAACGGATTCCCTCCCGTTTTTAAATTCATTAAACCACCGGAACACTTGAGCTCTTGATAGGGAGTCTTCTTTGTAGGCCTCCGTAATCATAGCAAAAGTTTCCGAAGCAGTTTTGCCCAAGCGAAAGCAAAATTTGATTGCATACCGCTGTTCTATCGAGCGATCCATCTTCAGCGTTTTCACAAGTGTCACGGGCACACAAACAACGTAATATGCGAAGCTCGACCCTCACTGCACCAGAGCTCCGACACGACTGCGAACTGGTTCTATTGTTAGCTCAGATCCCCCACCACATGACATACAGGTGGAGACCGCCCTGCGAGCGACTGGGGCGCCGCACGGCGGCCAGTCTCATTACTTATCTTATCTACCACACCCTGTATGTACTGCTTCCAAGAGTGTCTCCCTTTCCACAGCAACAAGGATTCGTCAACGCTTTTGTTACGTCCTGGCTTATAAGATCTCTGAAATCTTGCTTTCAAATGCTTTATTACTGGCATAATTTTATAAAGGGTTTTACTGCCATGTACATTTTGGTGTTCCGTGTTGTCCGCAAAATGTAGAAATCTTGTCCGGAGATGAAATCTTTCTTCACTCATAACATCAGGGAAGAAGGGCGTTTCTAGGTAAAATACATTTTAGCCGATCTTTTACACACTATCCCCATCAGTAAAAATAGAGCTATCTATTATTTTGTTGTCAAAGAACAATTCAAAATAAGCTAAGTGCCCTGCATTACCACGAATTCGGAGTTTCAGCCTACCTTCACCAATACTCTTTGTAAATGCAGTAGAAGCAGAAATAGGGTCACATTCCTTCCAGTCAGGCAAGACTGCATACTGCACAGTAGATTCATCATCTTACGAATCATCAGAAGACAATGAAAACTCGTCTTCCTCAATATCACTCTCCATCAAAGTTGCAGAACTCCATCTTCCATCAGCTCAGCCATAGCGCACAACCTAAGGAGAATCGTCAAGCACACAAAGACAAAAACATTCGTAACCCACATAAATCACAAATGCTGACTCCCGAACTCCATCAACATGAAGCTAAGGAACATATGGCACTGCTATCTAGTGGCCGTCATTCAAATTGCATTGGCCAGGAGGATCAACGAATGCAAAAAGCGCGGACAGCATATGACATCGCACACGCTGGACAAGCAGTCTGCGGTGGATGGCATATGTTGTCACACACGCTTGAGGGGTTAATTACCCCACTTGAACACAAACATAATGCTCTTGACCTCTTTAATTGTCTCAGTGATGTGGGTGAATTTCCCTCAAGTGGAATGAAAATGTAATTTATCCCAATAAGGAAAGACCCTCCTGAGATGGACACCTATCATTCTTTTTACTTGATAAATGTTTTATGCGAGTGAATTGGATGAATGATAAACAAATAACTTAATTGGATTCTCAAGACTAAAAGAATTCTGTCCAAATTCCATTGTGGCCTTCAGGAGGACCAGTCTATAAACAGCCACCTAATTTGTCTGTAATTCGTTATCAGAATGGCATTTGCTTGCCACCAACACATCGTTACCTAATGTTATATTGTTTGTGCTCTGTAAGAGTGGGGCTTTAGTGGTGTCCTTGATTTTATCTGGAATTTTTATGTCATATTGCCATTCATGTCCAAGTATGTGTTTCCCACAGTCTTCCTCATATGCAGGAAAACTGTCTCACTTGGCTTTTGCCAATAGGTATAAATTGACATGTAGAGATTGTGGAGTCTACAGTCTAACCTTCACCGTATGTAGATGATTTCTGCATCTGCTAAATATCTTGAAATGTAAGTATCGCAGAATGCCAACTATAAGAAAGGCATATCTTGGGCCCTCATCCATGACTTTCATTTCACTACTGCCAGAACACGTGGAATGCAATTCTGCAGTCACAAATTGTCCATCTTTAATAGCATACGGTAGTAGAAACATACTACTAGGTTGGTACATAAGTTTGCAGTGTTTTTGTTTTGTATGTCAATATTCCTGTTGCTTCGGTTTAGGTATTGATATTTTTCATTTGTAGTTCACTGTTGTATTTGAGTTTACAAATTGTCACGTTGTCTTTTGGAAGCAGTGATTGGAGTTCTGGACACTAGAAAATGGAGTGCAAAGTGCAGAAATCGCAACGTTTCAGACATATTCTTCTGTTTGAGTTCAGTGGAAGGGTGACAGCAGCAGAGGCAACCAGTAACATTTGCATCATGCCTGGGGATAATGCCATTGGACAGAGCATGGTGAGAAAATGGTTTTCTCATTTTAAGGAGGATCATTCTAAAATTTTGGCTCTACACATTCAGGAAGACTTCCAGGGTTTGAAGGGTGATGAAGTGTGATCATTCCACCATTGGGTGACATTTGCGTTCAGTGGGGAAGGTTCAAAAATTGGGTATATTGGTACCACATGCTCTAAGCCAAAATCACAACAGTCAACAGATGGCCATGTATGCATCTCTGCTTGCTCGTTATCAATTGGCTAGTGAACAACACTGACCGTTCCTATCCTATACCATTACTGGTGACAAGAAGTGGTGTCTTTATGCTAACATAAGGAGCAGGCAGCTGCCTATACAAATATCTGTGTGCATCCATAAAAGAAATTTTATGCGTCCTGGGGAACAGCAAATTGCTTCCCTGAGGTGTAACCATATCTGCTGACCTATATCAACAATAGAGATGTCTTGCAGACCCAATCAAACGACGACGACCAATAAGAATGCGTGAAGTGATGCTACTCAACAATAACGCCTGCCTGCATTCTGCTAGACTGACAAAGACACTATACAGAAGTTGAGTTGGGAAGTCATTCCATACCTACGTTATTCACCGAATCTTGCACCCTCAGATTTTCATATCCGCTCTGTATCAATCAATCTTCCAGGAATTTCTTTTCTGGATGAAAATGCACTCCAAACATGGCTCTAACAGTTCTTTGCCTCAAAACCATGTGGTTTCTACAGTTATGGGATCGAAAAGCTACCCCAGTGTTGGCAGATAGTTGTAAATCGTGAGTGGGAATATATTATTGGTGACTAAAGTCTCTGTTACCTGTGTATGTTGTGTTTATTAAACTTATGAAGAAACTCTGAGCTTGTACTTCAACCTCATTTGTTGTTGGACTAGTTCCTGATGTTAAGCTAACATGACTTTTCATATGTGCCTGCTGAAACAGAAGTATCAGACAAAATTTTGTACTAGAAGCTGCCGTAACAACTCTTCTTGGAGGCCTAATTACTCCACTCTGCAACTTAATAAAGTTGTCATAGTATCGCACTTGGTCTACAGTTACCTGGCCTATGGATCTGCGGGCCCTTCGGTGCTATGCCTTTTAGATCCAGAACATCACTGTGAGATCAGACTCTCAACTGATGCCTTTCAGAAGAACCCTGCAGATGCCTGTCCTCTGTCTAAAGGCTGTCATCCAAATTCTCCCTGTTATCTTCCTGGCCAAAAGCATATGACCACCACAAAAATTACCTCAGTATAGTGTCCTGATATTAGCCAGTCTACAATCCATGGTCTCTGAACTACACGTCAGTTTTCTGAATCTCCTCTCATGAGAAATCTCATGAACACCCCCTTGAATGGTCCCTTGCCCTCATTGCCATCTAGATCTATCATCCAGGATTTGCCTATTCTATCACAACTGTTGTGTTCAATGGTGAACGAATTCCAAAGTTCTGAAATGAATTTACACAGATGGATCTGTGTTGGTGGGCAAATGGGCTGTACCTTCATACGTACGAGAGGCAGCGAACAACACTTCTTGCCACAGGAATGTTTCTTTAGTGGTGATCTGTTAGCCATTAAGCCATGACTCTGAACAGCTTACTAGCCATAACTCATTGCTACCACCAATATACACTGGAACTGTCATTCAAGAACTTCTCGATGAATTCCAAATCACCAGTTGGCTGATCCTACTACCCTAGAACACTAGTCACGTCGGAATTCTGTGAAATGTACATTTGGCCAAAGAGGCTATAAAAAAAATGCCCTAGAATTAAAAAGTACTGGGCAAAGATATATGGAGAATTATCCTCCCAACTACTTCTTGCATCATGGAATTGGGAGGGTATGATTCAGTTGCCAATAACACACTGTACACCGTAAGTATATGCTTGGCTACCACAGGGCCCCAGCCTTTGCAGCATTCCTTGTTTTCTGTGCTGCAGGCTTCTACTTCCTCTATACCATTCCCTCTCTGCCTCTCCATCAGATGGTTACCTTGGTGCAAATGCTGCTGCTTGGACCCAGTTTATGATTTGGAACTAGAGTTTCCACTTCCAGCATTGTGAACAATGTTTGATTAAATAAATACATGGTCCCCATTGTTGAATTTGATGTGCCACCAATTTTCAAATTTCTCCAGAAGTGCAGACCATGCAGGGAAGGTCACCCAATGCCATGTATGCTCCAGCACTGTGCCTTATTGTCTTGATTTTCACCCTTCCCTTTAATAAGGTGGTACACCCAGAACACAGAACAGTATCCATCCTGTTATGGGGAGGGGGGGAGGGGTCGTGAAGAACCTGCTTGGTGGTAGCCCCTTGATGATGGAGGGATCACACTGTTGGTACCTGAACTGAAAACTCCCCGTGTGTGCCAAGGAGTATGTGCCAGTCATGACTGAGGCACAGGGACTCGGAGCAGTGGATTACTGGCCAGATAGCTGTTGCTGAGGCTGGGTGGCGCCCACAAGGAGAGCCCACATATGGAGGGGATGACACCATGGCTGGTGGCCATATGACTCTATCAGCATCTATGGAAGGAAAGTTCCCCCAGTGGGCTTACCACCCTTTGGTGAGTTCGTGCTTGATTACCAAGGGGCATCAGCCTTTGTAGCACCTTTTCCCTTCCAAGCTGCATGTCTGTCCTTGTGTTATTCGTTTTTCCCCTCCCTTGGGGAACATGTATGGGATATTTTTGGGGATGTGTTCTTAATTTTCAGTAGCCTGACAGCAGAACAATACCTCCATTGTTTTTTTCCTTCTTTCTTCATTCTCCATCTCTTATTCTTCCTCTGCTGTGGTGTCTAAGGTTCCTCTTTGTTTTTCGTCCCTGTGAGCTCCTGAAGGCTGGCACATGTGACTGACATGTAAAAGGTGACTGAGTAAGGTGTAATTCCCAACTCCAGGCCAACAGGTAGGGTTTGCAGGTACTCCATGGTACAGGCCTGGACCAGGGAGGGATGATTGCTTGAGCTGTTATCTTCTCATATTGCCAATTGTTCCCTTGTCAGATGTTCGGGTAATGTGACCTGATGTCAGAACAGTCATGTAAGGTGGGTGAGCCCCTATCTGAGGTGCCCCCCACCCCCACCCCCTCCTCCCAGTGGGAATGAGCCCACCATTGGAGATGGTGGCAATCACGAGAAATTTTCTCGCAATGTACCATCACCATCTCAGTCTACATCTATGAAACGCAAACGGAATGAGACTAAAGATTCCAAGACTCTCCCAGCTGCACCCCGTTTCCTTGTGATATCACGTACTGGATGAGGTCAGTCTTTTGCTATGGTTAATCCATTTATTATTCAGAAAAGTGCTGATGCAGTTGTCAACCCTGTAAAATCGTACTCTCATTTGAGCGATGGCACTTTGCTTTTGAAGACTAATTGTGGTTCTCAAGCACAACTATTGCTTGCAGCTTCATTCCTCCACAGGTATCCTGTTGGTGTTGTGGCCCGTCAAACACTGAATTCTTTGTGTGGTCCTAAGCTACTTGATAGTTTGACTGAATGGAAATCCAAAACTACCGCTCTCATCAGGGCATCACTGCAGTCCATGGGGGTGATGAAAAAGGTGGATGCATCTTTTGTGCCTACACACTTTTTCTCACCTTTGATAGAGTAGTGCTTCCATCAAAGATCAAAGCCGACTAAGAAGTCATCGCGGTTCGACCTTACATTCCGAACCTGATGTGCCGCTACCAGTGTCAATGTTACAACCAAACTCGAATGTCCTGTTTAAGCCCAGCCAAATGCATTACATGGTAGGGATGCTCAGGAGAGTGCTTGTCCACCTCCCTGTCCCCACTGTATCAGTTGCAGCGGCGACTATGCAGCCTCATCCTGAGAATGTCCCATGTATCTTGATAAGTGGGCCATCCAGGAGATCCAGGTGATGAAAAAGTGCCCTACCCTGTTGCTCAAAAGTTTTTGGCTAGGCGGAAACCCTCCATTTTAAAATCTTTCACTTACAGTACCATTCTGCTCCATGAAGGTCACAGCCATGGAGACTTGCGAACTCAAATTGAGCATCACGGTTGTAAAATGGCCCAGTGTCATGGTTGCATCCCCATTTTCTCCTCCAGCCATGCAACAGGCCATCAAAGTTTCACCTCCGGCAGGAAAATTACATGCTACACAACTGGCAGACTGGAAAGGACAGAAGGAATACTCCCACAAAGACTTTATATCCCCCCCGGCCAACCAAAACCTGAATCTTCCTATGCCAACTACAAAGGCTCAAAAAAACTGAACAAAGGCAAACAGTCTTCTCCTTTGTGGACTCGGAGATATTCTTCCATGTTGTCACCATGTTGTATCCTCACCTGGCAATCACAGTTTTGCCAGAGTGCACTACCAACCGTTTCTCTGCCCTGGAATCTGCTGGCCAATCCAGGCAAGTACCTCTCCCATGGATTGACCCAGTACCACACTAGATTGAAACTCTTTCAGTATTAGTATTAAAGATCTGCTGGAGGTGTGATCCCATTAAGTGTTGAATCCTCTTAGAAAAGCTTGCAGGGATATGTCTGCTCAGGTGCCTTATTATCTTGAGCCTGGTGTAAGATGTGCATTAGTTCTTGAAGGTCGAAGGCCTTAGAAAGTCTGGGGTTTGCATTCTCCATCTTCTGTATATGATCAGGGATACAAGTGAGTCATGTTGGAATTTGTATAGCAAGGGCAACTGCAAGTTTTACGGGCATTCAAAGTAGTCACCAGCGTTATGTATAACCCGTTGCCAGTGATATGGAAGTTGTAGAATATTCTTAGCAGTGCCTGTTCTGTTGATGATTCAAATGGAGCACTCTGTTGCCTGATGAATCTCTGTAACAGTTCTGAAGTAAATCCCGTGAAGTGCTTCCTTCAATTTAGGATTCAAGCTGAAGTCACAAGGACTGAAGCTCGAGAAGTAAAGTGAGTCGTATAGCACTTCCCAGACCTTCATGTAGAGCAAGCATGAGAACTTCCTGGACAATGTGATTACTGGGTATGGGTCATGGGTCTTTCACTAGGATGACTCCTGGGTCTTTCACTATGATCCAGAGTCGAAGAGGCAGAGTATGGATGGCACAAAATGTCATTGCCGTGCCAGAAGGTGGCTCGCATGAGCAAGTCCCGGATGAAGTCTATGCGCATTGGTTTTTTAATGCAAATGGGTTAGTGCACCACGAGTTCGTGTCCCCTGACCAGACCGTCGGTGCTCAGTTTTATGTGGCAGTGCTCCAGAGACTGAATCATAGGGTCACCTGCATCAGAAAGGAGACTGATACCATGTGTATTGTCATGGCCTTCTGGACCTGTATTGGTGTGACAATGGTGCTGCAGCTGCCCTATGGTCCTGACTTGGTCCCAGTGGGCTTTTTTTAGTTTCTTCTGCTGAAAAGGATCATTAAAGGAAAGCATCTAGAGTCTGTGGACAATGTGCAAGCTACTTAGATGGCTTCCATGAAGAGAATCCCGATTGAGGAGGTCCAGAAAGCTTATGATGCATGGAAATGCCACTGGTAAGTGTATTGATGCAGAAGGGTCATACTTTGAAGAATTTTGTTTTTAAACCTATCCAAGCAATAAATTAAAAAAATACACTCCTGGAAATTGAAATAAGAACACCGTGAATTCATTGTCCCAGGAAGGGGAAACTTTATTGACACATTCCTGGTGTCAGATACATCACATGATCACACTGACAGAACCACAGGCACATAGACACAGGCAACAGAGCATGCACAATGTCGGCACTAGTACAGTGTATATCCACCTTTCGCAGCAATGCAGGCTGCTATTCTCCCATGGAGACGATCGTAGAGATGCTGGATGTAGTCCTGTGGAACGGCTTGCCATGCCATTTCCATCTGGCGCCTCAGTTGGACCAGCGTTCGTGCTGGACGTGCAGACCGCGTGAGACGACGCTTCATCCAGTCCCAAACATGGTCAATGGGGGACAGATCCGGAGATCTTGCTGGCCAGGGTAGTTGACTTACACCTTCTAGAGCACGTTGGGTGGCACGGGATACATGCGGACGTGCATTGTCCTGTTGGAACAGCAAGTTCCCTTGCCGGTCTAGGAATGGTAGAACGATGGGTTCGATGACGGTTTGGATGTACCGTGCACTATTCAGTGTCCCCTCGACGATCACCAGTGGTGTACGGCCAGTGTAGGAGATCGCTCCCCACACCATGATGCTGGGTGTTGGCCCTGTGTGCCTCGGTCGTATGCAGTCCTGATTGTGGCGCTCACCTGCACGGCGCCAAACATGCATACGACCATCATTGGCACCAAGGCAGAAGCGACTCTCATCGCTGAAGACGACACGTCTCCATTCGTCCCTCCATTCACGCCTGTCGCGACACCACTGGAGGCGGGCTGCACGATGTTGGGGCGTGAGCGGAAGACGGCCTAACGGTGTGCGGGACCGTAGCCCAGCTTCATGGAGACGGTTGCGAATGGTCCTCGCCGATACCCCAGGAGCAACAGTGTCCCTAATTTGCTGGGAAGTGGCGGTGCGGTCCCCTACGGCACTGCGTAGGATCCTACGGTCTTGGCGTGCATCCGTGCGTCGCTGCGGTCCGGTCCCAGGTCGACGGGCACGTGCACCTTCCGCCGACCACTGGCGACAACATCGATGTACTGTGGAGACCTCACGCCCCACGTGTTGAGCAATTCGGCGGTACGTCCACCCGGCCTCCCGCATGCCCACTATACGCCCTCGCTCAAAGTCCGTCAACTGCACATATGGTTCACGTCCACGCTGTCGCGGCATGCTACCAGTGTTAAAGACTGCGATGGAGCTCCGTATGCCACGGCAAACTGGCTGACACTGACGGCGGCGGTGCACAAATGCTGCGCAGCTAGCGCCATTCGACGGCCAACACCGCGGTTCCTGGTGTGTCCGCTGTGCCGTGTGTGTGATCATTGCTTGTACAGCCCTCTCGCAGTGTCCGGAGCAAGTATGGTGGGTCTGACACACTGGTGTCAATGTGTTCTTTTTTCCATTTCCAGGAGTGTACATTGCTTTAGAGACAAAACCTGTAGATGAAGACTGACTGTAATGGCTACAATGGTGCCAAACATCCACAAACTAGTTTGTGCGTAATTTGTTGTAATCTTGCACAATAAAGTCTGACTGTGATAGAAAGATGAACATTTTCTTGACCCTCAGCATAAAGACGTTTCCTTCAAAAACAAACAAGAAAACTGCTGCATCATTCATAGTTACAGACCTTGGAAATGCAGTTGATATTGTCAATTACAAAACATTCAGAATTCCCTCGCTGTCACAATAGTTAGTATAGACTTCTTAGTGGTTGACATGATAGCCAGGATGGAAAGTAACCATTTAATGCAAGTTTCGTTTTGAATCCCACTTGGACAAATTTGTGTTATTGCATTAATCTGAAGAGGAAAAAAATTGACAGCAGAAATAGCTATTGGTCTTGATCAGATAATTTCATCCCTCAAAATGGAATAGCATGTGAATCCTTTACCATTTAATATCCTGTCCAAAGGTATCCGATGTCAAAGAACATCGGTATTGTCAGGAAGGGTATCTATGAGGCGGGTAATAAATCTCATATTGCATACCAACCACCTCCTCCCAGCTATCTAGGGGGATCTTCCAAGGGCACCATGGATTCTGGGTGCGTGGACAGGTGTGTATTCTTGTGTGCTCAGTTTTGGTGTCTTTCCATGTATTTTCAGGATGAGGTGAGATGAGAAATGTAATTGGGTTCTGCAGAAGCCTCCTGCTCTATTTCTGAGACTTATATTGGAGACTGAGCTTGCTGGAAACATAGTAATGCTTCAGCATATCATTGTCACATTGAGAGAAAATAATATTACTTGTAAAATATGTATACTTCACAACGTAAATTTGACCATGTATCCTGTGTAGCACTCAGTCCATAGAAACACATACGGTCCCAAATTGTCGTGGTAACACAATCACTGTGAGATGTCTCACAGATATATTTGGATATGAAACTGACTCATTGCAGTTTATAAATAGGGTGAAGCACCTGACTTTTACATCTCAAATAACAATTGACTCATTTTGATATTTGTAATAACTTTTCAGTTAATCACTGGCCAGGTTTCATGGAACAGACACATTTTCACAACTTCATCAGTCACCTAGATACAGGTATAAAATTGTGTATTTTTAAACAGGTCAATTTTTTGCTTTATGATATGAGGTCTGTATGTGATAGATTCGGTGATATAACACTTTTGTAGGTCTGACTGGACATTACGGAGTAAAAATGCCTCGAGTATGGTGATTTTTGTGCTGTTGTTGCAGTTATTTCAGTGGTGCACCACTCAGAAACTTGCACCACTCTGCACAAAAATTAGCACCACCAAGGCAAGTGCTACATGATGGTTATGCTGCTCTCGATGGAGTGGAGTAAATTTCGACATTGTGCACCATTCAGACTGTCGCAACAATAGCAGAATTTTTCCACGTAACTATTTGTTACACCTACAAAAGAGTTTTCGCTGGGTTTGTCTTGTACGGATCTGCTGTTCTTTTGCAGAAAGGCCCATTTAAAAAATACAAAATTTATGACTGTGTCTAAATGGTTATTGATCTAAAGATCTGTTTTGATTTTTGTTTTATGAACCCCTGATTACTATTCACTCCTGTGAGAAGAGGTTAGAAACAACTTTCACAAGTCACAGATTTATTAGACATTTAAAAGTAAACTACCTCATCCCATACTCAAACTATACCATCATTCACTGAGGTTAATTGAGATTCATCAGGAAACATTACATTCTGCCAGTCAGGATTGATATTGTCCTCAGCAAACACTAGTCTCTAGTTAGTGACCTTCACAAAGCTTCTCCTTGATGCTGTCAGTTTGCTTTGTAAACCAGGCTCGTGAAGCCATAAGATACTACTATTCTGCATTTTGTGAAGCATACAGATTTTATGTTTATGTGCATTTAAAACAAGTTCCCAGTCTTTGCACCACATGGAAATCTTATGAAGATCTGGTGGATATTTATACAGCTTTTTTTTAGTACTTCATTATTGATAAAATCATCTGTAAAAAGTCCTTTAATATTTTCTGCTATGTGTCAATATAAAAAACGAACAACAAGGATCCATTACACTTCCATGGTGCATGCCTGAAGTTACTTCTACTACTGTTCATGACTATCCATTCAAGATAAGATGCTCAGAATAAAGTCTAGGATTCTATAACAGACTGATATCATTGAGATTGGATGGCAGTTTCTCGGGTTGTTTCTTATACTTCCTCTGAAAGGTGTGATCTGCCCTTTGTAGCGATTTCAGTATCTCTACCGCTCATCTCTGCAATGGTGTGAGAATTAGACTGGAGCAAGGAGAGAGGGAAGAAGGGCTGAAGAGATATGTTAGGCAATGGAACTTTGACAGCTGTTTATATGTATGACCAAGGAAATAACTTCAATTTATTATTAAATACTTTATGAGGTGCTTGCAACATCTCAGAAGTGATAGTTCAGTATATACATCTTCATTTGATTTTACCGAGCAGGTTGGTGACGTGGTTCTTTACAATAGAATGTAGCTGGTTTGCTTCCCCAAGCCAATCTTACGCTTCATCTCATTTTCAATTGGATGTAAAACTATGATCATTCTTTTTCTGATTCTGTACTACCTTGTTTCCCTTCTCCTCTCTCTCCTGCAAAGCAACAGTTCTGTCATATTTGTTACTTATTTCTCTTTTCTCAGTTTTAGGAATTGGAACAATATGAGCATCTGAAACAAAGAATTTCTGTTATTCACTAATTGGAATTGCACAAGACTGTTATTTAGTTTCCGCTTGTTTTGATAGATAACTATGTAGATGGAGTCAGTATTTATGTTGAAATTTCTTTTCTTGATCTTCCCATTTTTAGGTTAGATGCTCCGTAGAATGTGTATTTACTGGCAATTATTATTAATGTAAAAATAATTTTGGTTTCAGTTTATTTTGCTGTATAAATTAGCTTTTGTATTGAAATGACATTTTGAATTACAGTTGGACTCCCTTGTGCTACCAAGCCACTGGATCAAACATTTTTTTCTTGGACACACCTACTTAGATCAACAGCTTAATGATGAAGCACTTAAGATCTATAGTGTTCTGCGAACTAATGGATTTGAGAACTGCAATTACATCTTAGCACAGACAGCAATTGCACATCATAATAGGAGAGGTAAATGAAAAATCTCTTAATTTTGTGTGTGTGGCATGAAGTGAGTGCTCACTCTCGCCTGCATACTCAGTCATACATGCAGATTGCTAATACCTTCCATTTCATGCTAAGGAATATATTTGTCATGTGGTTTTGTTTTATGTGGTGAATTTTGCTTCAGAAGAATGTTCAGTTTGACTTTTCATGTCTCTTCGTATGTGTTGTTGGCATTCTGTTACCGTCAGGAAGTAAATGTACACCAGAGCAAACATTTTTGTGAATTTTGTATTAGTGGTATGTGGGATGTGTCAGTATAAGATTTTGCACCTGCATGGTCCAGTAGTCTCTTCGGAAGGAAAGGATTACTATGATCTGAAGAGATATATATTCCAACAATGTTTCCTTCCCGGCTATGGCGTGGGAGGAACATGGGGCAAAGAGACGAGATATTTACTCTCCACAATACATAGCTTGCTCTACGACAAATGGGGATTTCTCTTTGGCTACAGCTATTATTCTTTATTGAACACATTGAGGACAGGTTTTGGGGAAGTAGCAGCAATTTTGAAAAGGAAAAGTGGTTCAATTCTGATTAAAATGGCATCCACTGCACAGCTGCAGGTTCTGCGCACCTGTGACAAACTGGGTTACATTCCTGTAACGGTCACCCCCACCCCCATCATCATCCTCAATGTAGTACAGGGTATCACCTACCACTGCAGCCTTTCTCAGACTAATGACGAGTTACATGCTGAAACTTCCTGGCAGATTAAAACTGTGTGCTGGACCAAGACTCGAACTCGGGACCTTTGCCTTTCGCGGGAAAGTGCTTTGATAGAGCACTTGCCCGTGAAAGGCAAAGGTCCTGAGTTCGAGTCTCGGTCCGGCACACAGTTTTAATCTGCCAGGAAGTTTCATATCAGTGCACACTCCACTGCAGAGTGAAAATCTTATTCTGGAGTTACATGCTAATTTGAAGCAACAGGCTGTACATTTTGTCCATCATGTTAAGCAGGGACCAGAGGCCAATACGGTTGATACTGGGGCCTTCATCTTGGATGCTGATGATGACTTATTGCCTGAAAAGGTCAAGGTGGTGATGTATCAGTGTGATGTGAGACCCCTCCCATGTGGTGCTTCAGATGCGCAAGATTCGGGTACATGTTGTAATGCCAGCCCTGTCTGTTAGAATTGTGAATGTCAGTTGCACAAGAAGCTCGTTGTGACGCTCCCTGTGTCTATCAGCTGCAGGAAGCACCATTCTCCCTTTCTACCAGACGATACCATCTCTGAAAGAGAAAAGGAAATCCAAGAATTCAAGATTCTTGACTGACTGGCATATCAGGAGGGCAACAAAAAATGATTGAATCCTGTACATATGATGATGACGTTTGCTACAAATACAATGTCATCCTCTCTAGTGATGCTTCTTGAACGCACCTGCTACCTTGGTGTTTTGCCCCCCTTCTTGCACCTCTGTCCTACTGCCTCCCCCACACACACACACTCTGTGAATGTTGATTCTCCATTCACCAGGGACATCGATCTGCAGCCAAGAAGCAACACCCTCTTCCAGCATCTCTCACCAGGAAAGGGACTCTCAGGACGCTCCCCTTCCATGATTATGCTGATGTGCAACCAGATACCAGCCAGTGGATGGAGGAGCCACAAGTTGCCGATTGTAGGGTGTCACATTCCTCCTCTGTCCCAGAAACTAGGGCAGACAGGCCTCGTGAACGCCAAAATAATCCAAGGGGAAAAGGGACAAAAAGATGTCTCCCAAGGCGAAGGAGGTTCCAGTGGTCCTCATGCCACCAGACTTCACATGTGGGGACTCTCTACCTTAGGTGGTGTACCTGATGAAGTATCTTCACTAGCAGAATAGAAATGTGGAAAACACAAGCCCAAAAACAATTTATTCGACTCACCAAAACGAAACAATAATGCAATCTCCAGAAGAACCAAAGACCCAGTCTCAACTGCAGATCGTCACAAATATAAAATAACAAATAATAATAGAAAAGACATGACTTTTCCTGGGGAGAGATCACAATAAAACAATTCTACAACGTCAAGATGTCTGTCAACTATACCAGGTCCATCTGCAAGAGATAGGCCTGCTAGAAGAGGCGTTTGGCCATGGCTGCCAGGGTGACAGCTCTGTATACTTCCAAGCAGTGCATCAAACTGCCCTTGCCGGCAGTGCGCTGCGCTATAAAGCCTGTTTGGTGGATGTATCTGCCAGAACTATATGTGATCGCGTGCCTGGTGTATCAAAGTAGTTTCTGGGATAGCTGCGACCTCTGGTGAAGCTGTTCTGCAGGCTACACAAATGGGTAGCGGTCCCTAGCGGCCTTTGGTGGAGACCTGGTGTTGTGTTGCATTGTGTTGTGGCCACTGGTAAATATTTGTGGTGACATAAACATGGTACTTAGGGAAAGCAGGGAAGGCGTGGACGGGGTGTAATCAGTTACCATTGGTTGCACAGAAACCACAAATACTTTATTTTTAAAAAACAAAACTCTCATTAACATCATTTTTAAAAGATTTTACTACACTGGCAGCTGAACACCTTATTAGAAGAATTGCAAGTTATTGTTGGCTGCAGACCACAAGCAGTGTTACACACAATAAACGGCTGAAGGCCTGATTAAGAAGGTTCAAAATTATTCGTGGGCTTGAGGCCAGAAGCAATTTCAAAAATACACAATGGCTGAAGGCCTGTATTACCAATAAGGTGAACAATTACACGTTAAAAATACCAAAAACCATTTTAACAGTCTTAATAACTGTAACAAGTTATAGTGACAGCTGAAGGCCTTATCAAGACAGAACTGAAACTATTTGTCGGCTGAAAGCCACAAGCAATGTTACAAACAATTAATGGCTGAAGGCCTAAATTACAAGTGAGGAAGGCAGTTACACATTACCAAATACTAAGATATTTTCTTCTTAACAATCAGCATGGTGACAAGCTATAGTAATGGCTGAAGGCCTGATTAAGAAAAAATTGCAAATTATTGATCAGCTGAAGGCCACAAACAATGTTACAAACAATTTACGGCTGAAGGCCTGATTAAGAAAGGATTCCAAATTATTGGGAGCTGAAGGCCACAAGCAATTTTCAGAATACTCAATGGCTGAAGGTCTGAATTACAAGTAAGGAAGGCAGTTGCATGTTGAAATACTAAAACCTTTTTAAAACAATCTTAATAAACAGTAACAGGCTGCAGGCCTTATTAAGAGAAAATTGAAAATAATTTGTTGGCTGAAGGCCACAAGCAGTGTTACAAACAATTAATGGCTGAAGGCTGGAATTACAAGTGGGGAAGGCAATAACATTTTAAAACTTTAGGGTAAATTTTAAACAATTATGACAACTTGTCCAAATAAGACGGAGTGATACAAAGACAGTGCTCCCTGAATCGACCTGAGGAAGGTGACTATGGCTGTGTAAGCGGTGAGACAGGCAGCCAAGAGTTGTATTCACGAAACAAGATGGCAACTAACATTAGGGGTAGTTTAAGCGCTGACTGACCGACTAACCAATTCGCCCAACGTCCGATCACCAGTACAACAATGGAATATTTTTAGGCAAGGGCGAAGAGACGGACAGCACCACATCTTCAGAAACACACCCAAGGCTGAAGGAAACACGAACCAATGTAGACCTCCGAAAAATCATAAGCACAGTACAATTCAACAGGCTGTCGAACTACATGCCGTGTCGGACAGCACCCGCATGATGAGGAAATGTACACTGCCGGAAAAGTACGCTAACTTCCAGGGCAGGTAACTGGGGCAATAGCGGCCACAAGGCAGAAAATACTGCTGGTTGCACTTCACTAATAAGAATAATACTAAATCAAAACTAACATCAAGGCGTAGGAGCAACTGATAGCTTCCGCCAACCTGACAGACTTCACTTGTTGCGGTTGGTCTCTCCGACCCTGGGAGCAGCAACACGCAGACAACAGCGAGAACTCAAACGGTGGAGGTTTCAGTACTGGACACGGTTCACTCAACTTCAGACGTCCTGGGTTTGGTTGTTGGCTACAGCCCCTCGGTCCGACAGTGCCTGCACACAGCCAGCAGTCCCGGCCTGCCCTCGCGCTGCAGACCTCTTCGCTGCTCCGTCCAAAGTTGAACTGATGTCCATTCTCCAGTTTCCAAATCTGGTATGCAGACAACATTAAGATAATTGCTCATTCAAAACCACAAGATACACACGGATCTGGGAAAGCAATTCCACCACCAACTCACAATACTAAAACCAGTCACTGTGAAACAACACAGATGAATTATAAATCGGCACAAACACAGATAAGCCAGAAGCGGTCAGAAAACCACATGCACTTCGTCTGCTGCGATGACCGACCGAACGACCAACCAACAGTCGTCCCCACTCAAGTCGGGCACGGGAAAGATCCCAGTATAATTTGTCAACTGTCAACAGCTTATTGCCATGAGGTCACTTGGTGGACACACACACACAAGTGAAAGCTGCACTACTTGAATATCATGGTCCATTCAACTAAAACTAGCTGAATCCAGTCCTTGACGTGGTCTTGCACTCTTGCGACCACATCCTTCCATCGGACAGTGCCTGTGTGTCACCAGCGGTTGGGCAAGTACTGGCTGTCCGGACCTCACTGCTGCTCCCTCCTACCTCACTGCTGCTCCGACCCAACTCACTAGCAGGACACACGACGACCCGGAAATACTAGAGGCTGCTCTAAAGATGGTACCACAGTACGCGCTATCGATAAGCGCTGCTGCTGCCACTCACGGGCAGAGAAGGTGAGCAAATGTAGTGGTGCCAGTGAACACACTAAGAAAACGTGACGCCACTATCGCTATTACAAGATGCCAAGCTATGAACGGCATCAACGTGAGCTGCACACAGCTCAGTGCCAACACAGATGACATATACCCCGCCGGCGAAACATTGCACTTGACAGTTCGCTTTTTGTCTATTTAGGTTGGCTACACTGTAATAGCGATGTTGCAACAGCAGCCTCTATACACACAGCAGACGATACAGTTTTCCGTCCCGTCTCGTAAATGCAAGCGATTGAGCGATTACAGTGTATATAAAAACTCGTTTTTAGTTGTACTACAATGACAGGAAGTAAACAACCGTATAACAATGCATGTAAAAGCATAACAATGCGCACCCTTTCGATAACGGAGCAAAGAAATACAAAAAACAAGCATCTGACGACTGGTACTTTCAAATCAATAATGTACGTAGTTTACAAAATAAATAATAACCGAGATTGCAATAAGTAACCAATATTAGTAATTTTTCACTCACCAATTTACAGCGATAATGGCGCAATTCCATCCAGCTCGCCATCTTCACTGTAGTCCGACTCATCGCCAAAACCGTCTTCATCGTCATCATCAGCAAGACAAATCATTAATTGTTCATGGCCACTGATAATTCCTTCTATTGTCTGTGCTGCTCGTATAAGCTTCTCGACGTGCTCTACTTTTTTTCTCCATGAGGCTGCATCCACAGTCACAAGAGCTTCACGCAACAGCTTTTCCACCTCTATTATTGCAAAGGACTTGTTGTTGTTCCTTACATACATTTTTACATCACTCCATATTAACTCAATAGGGTTGAAATGGCAGTGATATGGTGGCAGCCTTATTACAGTATGACCCTGCTCCTTGGCAATTTCGTCTACTACATATGTACGTGTCGTAGGCTTATTTTCTTTAACAAGAGAATACAACAGAACCTTTGTCATACTCATATCCGCTGCAATATTTCGAGCCTGTAACCACTGCACCTATAACTTCTTTCCTATCATTTGTGGTTGGGGCTTTGTTCTGTATCACCGAATGATATGGAGCATTGTCCATTACAATTGTTGTAGGGACAGGAACCTGTTTTAAAAGGTTCCTTAACCACTCAACAAATCGTGTGTGATCCATATCTTCATGGTAATCACCAGTCTTTTTCGATCTAAAAACTAAAAGTGCGTCAGGGACAAAACCACTGGAGGAGCCTGCATGAACCACAATAAATCTAGCTCCTCTTCCCGTCGGCTGATGGCCGCTACTGCTGGGTGTGTTATCCGTCCAACATTTACTGACAGCTTCCCCGGCATTAACCCACGTTTTGTCTAGCCAAATTATGGAATGAATGTCTCTGCCCACAAGTTTGTGCAAGAAAATGCTACGAGCGGTAACAATATGCGCCCTCTCTAACAGTACTTTGCGTCCGTCTAGCGTTTTGTAACGGAAACCCATATTTTTTAGCACAATTTTTAGGCCGCTTTTTCTTCTTTCCCGGGGTTTATAAAAATGTATTATTTGATCCAGACAGCTCGGAATCATTACGGCTCACTTCAGTATCTTCCAAGTTTTGTAGTAATACTCCCTTACTTACTACGGTTCTTGCACTAATACCAAGAGTTTTCGACGTACGTTCCACCACTTTGTCGGCAGGAATTGATGGCTGTCCATGAATGCTTATGTAGTTTTTCTCCTGCTCGTAAAACTCACGAGTTCTGCGTAATAACTCCAGTGCCTGACTGTTTAGCGGCACCCCTCGATGCAAAGGATTGTCACTAAGTGAACGAAGTCTTTTTGGTGGCATTTTCCAAGTATGTACACTCACAACGTAACAAAAGTCACAACAATATAGCACACAGTACAACCAAAACACGCGGTAAACAACATACAATTCACGTTGTATACACATTCACTAAACAAAGCCGGCAACGCGGGAACTTTGACGTCACAGCACGTGAGTAACAGCAGTGCTCACTGCGCTGTGATTGGCTGGCGCCCCACGCTGAACGCCTAGCGCCTATCGTTCTTCATTTGTTACTCTGTTACGCTGCCAACTTCATGCGCAAACGTCAAGTGCAATGTTTCAGCGGCCCGGGTATAGGTCTTTCTAGTGAATATACGCCCTGTGATGCAGGCATCCTGTGTTGGTTGGACATGAAGTGGGATGATGATGCAGTAGGTGCTACGATGTCTGAAGTGGCTGGCCACAACAGACATGCCCCCTCTGGGGTGAGTGGAACACTCATGTCGACATTGGGCCCCAAGGCCATCAGTGACAGGATACCGGGAGCAGTTGCAGGCACGGGATCCATCTCTGTGGGCATAGGGACCTCTGACAGCGTGTCCGCCTGGTGTGTGACTGGCGGCGATGGCGGAGGCGGCGGTCGGGTGGGGGGAGAGGAGCACAGTCATCCCCGAGGGCTGACAGCCATGGAGACTGCAGAGGAGCCGGCTGCAGATTACACCTTGGGCGAAGCTGGTTGGTGTCCTTCTTGCTCACCGTACCTTTCTCAAGGGTGACTGCCAGCATAGCACAACTGAAGAGCGATGAGGCCCTGACGGGGACCCTTCCGAGATGATTTCAGGTGAAAACCATCGTCCACACCGCATCCTGCAGAGTAAAACGAGGCCTTACCGAACGCGGAGGAGTTGGGCGGGGAGAAGATGGAAACAGGAGTAACAAAAAGGACCGATTAGGGTGGCTGTGAAGTTTTTCAGTTAGGGATGACCCATCCTGTACAGCGGACTGGTAGGAGGAAAGAAAGATGGTAAGGGTGTTGTCCAGGGAGTGTTGGGGACACTATTTCGACATCTGGACTTTGAATGTACAGACAAACCATTTGGCTTATCCGTTAGGTGCAGGATGAGTTGGAGCAGTATGAATCAACTGGGTGCCCAGGGTGGTGCAGGAGGAGGTAAATCCAGCAGATGTAAATTGAGGGCCATTGTCAGTCACCAATGTCTCTGGAAGATGCAGGAAAGAACTTGGGTGGTATGGGCGGATGTCGTGGTGGACATGCAGGAGACATAAGGGAACCCAGTGCCTGTGTCCACAAGAATAATCCAGGAGGGGCTGAGGTATGGGCCCGTGAAATCCAAGTGCAAGTGGGACCAAGGAGAAGAAGCATGAGGCCACAGGAACAAGGGTCTAAGGGGTGCCGACTGGTGCTGTTGACAAGAGGGACATGCAGCCACCACCATGCGGGTGATGGCAGTGTCCATCCCCCTCCAGTGGACATGCTGGTGGGCAACGTGCAGGTGCTCCAAAGCCCACTGATGGAGGGAGGGCAGCAGCACAACCCGCCACCTTCCTCCCTCAGAAACAAGTGGAGGAGACTCATTTATATCCATCTCCTCTCAGAATCGTGAGTGCTACAATACTGCCTTTACCATATGGGAACTTGACAAGCTCTCACCTCATCCTGATCTGCTGCCCCAGGGACGGACAATGTTTACATTCAGATGTTGCAGCATCTTACTTTTTCAGGCAAGCACTTTCTTCTTCATACACATGATATTCACATTTGAGCAGATGACACGTTTACGCTAGCATGAAGTTACTATCATACCCATACCTAAGCCTTGTAAGGACAAACACCTTCCTTCTAGCTACCAACCCATTTCTCTCACCAGCTGTGTTTGCAAGGTGATGGAATGTATGATCTATCGCCAGCTGGTATGGTGGTAGAGTCTCGCAGTCTACTTATCACTTCACAACGTGGATTTCGTGTGCGCCATTCTGCAGTTGACCATTTTGTCACTGTGTCAACCCATATTATGGTCAGTATTCTGTGGAAATTGAGGGCCATTGTCGGTCACAAACGTCTCCGTAAGGTGCGGGAAAGAACTTGCATGGGACTGTGACTGTGTTTTATGATTTGAAAAAAGCTTGTGACACCTGCTGTAGGACTGGTATCCTCTATACTCTATACACGTGGGGCTTCCAAGGCTGCCTGCCCCATTTCCTTTAGGAATTTTTTAAAAACAGAGTTTTCAGGGACCCTGTGGGTTTGGCCTTGACGGACCCCTTTATCCAGGGTGCCTCGAGGTCCGTCATGAGTGTTATCCTCTTTTCTCTAGGCATTGACCCTAATATAGACTGTCTCCGAGCAGGCATCTTTTTCTCCCTTTTTGTCAATGATTTCGTGATCTGTTGCATTTCTCCACGGACTTTTCTCTCTGAGTGACGTATTCAGTGATCTCTCAATAGTCTTGACTTGTGGGGCATTGACAACCACTTTTGGCTTTCCTCTGACAGAACCATTCCTATGAATTTCTGGTGGGTCAATGGATTTTTTTCACCTTCTTTACATGTTGGGCCTGTTGCTATTCTGTTCAGTGAAACTATGAAATTCCTGGGGCTCATGCCTGATTAAAAACTTCCTCGGTCCTCCCACATGTCCTATCTGGCTGCGTGCTGTACCCGGTCCCTCATTGTCATGTGTGTCCTAAGCGTCATTTCCTGGGGAGCAGATTATACCACCCTCCTCTGTTTGTACCAATCCTTTGTCCATTCAGAACTAGACTATAGGTTTTTCATACATCCATCCATCTTACACCATCTTAACACAATCCACATTGTGCAATACATTTGGCCGCTGTTGCCTTTTACACTAGGCTGGTTGAGAATCTGTACGGCGAAGCTGCCGAACTACTTATGTCATATCGGCATGATGTCCTCCTTAGTGGATACGCGTGCCATTTGTATGCCATGCCTGGCCACTTGTTGTATGCCTCCTTTTTTGATGATTCTTGTGACCTCCAGTATGAGGTGCGCCATTCTTCTGTTACCTCCCAGAATTTGCTTTTGGCTACTTCTCTGGCAGCTTAACCTAATACTACCTGCCATGTTCCAGATTGGTGTGGACCCTTCACCGGCTTGGCTTCGTGTGGTGGCCCATGTTGATCTTGGACTTCATTCGCTTCCCAGGGGCACTACTCCAGATTTGATCTATCACTGCAAGTTTTTTGAACTTCACACACAACTTAGCGATAGCACTTTCGTGTACACTAATGGCTGTAAGACCGACCATGATGTCGAGTGTGCCTTCCATCATGGCATCGACCAAATGCAACATGTTTATGTTTGATTTTCACAGCAGAGCTCTTCACCCTCTATCAGGACACCCAGTACATCCGGCGACAAAGGCTTTTTGATTATGTTGTATGCTCCGATTGTGTCAGTGCCCTTCAGAGCCTCTGTGTGCTGTACACAGACCGTCCTCTAGTGTGACAGGTCCAAGAAAGCTTCCACTTCCTTGCTGTTGAGGGAGCCAATGTGATGTTCATGTGGGTTTCTGATCAAGTCAGTCTGATGAGAAATGAGGCTGCTGATGCTACTGCCAAGGCTGCAGTCCTTCTAACTCGGCCTGCTATCTCTTCCATTCCTTTGGGTGAGCTCTGTTGCTGTCTGTTGGCAGGCGGTGTCACTTTGGCGTCACCACTGCTCTTCTCTTCACGGGAACAAAGTTGTGGGAATTAAACCTCTCCCAGAGGTGTGGCTGACCTCCTCTCGGCACTCTTGCTGTGACATGATCATTTTACCTAGGTTGCGTATTGTGCCCTGTCTTTTTGCCTATAGCCGTTTAAGTGGTGATCCTCCACTACTTTGTGCTCATTGTCATCAACCTTTGGTGGTTTGCCATTTCCCAACCAAATGCCTTTTCTTTAACCACTTGTGTTCCAGTGTATGTTTGCCATCTGAGTTATCAGCCGTTTCAGTGAATGATGCTACTGAGTTTTACTTTTTATCCATCTTAGTGATATGGCAAAGGACATTTAATCTCCAGTGTGTCTACAATGTATTTTGTGGATCTAAGGTTATGACATGGGCACTTATGACCTCGGTTGTTTTTGCGGCTGAGAGAGAGAGAGAGAGAGAGAGAGAGAGAGAGAGAGAGAGAGCACAAACATGTGCCACTCAATATGCCTTTAGAGGCTGTGGCTGTCCATGTGAGCACTTCTCTGGATTTTACTCTCTGGTCTGTAATGTGTATCTCCCTCTTGATGGTGAAGTGTTTCAGAATGCATTGTCTGCACTGATTTCTCAACTCCCTGACCCTTCCTCATGTTGGGTGACTTCAGTGCTCACAACCCTTCGTGGGGTGGAACTAGGACCATTGGCTGCAGTGGCACTATTGAAACTTCGTTCACAGAGCTTGATCTTTGTCTCTTGAATAAAAGTTTCCCCACCCACCTCAATGTGGCATCCAAACCAGATATGGAACTTGATTTTTCTGTTGCAGCCCTGGTCTTCTCCCCTCCATCTATTGGAGAGTCAGTGACAACCTGTGTGACAGTGATCATTTGTCAATCATCCTGATCCTTCCTTAACATCACTTGCCTGGGTCTCTACCCAGATAGCCTCTCAACAATGCTACCTTGGATGCTTTTTGCCTCTGCCATCACACTTAGCACCTCATCAGGTGACGGTAACAGTATTGCTGTCCAGAGCACAACCTCACCCGTTCTGTTGGCAGCAGATTTTGTGATCACCATTGGAAGATAGTACCTTGGAGGGCTTCAGAAATCGCCATATACCTCCAGGGGGCTTACCTTCTTTGAAAGGTTTGTGCTTGGCTACACGGGGACCCAGCCTTTGCAGCATCTTTCCCCTTCCGTGCTGCATGTCTGTCCTCTTGATTTCTTTTCCCTCTGTCTTGGAGAACATGTCTGGGATGTTTTTGGAAATGTGTTCTGTGTATTCAGTAGCCAGTACCAGAACAGTCTCTCCAATGTTTTTTGTTCCTTTTTTTCCTTTCTTCTTATCCATTCTTCTATCCTTCCTCCGCTTTGACGTTTGAGGTTCCTTGCTTTCCTCTTCCTTCCTGTGTGCACCTGGAGGCCAGCCCACACAGCTGATGTGCAATAGGCAACTGGGTAATGCATAATGCCTAGTCCTGTGTTTACAGGTAGGGTTCACACCTACCACCTGGCACAGGCCAGGCCCAGGGAGGGGTGATTGTCTGAGCTGCAATCTTCCCAAATTGCTACCGCCTCTGTCAGGTGTTTGGGAGGTGTGACCTGGGGTGTGAACAATCACCTAAGGCAGATGGGCTCCCTTCTGAGGAAGAATCCCAAGTTGGAAGTAGTGTGCCACTGTGGATGCTGGCAATCATGGGGGGTTTTCTCACAGTGAGCCAATCGTCAACTTCACAGTCAACGTGTACCAAACTTAAACGGAATGAGGCTAATGGTCCTCCACAGCTATCCAGTTCATGTTGAGGCCCATCAAACGCTGAATTCTTCCTGTGGTGTTATTTCACTAGGCTGCTTGATGGTCTGACGGAGGCAGAAATCCAAATGTACCTCTCTGATCAGGGTGTCATTGCAGTCCACTGGGTGATGAATAAGGTAGATGCATCCTTAGTGCCCACATGCACTGTTTTTCCCACTTTTGATAGTGTGGGGCTTCCATCAAAGATCAAAGCAGGCTATGAAATTGACAGTCCGACCGTACGTTCAGAACCCGACGCTTGCCAGTTGTAGGCTAATCAGAAAATTGGAAACCCTGCATTCTACTGTCTGGCACTTACAGTACTGTTCTTGCCACATCTTGTTCCATGAAGGACATGGCCTTGCAGACATGTGACCTCAAATTCAGCACTGCGGTTGTGAAATCGCCCAATGTCATGGTGACATCCCTGCCTTCTCCTCCAGCTGTGCAACAAGTCCCCAAACTATCACCTCACAGATTGAATACACCTGCTACACAACTACCAGACCTGAAAGGACAGAAGAAATACTCCCGTGAAGACTTCCTATGTCCCTCCAGCCAACAAATATCTGAGGCTTCCTCTGTCAACCAGAAAGAGAAAGGCTCCAAGAAATCAAACAAAGGCAAACAGTCTTCTCCTTTGCCGACTCAGAGATCCTCTTCGACGGTGTCATCATGCAATACCCTTGCTTGGCTGATCTCCTTGTCACTGGTGCACGCCACCAACAGTTTTTCTGCCTTGGACTCCACAGAGTGACAGAGGGAGAATGCCGACACCTCTGCAGATCTCTTGGAGCAGGATCATCCAGCCTCTGCGCCCTGTAGGAGTGAGTCTTTGAAGGCTAGCGCTCAGCAGCTGCCGAGGTGACACTCCTTCATTTTTTCTCTCCACCCCTTTCCTTATTATGACTCTGCTCCTTCAATCCCACAAAGATGGCTGCTCTTAAAATTGCAGCATCCACTTGTTCTCTGCCTCCAGAAAACAAAATTGTGTCCTCATGACTGCTTTGAGCTCTCACATTTCTTCCCAGTCTGCTTTGACATTTGCCCCAAGGACAGCATCTCATCTCAGGAGTGAGTCATGCTGCTGCTCATCCAGGATGACTTTCATAGTCAGCCATCTCCCTGACTACCTGGTTTCAGGCTGTTGCAGTCCACATTTTTCTTCCTCACTTTACCTTTGCCCTTTGTGCTGTTTACACCCCTCCATCATTGTGTCACCAGGGCAGACTTCCTCCAGCATACTGGGGAACTCCCTCATCCCTTTCTGCTGCTCTATGACTTTAATGCTCACCATCCCCTTTGGAGCTCATCCAGAACGTGTCAGAGAGGTCCCCTCTTGGCTGGCCTTCTCAATCACCTCAACGTCGTCTGTCTTAACATGGGAACACCCACATTCCTTTCAGACTGAACGCACGCCAGTTCCCATTTGGTCGTCTCCTTCTGCACTGCCCAGCTTGCCGATCATCTTGAGTGGTCAGTTCTCTCTAACACATACTCTAGTGACCATTTCCTGTGTGCTATCCGATGGCTGACTCCTGACCCACCAAAGTGCACATCCAACAGTGGACAGAGGTGTGCTGCTACGCAATTTGCATGCGTAAACATGCTCTCCATATTTTTAACCATCATCCTACAATGGCCAACAGTATTAATTACTAACAGTTGCTTGCATGGTGTTATGTTCTTCGGGATACCATAAAAGTTAGCTGGATTTCATTTACTAGTTCTTTTCACAGTTTCACACCATTTTCCGTCATGTTGGCCAACCTATGATGGCTGTCTGGGACCAAGGTCCATACTCAAATTTCCATCCTGACTGTAGAATATGAGGTCTTAGGAACCCTACTGTTATCTCCAACACCTTGGGCCACCATTTTGCTGAGATGTAGAGCTCCTGCCTCCATCAGAAATGAGTGGAGGCGGATTGGGCGATACCCTTCTCGTCTCAGAATCATGAGTGTTACAATACTGCCTTTACTATGAGGGAGCTAAATCATGCTCCCACTTCATCTCGATCCCCCGCCCCAGGGCCGGACAATGTTCTCATTCAGATGTTTCAGAATCTTTCTCCTGAGGGCAAGCACTTTCCCCATCATACTTACAATCACATCTGGACAGGAGGGATGTTTCCCAGACGCTGGCGTGAAGCCACTGTCATATTGGTACCTAAGCCGAGCAAAGACAAACGCCTTCCTTCTAGTTAACACCCCATTTCTCTCACCAGCTACTTTTGCAAGGTGGTGGAATGTATGATTCCTGAGTCTCGCAATTTACTAACCACTGCACAGTGTGGATTTTGAGTACCCCATTCTGCAGTTGACCATGTCGTCACTTTGTCAACCCATGTCATGAACAGTTTTCTGCAGAAATCCCAAATTGTGGCCAGGTTTTTCAACTTGGAGAAAGCCTAAGACACCTGCTGGAGGATTGGTATCCTCCATACTCTCTACACGTGGGGCTTCCATGGCCACATGCCCTGTTTCCTTCAGGAGTTCTTAAAAGACAGAGTTTTCAAGGTAAGTGTGGGGATCTGCCTCGTCGGACACCAGTATCCAGGAAAATGGTGTGCCTCAGGGTTCCGTCCCGAGTGTCGTCCTCTTTGCTATTGCCATTAACCCTATTATGGCCAGCTCCCTTTTTGTTGACTATTTTTCCACCTGTTGCAGTTCTCCACACACTTGTCTCCTTGAGCGGCGTCTTCGACATCTCAGTTGTCTTCACCCATGGAACATCAATAATGGCTTCCACTTTTCTACTGACAAAACTGTTTGTATGAATTTCTGGCGGCACATCTGGTTTCTTCCACTGTTCTTCTTCCATTCATTGAAACTACGATATTTCTGGGACTCACGCTCAATAGAAAATTTTTTTACTCCTCCCACACATCTGACCTGGACGCCCATTGTAGGGGTTCTGTCAATGTCCTATGTGGTATCAGCGATACTTCCTGGGGAGCGGATTGGGCCGCCCTCCTCCATTTGTATCAGTCCCTTGCCCATTCAAAACTAGAAAATAGGTGTTTCATTTATGCAGCTGCACGTCTGTCCCTTGCTCTTATACTATCCACAATGGTGGGATCCATTTGGCCTAGGTGCCTTTTACACTTAACCGAACTACTGCTGTCAAATTGCTGTGACATTCTCCTCGGCAGATGAGCATGCTGTTTGTCTGCTATGCATGGCCACCCATCCTGTGCCGCCTCCTTTGATGGATCTTGTGCTCACCAGTATGGGGCGCATCCCTCTTCTCTGTTACCACCTGGAGTTTGCTTTCGGCTATTGCTCTGGCAGCTTAACCTCACACTACTTGCCGCTTTCCTGGTGGGTATGAACCCTTCACCACCTTCGCTTCATGTGGCGGCCTGTGTTCATGTTGGCCTTCATTCACTTCGTAAAGAAACCACTCCAGCCTCGCTCTATTGCTATAAATTTCACGACCTTCGCACGGAACTTGGTTATAGTACCTTTGTCTACACTGATGACTCTGGGACTGACTGTGGTGTCGGGTGAGCCTTCATCAATGGCACTGACGTTTTTCAGTATTGTTTGCAGATTTTGGGCAAAGATTCTACCCCCTGTGGTCACCACTCCTCCACACGTGTACCAGATGTCTCCCTGGTGTTGTCTACACTTACCCATATGCTGTTGTCAATTGTTTTGTTCTGTATTATGGTCAAGCCTCTGCATCTGAGAATTTTCAGCCTGCGTTTTGTGTCATGAAACAGTGGGTGGAGTGAATTCCCTTACCTTCCACTACACATTACCTGTAGACATATAATGCTCCGTTCATTGAGTGAGAATTCTTCACTGCCTTTGCCTTTTGCCTTGCATGGCTTCAGGGCCCCGCTGTACCACAACGAAATGCTCAAACACGCATTGTTGGATTCTCAGTGTCACACAATTGCCAGTTTCTACTGTAACTGGAGTGAAGATGAGCTCATATCTCGGTGGCAAGAAAGTGTGATCATCCTGGTACTGATACCAGGCAAACACTCCCTTGAGATGGATAGATATTGTCCAATTTGTCTAACTAATGTTCTGTACAAGTTGCTTGAACATATGGTGAGCCAGCAGCGTGTTGGTACGTTGAGTTTCAGGTTATCTTTGCTCTACCTTAGGGCTGTCTTCGCCAAGGTCGTTCTAGTGCTGACAGTTTGGTCTGCCTAGAGACTGCTATCCAGTCAGCTTTTGCCTGGTGTCAACACCTTAGCACTTCTTCTTTGACTTGCAAAAGGCTTATGACACCACTTGTCATCACCATAGCCCCTTTTTCCTATATGAAGCCTGCTATAGAGTTTTGTTCGGAGTTCTTGTTACATGGTTCTTTCCAGATTCACATTGGTGCTTACCACAGAACCTCACATATGCAAGAGAATGGTGTCTCGCAGGTCTCTGTATTGAGTGTACTCCTTTTTATACTATCTCCCAATAGTACAGCTACATCTATGGGGATATTAGTGATACCCTCCCTATACGATGATGATCTTTCATGTACTATGGCTCCTCAACTGTGGGTATTGCTAAACACTTACTGCAAGACACCATACAAAAGCTGTAGTTGTGGGCTCATCCATGGTTTCTGGTTTTCAACCACCAAGACATACATTGTGCACTTCTTTTGTCATCTTACCATCCCTCCACAACCAGAACTCTTCCTCAAAAGACCAATTCCTCAGTGTGATGAAGTCTGATTGCTTTCTAGGACTCGTCTTAGATACCTGGTTGGCATGGCTTTCCTCCCTTTGCAAACTCGATGGTCATCTTAATACTCTTTGCTGCCTCAGTAACACCAGCTGTGGCACAGGCGGCTCTACACTTTTGCAGCTTTACAAAGCTCTGATCCTGTCCTGTTGTGATTATGGGAGTCTTAGAATATGGTGTGTCTTTGCTTTCAGCATTGTGGATGCCTGAACTAGTACACCATTGTGGTGTCAGACTCACAACAGGTGCCTTCCAACCAGCCCTGTGAACAGCCTTCTCATGGAGGCTGGGTTCCACCCCCAAAGATCAAGCACCAGCAACTGCTTCTGAACTTTGTGATACATATTTGCTGCTCTCCTGAGTGTCTGAACTACCATGCCCTTTTTCCTGACAGGGAGATCCATCTCTCACAACAGCGGCAGAGTCCCGTAGTCACGATTGCAGTTCACATGCAGTCTCTCTGCTTCAAACTCCCAACCTCCCCCATTGTCGCCTCTTATCAGGAAGAATCACATATGCCTCTGTGGTGTGTATCCCATCCTGGATCTGTCTGCACCTATCCTTTGGATCAAAAGGCTCTGTTAATCACATGATTTTTCGCCACCTTTTTCTGACTGTCCACGATGTGATTTCCAGGTTCAAAAGTGGTGTGTATACACTGATGGTTATACAGTCGACTAACACCCCAGATTTCCCTGCACACGTGCACAGTGCAGCGAACTAGGCGCTGTACCAAGTGGGTGCAGTGTATTCAGTGCTGAGTTAGTGGCCATCACTCGAGCCCCCAGTCATGTTTGTTCTTGCACCAATGAAATGTTATTAATTGGTAGTAACTCCCTAAGTTGGCTTCAGGCTATTGCCCAGACTTTACACTTGTTGGATGCGACTATCCAGGATCTCCATTCTGACCTCCATCAAGCTGGATGGTCAGTCATCTTTGTCTGGACCCCAGCTCACATAGGGATCCCAGGGAAGAAACATACAGCCTGGTTAGCCTAGTTGCCTACCAGGATGCCAGCTTTGAAGATGGAGTTATTGGAACTGGAGCTTCAGTTGACTCTACATCATCAATTTTTGGATCCTTGGAACACTAATGTGTGTGCTCTGGTTTCTCCAAAGAAACTGTGAGCGGTAAAGGGGGCCATGATCATGTGGCAGTCTTCCCTCGTGCTTCTTTCAGGTAATCTACTGTTCTGTCGGCTTTGCGCTGGCCATATTTGGCTGACACATGCCACAGCTTATGATATGAGGATCCACCTCACTGCCAGTGTTGTACCAATCTGATGGTGGCCACTCGTACTGGGCTGCCTCAATTTGGCCACCTTATGGCGAAATCTTAAACTTGCTGACATGCTGTCTCTGGTGCTTGCGGTTGACACCAGAGTGGCTGATTTGGTTTTATGTTTTGCCTGTGAAAGTGTTTTTTATTCCTCATCATGGGTTTGTGAGGTAGTACACATTGGCTTTGTCGGCTGCTTGAGGGACTGGGATAGGTGTCTCATCAATTGCTCCAACCCAGGGGGCCCATGGGTGCCCGTGCTCAGTGGTCCAGCCTGGCTCCTGCCCTTTCCACGTTTTTAATTCTTCTTATTTTTTTACATCTGTCATTGGTTTTCTGTATTTTCATTGTTCTCTTTCCTAAAGTTTTATTGAGTTGTTTGCGTTGTTAATTTTCTTTGATAAGGAAACAGCATTTGTGTGCGTAGCATGTCCTGGGTGCCTCCAGCTGCTTTCTGGGCAGAGTAACTCACCTGCCTTCACTCTCTTGCCCCTCTCTCACTTCTACTTGCTTATATCGCTTGGTCTTATTCTTTTTTGGTTACAGTCAGATTTCTGAGGATTTGTCTCCTGTGTCCTTCCTTTCTGAGGACTTTAATGGCTTGATGTATACAGAATAGGGACTGATGACCCCATAGTGTGATCCCCTTAACATTGTTAATCCAATCCAATCACAGTTATTGGGATGACAGACAGAATTAACATGTCTGTTTTTGCTTTTTGTTAAAATATGGCACTGGCTTTTGTTTTGATGATACTATTCATCATTTGGAAACAGTAAAAGCAATTATCACACATGGGACTTGCTTTGTAAATGTTGTATAGTTCTACTCATGGCACACACAAAAGGTGCAGACACAAATGTCAGTTACATCTAATGCCAAAAATGAATACTAAGAAAAAAAATCATAGTAACTTCTAATACTAGAACAGTGACAGGAGGTTGTTTGACCCTGTGTAAAAATTTGCACTGATTTTACTACTTATTTTCTGTACACAATTTTTTTCTATTTATGTATACATTTTATTCATTATTCAGTTCTGTTACTTTTGAAATGATTTTAAATCATCATTTCTCTAAACTAAATTTTCTTCTTATTATACTCTGTTCAAAATATCTTTAGGATTGACGCTTTGGCACATTAGCATGTGGAACTTTGGAACTGAGGTGCCACCTCCTGCACAAAACACTTATGCCATCTCATTTTTGTTTTATTCATTGCAACAAATTACTAAGGTGGTATGGGAAGGTTTAAAATATGCATTTCCTTGTAAAATTTCTGAATTTTCAAGGTGTGAGAAACTTAATTGTTACTGAATTTAAATCAATGCATTATTGGAATGAAACTTTGAGAATACATTATATTTTCATCTGCTATTACCCGGAACATAATGAAACGAGTCAGAGTCAATTGAGGCAAAATTATAATCTGCTTAGATGTGGTCTCTTTGTTCACAAAAGTACCTGTTGAAGACACATTAAAGTCATAAGCAGACAGATTCACTCCGGAACTACCAAACCGTTCTGCCATATCTTGATAAGCACCTATTTCGTGCATAGTGAGAAATTTTATAAAATGACTCACAGAATACCCATGGGTTCTCCATTGTTTTTGTCAGTGGTTCTTCATGTAGCATTTCAAAGAACGTTTGTTAAATTCATTTCTCTTTGTTTATCTAGCTTCATTTGTTATGCTAACACCACTATGGTCTGGCCACATGGGATGTGACCTGTTCATTAACCATGTGAATAGTATGCACACTATTATCAAATTAACTGCTGAGATGGAGAGAGAAGATAAATTACTACTTTTAGGTGTTATGCTCAAACAGAGAGTGGGTTGTTCATCTCTGTTTGGTGTTATGCTCAAACAGAGATGAACTTACCCACTCTCTGTTTGCTAGAAGACAACCCATGCTAACCTATACCTCAGTGTGCAAGGGTACAATCATACTGCCCAAAAGAATACAATTTTAAAAAGACTGATCCATACAGCCAAAACTGTTTCTGCCAAGTATCACCTAGATTCTAAGATCAGATATCTGAAAAAGTTGTTCTGGGAGAACAGTTATTAGTGAAAGATAGATAAAGAAACAAAAACACAGATGCTTAATCATCACAAGATTATCATTGTAGGGCACTTCTTCCTTTCTTCAGATCTACAGCAAATGAAATAGGCAGTCGGTAGGAATGATTTCAGAGTGGTGCACATAGTACGGATGTCATATGTACTGACGTCATATTAAATACCGCTATTTTGTAAAATCTGCTGCTGCCAAACAGTGCCTCATGAACAAACAGAAATCTTATGCCATGCATTTACCTATTCTTTTTTTGTCATAAAAGAAGCCATTGAGTGCAAGCTATGCAATAACTATTTTAACTGAGACATCAGCTGCACCCTTAGTGGTATCCACAGTCTAAGGAAACCAGCTTTGCTACCAATGTTCCTCAATCATAGACATCAATATAATCTCTGATAGGATATCAATGCTCTGTGTAATGATTTCTCCATTACATAATGTGGCAAATTAAATTAAGTACTACATGACTGCAGATAACTCCTGATGACAACAGAGAAAGTTGTTGAAAGCTTGATCTGATATGACAAACAATGAAAAATTTATCCAAGGACTCACAGCCTTCTTATTAACGATCAATACTTAGGAAAAAATAATTTTCCTACTCGGTTACTTAAATTGTGCAATCCAAACATTCAGCTGAATTTGCTTTTTTGTGGTAACAGTGAAAAAATTGCTGCCATTAGACACATCAGTCACATATGCATGAAGTGATACTGTCATTGGATAATAATGTGATCATTTCCTCTGCTGAATTTTCAAAAATGACTTTATTCGACCATGCTTTTTCCATAATGAGCTGTGTATGGTTGATGGCTTTCTTCTGGTCTTTGGTTGTGGAGTGCCCTGGCTGCAGAAAGAGTGCTTTTTGTTATTTCTGGCAACATAACCTGCAATCTTCCGTGTTTTTTCATTCAACTGCAGCACCACTTTCTCTCCATAAACAACTTACAGCTGCAAAAGATCCATAGTGTAATGTACTTTATACAGAACTCTTAAACAGGTATGTGCTATTGCGTGGATAAGGATCTGCTACCTTAAGAGTGACAAATAATTTGCTGAGTGTCAGATGTTCCTTTCTGTGATGATGATCCTAAACATGGCAGCTTACTGCATCCTGAGCAAATGAACCTGTCGTAGTAATTCATTTATCCATATAACATTTTCCCCCTGATGTTCTAGCTTTCTTTCTTTCTTTGACATTTTGTGCCAGTCTTCACAGAAATGCTTTCATTAACATTAAAACCTGCATCAGCTATTTTGTTCAACTTGATAAGTGAGCCACCATTAAGTTTCTGTTTCTCAAAGTAGGTGCACAATGCAGTAACCACTTTATTGATTAACCTCATATCAAAGTCTGCTACAGTTGGGTCACTCTAAGAAGATCCCTGGCAGTTGCAGTGGGCTGGGCATAGCAGCTCCACGTGCCTACAATGTTGTCAGCTGTCAGGGATCAACTTACTCAGACTCGACTGTAGCTGGGTGAGTGACATAGAACATTTCCACTGAATTTCCATTCACTGTGCTACACATAACATCCACTCCCTCCCCCCACCCCTCCCCTCCCCAGCACCACCACCACCACAATCAGATGATGTCATCTGTAGGCAGGGATGAATAGCTGGGTTTGTAATGAAAATCAACCCTACTACAGTGTAATAGCCTGAAATTTTTTAATAATTGTGATGTTTCTGGTCATGAAAACATGCATTTCATGATGTAGCCATACTGATTGGTTTTAGTAGAAGCAAATGTTAATGTGTTGTACCTGAGCAGGGGTGAGGATGGCTTCTTTAATTCTGAATATACTAAAATCTAGATAAGATATGACCTTAAGTTAAGAGAAAAATGGCAGGAGAGCATGATAATAAGGAAGTATGCTCTTTTGTCTTCATTGATCTTGAATTCTGGGTGTCCTTTTTACTTACACACACACACACACACACACACACACACACACACACACAATCACACAATTTGGGTAAGTTTAAATTTAGGGATAGAGAATGGCAAGAAATGTTTAAGATGTGCACTGTATAGTGCGACTTGTGGAGTATATCCATTTAGATGAAATGAGCATATTGTGCACTTCTGCCATCCAGTACTCAGAAAATATGTGCAGTAATTAGTGCCAAATGTGTTGGATTATCACAGGATATCGTTGTTTTGTGGAAGTCCATGCCACATTGTTCTGTGAGCGAAATGGAGGTGTAAGATTACTTTCAGAGAATAATAGACTTTAAATAAATCCTACAGCAAATATTGTTGATCACTCTCTAGACTCTTCGGCACTGTGTATTACCAATGCCTTCTTCAAAAGTCACTCCATTTGGAAGTGTCATCGTAAGTAAAACTCATGTCTCTTGTTTTTGTTTAAAAGTGTATTGATGTAGCACACTAATGAATAAGTGTTGCTTCATAATCTGTCTGATTAAGAATAGAATTAGTCTAGTAATGTATTGTAATTCAGCAATACTTATCAGTAAGAGTCACTGTTAATTTTTACAGATGTGGATATGGCAATAAACACTTTTCGTCGTGTGCAGAAGGCAGATCCACACCGCTTAGACAATTTGGACACATATTCAAATTTGCTGTATGTTAAGGAATTGAAAGTAGAATTGGCTCACTTGGCACACCACGCTTGTGAAATTGATAAATACAGAGTGGAAACCTGCTGTGTCATAGGTAACACATACTTCATTTTTTAAGCGATTCATTGAACTGTAAGTTTGCACAGTCTCTTTCATTTTGCCTGTCTGCAAGTCAGCACCTCTTCGGTATGGTGAACAGCAGTCTGTCCTTTCCATATTGTTATTGTAAAGTGTTATAAATATTTATAAAATATTTTTTGCTTTTTTATGAAATGAGGGGATATAAGTGGAATGTATGAAGCAGATTGTGATTATCCTTAGGGTGTAAGATATTTAAAAATATTTTACCATTAGTTTTTGGCTTTTCTCTACATAAAAAATTACAGAAGTTTTCTGTTTCTAATTTTATTGCCTTGGTTGTAAATATTTTGGACTTACAGAGATACTTTATATTTTATACTGTACTTCATGGCAGTAGCAAATATAAGATAACATAAGATACTATTTATACTGGGGAGGCTATCGGAATAAACACAAGACAGTAGGCATTGTCAAAGTACTCTTTTCTTTTTCAGGAAATTATTACAGTTTGAGGTCCGAACACCAAAAAGCAGTACTGTACTTCCAGAGGGCCTTAAAACTTAATCCACAGTACCTGGCAGCATGGACCTTAATGGGTCACGAGTTCATGGAAATGAAAAATACTAATGCTGCAATACAGTGCTACAGACAAGCTATAGGTATGTAAATATGTGGCTTGAGCACTAAATCACATATCTCTTCATATTCTTCTTCACTCCAGCTTGACTTTTGAGGATTTAAATATTTAATTATTCTGCTATTCCAGTGAGATATTTAGTATGTAACACTTACTTCAAAATTATCTCAAAAGCTGCAGGAATAAGTCAAACTGTATGCTTTACTTGAAGTAATTTTGTGACTGGCATTTCAGTCGGGTAAAATGTGGACCAGCTGTTATTCAGCTATAGCTTTTCTTCACTCTCCCATGTACTCCTTACGATGCCTGCTTTGCGGTAATACATACAAGAAGGTATGAAGGAGTGAATGGGAGGGATTTGAGGAGGGAGGCTGCTACCCATGTGTGGGATTTTGGAAAAAGATAATGCAGTGAAGGCAGAACAACACAGTAACTTTGTGCTTTATAATTTATTCGACTTGTTAAGGGAACAAGTTCAATCAGTGAAAAAATGAAACTCCCTGGCAAATTAAAACTGTGTGCCAGACCAAGACTCAAAACCCAGAACCTTAGGCTTACATGAGCAAGTGCTTTACTGATTGGGCTACCCAAGCGTGACTCACAACCTGTCCTCACAGCGTTACTTCTGCCAGCACCTCATCTCTTACCTTCCAAACACCACAGAATTTTTCCTGTGGAACTTTTGCTACTACAGCTTCTGGACGAAAGGATATTGCAGAGACACAGCTTAGCCACTGTGTGGGGGATTGTTTCCACTCTCTGTAGTGGAGTGTCTACTGATTTGAAGCTTCCTGGCAGATTAAAAGTTCATTCTGGAAAAGGTCCACACGGCTGTGGCTAAGCTGTGTCTCTGCAATATTCTTTCTTCCTGGGGTGCGGAAGAGTGCATCGTCCTGCAAGTTACGCAGAACTTCCATGACGTTTGGAAGATAGGAGATGAGTTACTGGCGGAATTAAAGCTGTAGAGACAGGTTGTGACTCGTGCTTGGGTAGCTCAGTTGATCGAGCACTTACCCACAAAAGGGAAAGGTCCTGAGTTAGTCCCAATCTAGCACATGGTTTTAATCTGTCAGATAGTTTCAAATTGGTGCACATTCTGCTGCAGAGAGATGGATTAATTCTGGAGGCAGTGAAAAAATGTTTGCTTGATGAGCAAATAAGAAATACAAGAACCATTTTCCATCTGACTACTCACACCCTTGACTACCCCATAGAATGTAGCCCTGTGCTTTATAGACCAATGAAAAGTGATACACTCTTGATGTGTTCTCATGGTCATATCTACGAAGATATTTTGGCAGTTTTTTGAAAAGGGTAGATTGCTACTCGCCATACAGAGTAGATGTTGAGTCGCAGGCAGGCACAGTGAAAAGGCTGCTAACATGTAAGCTTTTGGCCAAAAGGCCTCTTCCCAAAACAGAACACACACACACACACACACACACACACACACAGTGTCTGTAGCTGCTGAGGCCAGCCTCAGCATCTAGAGACAATGGGGCAGTGGTTTGTGTGTGTGTGTGTGTGTGTGTGTGTGTGTGTGTGTGTGTGTGTGAGAGAGAGTTTACGTAGAAGCAGCCCTAAGGCCAAAAGCTCACATGTTAGCAGTCTTTGTCGTATCTGTCTGCAACCCAACAGCTCTCTATGGTGAGTAGCTAACTATCCTTTACATTATATTTTCATTATTCCATCCTGGATTTTCCAAGGTGTTTTGGTTAAAATGTACGGTAAGTTATACATACCAGTTAAATGAAAACCTAGATATATAACCATGTCCAGTTGATAAATTTGTTTCTTCATTAGATATTCTATGATTGAATACATGCTGTTTGCTTTTCATTCCGTATTGGTATTAACTAAAAGCTGTGGAAAAGCCAAGTCTCTGCTTGATCTGTTTACATAAAGGTGCATTTCTCTATATCAAGGGCGTGCCTTTGCAAAATTTGGAATAAATTGAGAGAAGGTAGGGGCCAAGTTGAAGTTTTGAGTTGGTCCATGAGGCTTAGTGGCTCAGTTGATAAGACATTGCTTGTAAAAAGTAGATATACAGATTAATTTCTGAAACAAAGTTGTGGAAAAGCTCGTGCTCTACTGCATGAGTCAAGAGACGTGAGTGAATGACGAGTTTCTTCAATACATGGTCAATTCGTTCCCCCCACCCAGTACTAGTGTTCCTTGATGGGAACTTGCACTCCAACATATCCTTGCATATCAGCACTACTCTGCTGATCTTAGCACCTGTAAATAATTCCCCCTCCCCTCCCTTTTTCAATTAGTATTTAATCATTTGTTCGGTCATTCTTTTATCTTAAACTCTCCTCTCCTTTATTCGATTTCCCCAACCTCTGTTCCAACTTTTGTTCTAGTTGTTCACTGCATGATTAATCCCACTTTGGGTTTCGCTTTGTGTGTGTGTGTGTGTGTGTGTGTGTGTGTGTGTTGCCCTTCCCTTCATCTTTTTTCCTCTCATTTTTGGAACAAAAGGGTCTCTCTCAACTTGGGACTAACTCTTTCTTTTCAACTTCCACCAACCAGTCCCTCTTTCCACCCTGAGAAAGGGACATAAAAGTCCCAAAAGCTACAAATATTTTTTTCCTACTTTGTTTTTATTCCACTACCTGAAATTTCTTCTCCTGAATGTAAATGATGACCAGCCATTATGTCACTTACAGTTTAATAGTTTCCTACTAATGCAAGATTGAATTTGACAAACTTTATTACATTGTTGCTATTCATTTCATACTGTGAGTAAAAAGCTAGTGGTTAGTTGTCCTTTGTTCATAGATGTATTTTTGAGCATGGTAGTATCTAAAAAAATTAAATTCCAGTACCATTTTGTGTTACTTTTTGGAATGCTCCATCTTAATGTTAGAGGAGCAAGTTTATTAAAAAGAAGAAATAGAAGCAGTTTCAGTGTAGTTTGTGAGGTTTTCCATAAAGAATTTTGACCATAGGAAAAAATTTTTGCTGACAAAAGCCTTTTGTAATTGTTGTTGTTGTTGTTGTTGTTGTGGTCTTCAGCCCTGAGACTGGTTTGATGCAGCTCTCCATGCTACTCTATCCTGTGCAAGCTTTTTCATCTCCCAGTACCTACTGCAACCTACATCCTTCTGAATCTGCTTAGTGTATTCATCTCTTGGTCTCCCTCTACGATTTTTACCCTCCACGCTGCCCTCCAATACTAAATTGGTGATTCCTTGATGCCTCAGAACATGTCCTACCAACCGATTCCTTCTTCTGGTCAAGTTGTGCCACAAACTTCTCTTCTCCCCAATCCTATTCAATACTTCCTCATTAGTTATGTGATCTACCCATCTAATCTTCAGCATTCTTCTGTAGCACCACATTTCGAAAGCTTCTATTCTCTTCTTGTCCAAACTATTTATTGTCCATGTTTTGTAATTAGAAGAGTGATAATCATTCTAACTGATATTCAAGCCCAGGCTTGTTTCCATCAACTATTAGCAGGAAAAGATACAACCTATCAACACTAGAGGAGAAACTGAAACTAGGAGAAATCCAGTTTCTCAGTTGCTGTGATACGTACAGTCAAGCTGTGTGACACAAAATAAATGGGGATCTATTAATCTTTCAAACACACACAAGTGTTTGACAGGAAAATGTTGACAGAAGACCATAAAAAATCAAGAAACTGTAGTTTATCGGTAAAAAATCTAAAATGGGATGGTCAGTTATCACAATATGTTACCGAATTCAGTTGACTCAATGTGTAAAACTGTGAAATAGTGCATATCCTTCACTTTCCACATTCTGGTCATTTGTTTTTTAATTTCCAATAATCTAGGAGGGCTTATATGTCAATAGTAGTATTTCATCTCTGGTTAGAGAATGTGTAGAAACTTGTGTGACAGAATGAGGAAAAGCTGACAAAGGAAGACATTTTGAATAAAATGCTTACTGGTTATGGTTTTTTTTTTGGAATGTTTTTGTAAAGGCACTGTTCATGAAAGGAGTGCTAATGTGTAAATGTGCAGCTTGCTTGAAAGAGAAGTGTGAAGATGCAACAACTTGTTTTATGATTTACCGTATGAAGAAAAAACAACATGAGAAAGAGAAAGTAATAGATACTCATGAAAAATTATTTTAAAAACCCAAGATGAAGTATGAAAGAAATGAAACTATGTTTGTAACTTTTCCAAAGACAGTCTAAACTGGAGAACAAAGACGTGTGAAAAATCCATGTAGCTTCTCACGAAATTTCAATCACCAGCTTTCTCCTCCAAATGTGAGAATATTTTGTTGACACTGCCCTACATAGGGAGAAGTCGGTGTCATTGTCATCATCATCAGCATAAAACAACAGAAATCAGAGCTCGCACAGAAAGATATAGGTGTTCATTTTTTCTGCGTGCTGTTAGAGAGTGAAATAATAAAATTATTGTGAAGGTTGTTCGATGAATACTCTGCAGGCACTTGAGTGTGATGTGCAGGGTATCGATGTAGGTGTAACTATTTCACCAGCACTTAAAGCTTCTGATTTCAAACTTTCTCTCCAAATGACTTACTGCACTGACATGTTGAGCGTTCCATATATTATATTATATATTTCATATGTGGAATAAAAAACAGCTTAAAGAATAGTGTAGATTCTATCAGAAGCAAACATAACAATTACATGTCTCTCGTCACACACAACTTTTGTGCAAGTGCAATAATTGTTGTGGTACATAGACATTTTGACCTAGATGCTTCTCGAAGGCTGGCAGATTTGAACTCTACCAGTCTATTTCGTGAATTATGTAAAATATAAAATATTAACTACTACTGACATCACCCCTAAACGTTCAGCATAGGGCTCATTTGCCTTTTAAGATAACTGCAGGCTGACTGCTTGTTTTTTGGTTTGGTTATTCGTATCCCAAGAAAATTGTAACAGGCTAATACACAAGATGGCGAAAGCTGTACTCATGGCACACAATTTGCAAAGTATACATACAATAAGATGACAACAGTTGTGGGATAACAACATTCTCATATACAGATGGTGGTGCTATTACATGCACAAGGTAAAAAAGGCCAGTGCATTGGCAGAGTTGTTATTTGTACTCCTGTGAAAATGCTTCCGATGTGATTATGGCCACTCAATGGGAATTGACAGACAGTGAACGCTGAATGGTGGTAGGAGCCAGATGCATGAGACACGTGTCATTTCAGAAATTGTTAAGAAATTTGGTATTCAGAGATCCACAATGTCAAGAGTGTGCCAAGAATATCAGATTTGATCTGTCATTGCCAGTCACGACAGACAATGCAGTGACTGATGACCTTCACTTAATGACTGATAACAGCAGCGTTTGTGTGGAGTTTTCAGTGCTAACACGGAAGGCAAGACTGCATGAAATAACCACAGAAATCAACCATGCAGTGAAATTTGGTGTTAATAGACGATGGCAGCAGACAACTGATGCAAGTGCCTTTGCATGCGATGAGTCCATGGAGTCAAGTTGTCGACAAGACACTGTGCAAGCTGGTGGTGGCTCCATAATGGTTTGGGTTGTGTTTACGTGGAATGGACTGGACCCTCAGGTCCTGCGGAACCAGTCATTGACTGGAAATGACTGTTTGGCTGCTCGGAGATTGTTTGCAACCATTCATGGACTTCATGTTTCCAAACAGTGCACTGGGCCACAATTGTTCGTGATTGGTTTGTAGAACATTCTGGACAATTCGAGTGAATGATTTGGCCACCCACATCGCCTGACATGAATCGCATTGAAAATTTATGGGATGTAATCGAAACTTCAGTTCATGCACAAAATTCTACACTGGCAACACAGTTATGGATGGCTATAGAGGCAGCACAGTTCAGTATGTCTGCAAGGGACTTCTGATGACTTGTTGAGTCCAAGCCTCATTGACTTGCTGCACTATGCTGGCTGAAAGGAGGTCCGATGTGTTATTATAGGAGGTATCCCCTGACTTTTGTCACCTCATTGTGCTAAAGATAATGTATGCATGCTCTTCCTGTAACATAACTGCCCCACATGCAACAGTTTAAGGAACATCTTGTGCAAGTCACTACCAAATGGGCCTCATATGAAATGGATTCAACCAAACTGGATTGAAATATTTATGCTGTGGGTAAACAAATGCCAAAAATGGAGTAGTATCACACTCAGTCATTATCTTGTACACCTTATTACAGAAGTGGATGCTTTGCAGTACTGAAACACACTGAAATAAACCATCATAAGGGTGCTACCTGTACCTACAGACCACGTAACAAACAGTATAATTTGCATCCATCTCGCACTGAAATAAACCATCAGAAGGGTGCTACCTGTCCCTACAGACCACGTAACAAACAGTATAATTTGCACCTATCAAACAGTAACTTAAGGTGAATAAACTGAAACTATTAACTTAACTGTTAAGATTTATTGAGTGAATATAGTGAGGAATAGGTGGAGAACAGTGAGTTTTGTGATCAGGTAGCACAGTATGATTCTGAATAACTACAGTGATTAAGAAGTGGTCCCTATTTTGTTAAAGGCTACTAAATATTATGCCATAAACAGCCACTAAAGATGTAATTCTTAATTGAGAAAGTAATTTTAATGTCTCTCTGAATTTGTTAATACAGTGAATCATTTTCTGGAGAAGCTGCAAGTCAGAAAAGAATTGCATTAACAATTTTTGTATTTATTTTATTTTTGGTGGTGACAAAACTTGAATAACAAGAGTCATTACTGTTAGGGCTCAAGCAACACTGAGCACAGGGTGGGGTGTGCTAAGTGTGTAAGTCAGCAGCACCTGGTAGTAGCTTGAATGCAATAAAACTTTTTTGTGTTGTTGTGGAAACTTTAATATAATCCATTAACAATGATAGGTGAAAGCCTTCGACTAAAAGCAATGTATTTGTTTATAAAGAAACTTTTTCTGCTACCAGTCACTTTTTCTTCTGTTTGTTTATTTCTTTCACAACATGTTTTGATAAGTGATTCCCATTTTCAAGTGCACTTTTTGTGTCCTGTGCATTTTGATGTGGGAGATGGTGCATTATTCTGATGCCTATACCATTATATACTCTGGTGTGCGAAACTTCAATATGAAAGGAACTCTCGCAAGACTTTTCAGTGCCAAGTAACATAACTCTGTGAAACTTGAAACATACATAGAAAGAACAGATGCTATAGCAGGGAAGATAACTGAAAGAAATAAGCAATGAAACTTTCATTTAAGTACAATAATTATACTGAAGTCACCATGATTTCTGATGGTCTCCAGGGCAATACAAAGATGGGACGTGGTTCTTAGTAGAGTGTCTGATCACCACAGACAGAAACAAATATGCTCTGCAACACAATCCCGTGATGACCACAGGATTGGTGTGGTAGGACATTCTGTTCCTTGATCAGCACGGTTAACAACTGCTGGATGGTCGTTGGTGCATGTGATCTTCATGGGATTTAAGTCAAGGGAACAAGCAGACCAGTCCATTCATCTAATGACCTCTCATACCAGTAGCTCATGTGGGTTTCTTGGATGTGATCTCAATTTTCTTGAAGGATACTTGTAATTTTATTTTTAAGGTGATTAAAAAAAAAAGAAAAGAAAAAGAAAGAAAGGAAAAAAGTGACCTGGGCATGAACGTCTCCATATGAGCCCCCTGTGGATCCGGGGGTTAGAATAGGCCCGAGGTATTCCTGCCTGTCATAAGAGACAACTAAAAGGAGTCTCGCAAGTTTCGGCCTTTATGTGATGGTCCCTTGTAGTGTTTGGCCTCCATTTTTCAAAATTTTCCCAAAGAGCGAGCCAGTTGGGGAAGGGTGCCTTGCATGGTGCATAGTATCCATCATGTGCTGAGACCTCTCGCATCCTTCGTCAATGTGGATCTGCACTTCCACTCATTCTCCAGCTGTAGGGTGAGGTCACCCTCCTCGATATGTTTTCCTCCATCCTCTGTGCAGTATTGCTTTCTGCGTTGTTGATGGACTTCTTAGCTCGTTTGCACCTGATATCCATCATGGTAGCCAGTCCGTTGTGGTGTGGCCGCCATGTACCCTGTGGTTGTAGCCCCTGACCACACAGGGATTGCTCTGCTAATGCCTGTGCTGTTAACTCCCCATGTGTGCCAAGTAGTTGATGCCCGTCACCCTGGGGCATCGGGACTCCCGGAAATGGCCATCCTGCCAGGTGGCCTGTGCTGCAGCTGGGTGGTGCCTGTAGGAAGGCCCCCTGGTCAGAGTGGGTGGCATCAGGGCGGATGACACGCCACAAAGTGTAGTATGTTATCTCTTGCTGGTGGGCAAACACCAGCAGTCTCTAAGCAGTCAAGGTCTAACTTCAGTGCTAAGAAATACAACTCTAAATCGTTCCCTTCCCTGGCCACATCATGGGGGGGGGAACAGCAGGCTAAGGATGGCAGCGAAGCTTATTCACCCCGGTACGTCGTATGTACAAGAGTTGATGGGGAATCTTTCTTGTCAATGAAACCTCAGTTTTTTGTGGAGCATTTAGAGGACAAGTTTGGGGAGCTGGAGGGCTTGTCCAAAGTGCGGTCAAAACAGCATCCTCTTCCCAGTCACGAGCACTACTCGCCTGTGAGAAGCTGGGAGATGTTTCTGTTTCAATCATGCCCCATAAGAGCTTAAATATGGTCCAGGGTATCATATTTCACAGAGACCTTCTTTTGCAGCCTGGCGATGAGCTGTATGCCAATTTAGAGCGGCGAGGTGTCTATTTCGTCTGGCGTGTCCACCGGAGTCTGAGGGATAATCACATTGCCACCATTGCCTTTGAGGGTGACACATACCCGAGAAGGTCAAGGTGACTGCTACTGCTGTGACGTAAAGCCATATATCCCTCCCCCGATGCTGTGCTTTAAGTGTGGGAAGTTCAGCCATACGTCTTCCGCTGTAATTCCAGTGTCACCTGTCGGGATTGTGGGCGTCCTTCACATCCCAACACTCCCTCTGCCCCACCTCCCATCTGTGACAGGTGTGGAGAGCACCATTCGCCTTTCTCACCAGACTGCAGGGTTCTCCAGAGAGAAAGAAAAATATTGGAATACAAGACCCTGGACCGACTGGCCTACACTGAGGCTAAGAGAAAATATGAGAGGCTACATCCTGTGCGTATGACATCAACCTACGCCGCCGCTGTGACAATGATTCTACCATCTTCTGATCTGCTGCATAGGGTTGGCTCTCAGAACCGTCAGACTCCACCTGCCCTCTTGATGTTGGGGGACACTTCTCTCCCTGTTGCTCCTGCACAACCTACTTCAGTAGCAACACTCCCCCAATGATCAAGGACGTCAGTCCCCACTTCCCAGCCAGAGAAGCGTAAGTCTTTTTCGGTCCTCTCGCCAGGAAGAGATACCTTGTGTCACTCCCTTCCCATGTTCCTACCATTGGCAAAGCTGACACACGCCAGTGGCTGAAGCAACCACAGGTAGCTGGTCGTAGGGCTTCACGGTCTTCTTCAGTCCCTGAGACTGAATCACTGAAGCTCTCCCAAGAAGGCAAACCTAAGAAGCAGTGAGAGAAACCAAAAAAGAAAATGACCCCCAAAAACCAAGGCACTGCGGTGGCAACCACACCCCACTTCCTACAGGCTTTGTGTATGAGGATGAGGTGGAGATTCTGGCATCCGCTAAGGACCTAGATCTCGCTGGGCCCTCAGACATGGTGGATGTCGATCGCACAGATACTCATCTGGTGGCAGCAGGTGACACTGAGGCGTAGACTGCCTCACTGAGTGTTTCATACCTTCCCAGTCTCACGATCACGTAATCCTCCAGTGGAATTGTGGCGGTTTTTTCTACCACCTGTCTGAGCTACGGCAACTCTTAAGCTTTACGCCTGCTTTTTGCATTGCCCTCCAGGAAACCTGGTTCCCAGCAATGTGGAGCCCTGTCCTCCACGACTATAAGGGATATTACAGGAACTGTAGTGACTATAATAGTGTGTCAGATGGAGTTTGCGTCTGTGCCCTGAAGTAAGTATGTAGTGAACCTGTGCCCCTTCAAACCCCTCCTGAAGCTATGGCTGTCAGGATAAGGATGACGTAGGAAATAACTGTCTGCAATGTAGATCTTCCTCCAGTGGTGCAGTACCCCTGCATGTATGGGCTGCACTGACTGATCAATTCCCTAAACCTTTTCTACTTTGGGAGATTTTAATGCACATAACCACCTCTGCCTCTTAAATACAGGTGCTCCCACACGTTTCAGTGTGGCACATGGCACATATTCAGCCAATGATCTCTCGGTTTGCAGTCCTGACCTTCTCCCATCTGTCCACTGGAGGGCACTCCTCCGGTGTCATGTCCACGGACGCCTACCCAGATGAGCTTTAAACAGGGCAGATTGGGAAGCATTCACCTCTGCTGTCACCATTAAATCTCCCCCACATGGTGTCATCGATGTTGTCATTGAGCAGGTCACTACAACGATCGTTTCTGCAGCAGAAAACATGATCTCTCGTTCTTTTGGGTGCCCCTGGTGAAAGACAGTCCCTTGGTGGTCGCCGGAAATCACTGCGACAATTAAGGAGCATTGGTGAGCTCTACAGTGACATAAGTGGCACCCTTCTCTAGAGCACCTAATAAACTTTAAGTGGCTCCCCGGCTGCGTTAGCCAGCTTATAAAATGACGGAAACAGGAGTGTTGGGAGAGGTATGTGTCGACCATTGGGTGCCATACGTCACCTTCCCAAGTCTGGATGAATATCAGACATCTTTTTGGGTACCAGTCTCCAACAGGTCTCCATGGCATTAACATCAATGGCGTGTTATCTACTGACGCAAATGCTATTGCCGAACACTGCTGAGCACTATGCTAGAGCCTCTTTGTTGGAGAACTACCCCCCAGCCTTTTGCATCCTCAAACAGTGGATGGAAAGGAAAGTCCTCTTGTTCACTACATGCTACAGTGAACCCTATAATGCCCCATTTACAGAGTGGAAGCTCCTCAGCACTCTTGCACATTGCCCTGACACAGCTCCTGGGCCAGATCAGATAAACATTCAGATGATAAAACATCTCTCATCTGACTACAATCGACATCTCCTTCTCATCGTCAACTGGATATGATGTGATGGTGTCTTTTCGTCGCAGTGGCGGGAAAGCACCATCATTCCAGTGCTCAAAACCTGCTTGATGTGGATAGCTACTGTCGCATCAGCCTCATAAACTTTCTTTGTAAGCTGCTGGAACATATGGTGTGTTAGCGGTTGTGTTGGGTCCTGGAGTCCCGTAGTATACTGGCTCCATGTCAGGACAGCTTCCTCCAGGGTTGCTCTACCACTGATAATCTTGTGTCCCTCAAGTCTGCCGTCCAAACAGCATTTTCCAGGTGCCAACATCTGGTTGCCGTCTTTTTTGACTTCCGTAAAGCGTACGACATGACCTGGCGACATCATATCCTTGCCACATTGTGTGAGTGGGGTCCCCGGGTCCCGCTCCCGATTTTTATCCAAAATTTTGTGTTGCTCCATACATTCCGCGTCTAAGTTGGTGCCTCCCTGAGTGAGTCAGTGAGTCAGTGAGTGAGTGAGTGAGTGAGTGAGTGAGTGTGTGTGTGTGTGTGTGTGTGTGTGTGTGTGTCCCTCCCTATTCAGGAGCATGGCATTCCGCTGGACTCTGTATTCAGTGTCTCCCTATTTTTAGTGGCTATTAATGGGCTAGCAGCAGGTGTAGGGCCATAGATCTTACCTTCTCTGTTGGTGGATGACTTCTGCATTTCGTACTGTTCCTCCAGTACTGGTGTTGCTGAGCGGCGCCTACAGGGAGTCAGTCACAAAGCGCAGTCATTGGCTCTGGCCCACGGTTTCCAGTTTTCAGCCGCTAAGTCGTGTGTTACGCATTTTTGTTCGCGTCACACCGTTCATCCAGAACCAGAACTTTACCGTAATGATGATCCATTCACTGTAGTGGAGACATATTGGTTCTTAGGACTGGTTTTCGATGCCCAATTGACTTGGCTACTTCACCTTCGTCAGCTTAAGCGGAAGTGATGGCAACACCTCAATGCCCTTCACTGCCTGAGCACCATCTGGGGTGCAGATCGCTCTACGCTGCTGCATCTCTACAGAGTCCTCCTTCAATCCTGCCTTGCCTATGAGAGTCTGGTTTACGGTTTGGCAGAACCCTCAGTGTTGCATTTACTCGACCCCCGGCACCATTCCGTCGTTCGCCTAGCGACAGGAGCCTTCAGAAGGATTCCAGTGACCGGTATCCTGGTGGAGGGCGGAGTCCCTCCATTGAAGGTTAGGCATGCACAACTGCTCGCCAGTTACGTTGCACATGTTCGTAGTTCACCTGTGCATTCGAATTACCGTCTCCTTTTCCCAACCAAAGTGGTTCGTCTCCCGCATCGGCAGTCCAGGTCAGGGCTTACAATGGTGTTCGTGTCCGGCCCCTTATGTCTGAACTGGAGTCCTTCCCGGTACCACCTCTCCATGAGGTCCATTCATGTACACTTCCATGGTGTACACCTAGGCCGCAGATCCTACTGGACCTTCCACATGTCCCTAAGGACTCCGTTAACCCTACGGCTCTGTATCACTTCCTCTCTATTCTTGACATGTACCGGGGCCATGAAGTGGTGTCCACTGTCAGCTCAATGGGTGATGGTCACCTGGGCTTCTGTTTGTTCATGGAGGACATATTGAACAGCACTCCTTGCCAAATGGCTGTAGTGTTTTCACTGCAGAGCTGGTGGCCATATCTCGTGCTCTTGAGCACATCCTCTCATGCCCTGGCGAGTCATTTCTCCTGTGTACTGACTCCTTGAGCATCTTACAAGCTATCGACCAGTGCTACCCTCGCCATCCTTTGGTAGCGTCCGTTCAGGAATCCATCTATGCCCTGGAATGGTCACTTCGTTCATTGGTGTTTGTTTGGATCCCAGGACATGTCGGAATTCCAAGTAATGAATTTGCTGACAGGCTGGCCAAAGAGGCTACATGGAAAGCGCCTCTGGAGATGGGCATGTCTGAAACTGACCTGCGTTCTGCCTTACGCAGCAGGGTTTTTCGGCTTTGGGAGACAGAATGGCATAACAGTACGCACAACAAACTGTGTGTCATTAAGGAGACTACGAATGTGTGGAAGTGTTCCATACAGTCCTCTCGCAGGGAATCAGTTGTCCTCTGCTGGCTCCGCATTGGCCATACATGGCTAACACATGGTTACCTCCTCTGTCTCGAGGAGCTACCTTGGTGTTGCTGTGGTTCACAAATGACGGTCATCCACTTTTGCTGGACTGGCCACTTTTAGCCGCTCTGCGGCGGACTTTTAACTTTCCCAGCACCCTACCTACGGTGTTGGCGACAATGCCTCAACAGCAGCTTTAGTTTTACATTTTATTCGTGAGGGTGGGTTTTATCATTTGAACTAAGTTTTAGTGTATGTCCTTTGTCCCTCTTTGTCCTCCACCCTAGTGCTTTTAGGGTGCAGAGTGGCTGGCTTCTCCTTTTCATTCTCATGGTCAGCCAGCCATGGTAATATGCTCTCTTGTTTTGATCTCTTCTACATGTTTCTTTCGTCTCTCTGTAGTTTTCTTGTCCAGTTTTGTCCATTTTAGTGTTTAACCTTCTGTCATTCTTATGGTTATCTCTGTTTTTCCAGCTGTTTTTTGTATGTCTTGATTATTTTACTCCTGCTCTTGTGGAATTATTTTAATCAGAACGAGGGACCGATGAGCTAGCAGTTTGGTCCCTACTTCCCCCCCCCCCCCCATCCTACCCCTCTCTCTTTTAAACCAGCAAACCTACCTTCCATATGAAGAATTGAGAGAGCTAAATCATCCATATGCAGATGGGCGTTCGGAGCTGTCTACGGACGTATGAGAAAGGATGGTGGCGAGGCCAAACTGAGATGTGTTCATCACTAACACAAGGTGCTGGCACAATGGTTTAATACCAGCAAGCAATACTTCAGAACTCAAATAAATAATGGATGGTTGAAAAAACTGTGTCTTGTCCAGATTGCACTTGAACCCTGCAGGCTGTAGAACAGGTAATACAGCAAGAAGGTTTTGCAAATGTTCCTCTGTAGAGGCACCAGACACTACTATATCATCAAAATAGTTGGTGCAGCCTGGAACTTATGCAATAAGTTGCTCTAAAAAGTGTTGAAAATTAGCTGGTGAGCTTGCCACACCAAAAGGCAAACACTGGTATTGATAAAGCCCAAATGGGGCATTGATAACTAGAAGACATTTAGATTCCTTGTCGAGCAGCATGTGTAAATATCTCTCTGCCCTGTCAATCTTTGAAAAATAAAGACTTCTTCATAATTTCGCAAGCAGCTCATGCAGGTGCGGCAAAGGGTATGTATCAATGATTAACGGAGTATTAATAGATTTTTAAAAGTCAGTATGGTTTTTGACTGTTGCCAGTGGTGCTGACCATGAAGTGGAAGAAATAGGTCAAATAACTTCTAGGTATGAAGACAACCTAATGATGCTTCTATTTGATCCCATAAGGTTACAGGTACTGGGCAGGCTAGGAAAAACGAGGTCGGACAGACTGTTTCATTGTAATATGAACCTGAAATTCTGTTGCACAACCCAGCCCTGGAGAAAACAGATAGCATCTAACTATTGATAAGCAACTTGATCAGAAACCAAATGCACTTCATCATCAATGGAGAATCCAAACAGTTTAAAAGCATTCAAACCAAACTGATTTTCAGTGTAAGCATTGTCCACAACTAGGAGTGTTTATCACTGAACCACAGCCTTGCGAGTCACAGGTGCAGGAAACTTTTACTGTCAAAGAATGAAAATCTGTTGTTTATTTTAACTCACCAGTCTCCGCGACACTGTAGTCAGGAGGAGAGAACCCAAATCCACGTAAGTCTGAGAATTCACCAACATTACTGCTGCACCCATGTCTACCTGCATTCTCAATGATTTGTTAAACATGCCCATTTTAGTGTATAACTTGCTTTGAGACAATTCCACTGCTGACACACTGTTCACATTCATGTTTGTTTTGTCCTCACTCAGGTTTGGAAAGGAGTTGCATACAAAATCAATATGTCCTTTCTTATGGCACCTATGACACGTTGCCGAGCACTTGGAACATGCAGCCTGTTCGTGTTGAATGGTGTAATATGGGCATGAAAGCAGTGGAGCACAGGGCTGTTGGTGTTGTGACACAGACCGTCGTTGTCGTCAATACCAGTTACCTTTACAACACTGTGATCTCTGCTGGACTGCTGCAATAGTGTCTTCATTCCCTTGTGAACTGAGTGAAAGCTGAGAGGGGTGAGAGGAACTGATTTCTGAAACTTCAGACCAAGCTTCTATCTGATTATCTGCAGCCCATGAAACTACAGATGACTGACCAATGTTCAATACTTCTGTAAGCGTAGGATTCTCACACTGTAGAGCTTGCACTAAAACTTCCCTATCAGGAGCGAAACATATGATGGCATCACGAAGCGGTTGACCGGCGCTGGATTCCTTATGAACATTTCTCTCAAAATTACGATGGCAATTAAGTTTATGTAGTCCTGCTGCCCATACCCAGTTTGATTGTTTTGGCTGCTTTTGGCAGTGGAAAAACACTACACGAACATTAGTAATGTGTGTTTACAGTGGTAGGTAAAATGTAACTCGCACATCTAATAGAAAGAAAGACTTGGAGGTTCGTATAAGAGGGCAAGCTGACACAACTGATAACTGCAGGGTGAAATCCACAACATAGTTTACGTTTGTTACCTCAAATGCCTGGAAATGTTGCTGCAGGCATTTTTCATAAACGTCCCAGTCTTCTGTTACATCATCGTACACAGCGAAAGGCAGCGTATATATTGTTGGCAGGGTCAAATGTCATGCCAATGTAGTCGTTCAACTGGAAATAACAATTGTCAGCACCAGCTGTAGCTCAGGAATAGATGGAAGCACCGCTTCTACATAAATTAACCTAAAAGGACTGAAGTGGAACATGTGGAGACAAATATTGTACATTGCCAAAAAGTTTTCTAATCCAAGGATGCTGTAATTTATTGCTCAAACAGTACAGATACAAGGAAGACCAAGATAAAATACAATTAGCTGTACACAAGTATCCAGCAGAGCCGTCCGCTCATATATTCTTTAGTTCCAACAGGGGCACAGCTAGCAGGCTGTGCACACACCTACTGTCATATTAGGCTGGTTGGCCTCTAGTATCCAAATCAAGCACAGACTTCATGTGCGAACTATGAAGCAGCACACACGCAAAACTGGTAGTTACAGCAATCATATGATTGAGAACTTTAAAAGAGTGTGGGTCTATGGGTAGTGTTGCTGGCATGCAACCAGCAATGTTTCACAAGGCACTGCACGTAATGTACAAAACACGCAACACAGCAAGCACATGGCACTTGAGAAACAGCTAAGATTGGGTTTTGGCTGCCCCGTAGCACTTGACTCCTTGAAATGTCAGTCATAAAGTAATTGTAATTGGAGTATACAAAGGCACACAAAAGGAGTACACTAGTTACAATGAAAGAAAAGGTGTGCGTAAACAAAACACATGAATTCTTTGAAGCTAGTAATATTCACCCCATAAAAAAAGACTGAACAAAAAATTCCAAAGTAAAATTAAGGAGCATTTAAAGAACGCACATCTTCTCTTGAGTGAACCTAAAGACGCCATGTTTAAGAGCGCAGCTAAAAATTCACAAAGAAGGAAATCCAATAAGAGCAGTAGTTTACTTCATAAATAGCCCAGCATACAAACTATCACAGAAACTAATAAAATACTGATGAAAAATTATACATATGGAACAACATAATCTGTAAACAAAACTGCATAGCTGGTGAACTAAAAGCCACAGAACTCAATCATGATGCTCATTTTTTATCACCAGACATTGCCTGCCTTTGCTCAAACATAGCTATACAAGAAACTGTAGCAGTGATCCTGAAGAGCCTAATGAAACATAACAATGTGAATATGTGGAGCTTGTTGAATTCATGGAACTCTTCCAGCTGACTTAAAACTACTTTACATTTAATGGCAACAGTTATAAGCAGCCAGATGGCCTAGCAATTGGATCATGTATACATGGTAGCATAACCAAGCGAGGTGGCGCAGTGGTTAGCACACTGGGCTCGCATTCGGGAGGACAATGGTTCAAACCCGCGTCCGGCCATCCTGATTTAGGCTTTCCATGATTTCCTTAAATCACTCCAGGCAAATGCCAGGCCCCCCCTGCAGGTTCGGGGGTAAGAATAGGCCCGCGGTGTTCCTGCCTGTCGTAAGAGGTGACTAAAAGGAGTCTCAAACGTTTCGGCCTTCTGTTATGGTCCCCTCTTGGGTTTGACCTCTTTTTTTCAAAATTTCTGTTGTTAGTGCGTGCCATTTGGGGAAGGACGCCTTACATGGTGTTTTTCTATTGGTCCCTCATGCACCACCATCTTGCATGTTACCTATTGTAGTGTGGGGGGGATTACACCCAACATCTTCTGGGTTGTCTCCTTCTCGTCTTGTGCGCAATCCTCTTCTTAGCGCCCAAGACAACTGTGGACCCTTTCAACACCTAAAATCCAGCACGGTAGCCAGTCCGTTGTGGTGGGGTCGTCATGTACCCTCTTGGTGGTAGCCCCCTGACCACGCAGGGATCGCACTACAGATGCCAGAGCTGTTTCCTCCCCATGCATGCCAAGGAGTATGTGCCCATCTTGTCTGGGGCACGGGGACTCCGGGCAACGGGATATCGGCCAGGTACCCGTTGCTTTGGCTGGGTGGCGCCCTTGGGGAGAGCCCTCGTTCGGAGTAGGTGGCATCTGGGCGGATGTGGCGCAATGAAGCGCAATAAATCACACCAAGCTGGTGGTCGCACGGCCACCAGTGTCGCTAAGCGAGGTAGAGTAGACTTTGATGCTGCGCAATATGACCCTCAGTCGTTCCCCTCGTTGGCTGCACCATGGGAGGGACGCCGATCTAGTGCCAAGCGGGAGCCTTACGTACCTCAATACCTTGTCTGCAGCAGGACTGATGGTGACTCCTTTCTTACGACGAAGCCTCTGTTTTTTGTGGAACACTTGGAGGATAAGTTTGGGGAAGTGGCGGGGTTGTCTAAAATGAGGAATGGGTCCATCCTCCTCAAGACGTCCTCCCCAGCCCAGTCACGAGCGTTGCTCTTGTGTGATAAGCTGGGTGACGTCCCTGTTACCGTCACTCCCCACAGTAGCTTAAATATGGTCCAGGGGATTATTTACCATCGTGACCTCTTGTTACAATCCGATGACGAGCTGAGAGCCGACTTGGAACGACGTGGTGTACATTTTGTCCGTCGTGTACATAGAGGACCCAAGACTAACAGGGTGGCCACCGGTGCCTTTATCTTGGCCTTCAAGGGTGATGTCTTGCCAGAGAAGGTCAAGGTGATGGTTTACCGTTGAGACGTCAAGCCATACGGCCCTCCCCCGATGCGGTGCTTCCAGTGCTGAAAGTTTGGGCATATGTCCTCCCGTTGCCCATCCAGCGCTACATGTCGAGATTGCGGACGCCCCTCTCATCCCGATTCTCCATGTGCGCCTCCACCTGTATGTGTCAACTGTGGGGAGGACCACTCTCCATGCTCGCCGGATTGCCCCGTTCTTCATAAGGAGTGGAAGATCATGGAATTTAAGACCCTGGACCGGCTTACTTATCGAGAGGCAAAACTGAAATATGAAAGGTTGTATCCTGCTTCCATTCGAACGTCTTATGCTGCAGCCACGATATCGTCGCCCACGTGAGCGACGGTTGTCGCCTCATCTGTGCCGCCTTCAGTGGGCCCTCGGGGCCGTGCATCTCTGTCTGCCCCCCTCGTGCCTGGAGGCAAGCCTTCCTCTGTTGCCCCCTTAGCAGTTGGGGGCAAACCCTCTTCTGTCGCTCCCCCCACGCTTACTTCGGGAGTGACATCTCCTCCAAAACCGGGGGGCTCGATCCCTCCCCCTCCTTCTCCGCCGGCGTTGCCTCTGCCGGTTCCTCTCTCGCGGAAGGGGTCCCTCGGGGCTCTCCCTTCCTCCGTTTCTTCTCCTACCCAGCCGGATGTCAGCCAGAGGCTGAAGGTTCCGCCACCTGCTGGTCGTAGGGCTTCTGCGTCGTCGTCAGCCTCTGACGCTCCTTCAGAGAAGCTCTCCCAGCCCTCTCACCCTAAGGGCCGACGTGAGAAGAAGGACCGGAATGTGTCCAAGAAGAAGGACGTTCCGGCGGTTTCAGTACCGCCTGCTGTACATAGTCCTGGCTCCGGGGATGAGGTGGAGATCCTCGCCTCTGCCGCGGATCTCGCACTCACGGAACCCTTGGGGGCCTTTCCTATGGACTCAGCTGACTCTCCCCCGGTGGCGGCAGTTGGCTCTGAGGCGCTGTCTGCCTCTTAGTCGCATTCACGCCCTCCCAGTCCCTTCCTGCTTCCATTCTCCAGTGGAACTGCGGCGGTTATTTCCGCCACCTGCCTGAGCTCCGGATGCTTCTGAGTGTTTCCCCTGTTCTCTGCATTGCTCTGCAGGAAACTTGGTTTCTGGCAATGCGGACCCCCGCCCTTCGCGGTTATCGGGGATACTATAAGAACCGCGCTGCCTGTCAACGAGCGTCAGGTGGGGTTTGCCTTTTTGTTCACCACTCTGTCTGTAGCTCGCCAGTACCCCTTCTGACGCCTTTAGAGGCAGTCGCTGCCAGGGTTGAGCTCTTGCCGGCTATTACTGTTTGCTCTGTTTACATTCCTCCGGATGGGGAGCTCCCTCGACATGTCTTGGCTGTGCTGCTGGCTCAACTCCCACCACCTTTCCTGCTTCTGGGCGATTTCAATGCCCACAACCCTCTATGGGGTGGGACTGTCTCCGATGACCGCGGTCAGGCCGTGGAGCATGTGTTGGCTCAGCTCGACCTTAGCCTCTTGAATACCGGTGCTCCCACGCATTTCAGTGTGGCCCATGCTCTTTCTCGGCCATCGATCTCTCTCTTTGCAGCCCCGGGCTTGTCCCATCCCTCCACTGGAGAGTGCATCCTGACCTGTGTGGTAGTGACCATTTTCCCATCTATTTATCACAGCCCCAGTGTCATTCTTCTGGGCGCCTGCCCCGCTGGGCTCTCCACAGGGCTGACTGGCCGGCTTTTACTTCTGCTGCAACCATTGAGTCTCCCCCACAGGGTGACATTGACGAGGTGGTCCGTGTCTTAACCACATTCATCATTTCGGCGGCCGAGGCTGCCATCCCCCGCTCTTCTGGACTCCCTCAGAGGAAGGCTGTACCCTGGTGGTCGCCGGAGATTGCTGAGGCTATTCGCGACCGTAGGCGGGCTCTCCAGCGTCATAGGCAGCACCCGTCTCTGGAGACCCTCATCGCCTTTAAGAGGCTCCGTGCCTTGGCCCGTCGTCTTATTGCCCGGCGTAAGCAGGAGTGCTGGGAGAGGTATGTCTCATCCTTGGGCTCCCGTGTCCCCCCCTCGCTCGTGTGGTCCCGGATCCGGCGGATTTATGGATACCAGACCCCTATGGGTGTACCTGGGCTCTCCTTGGACAGCGCTGTCTGCACGGACGCTGCCGCCATTGCTGAACTGCTTGCCGCGCACTTTGCTAAGAGCTCTGCGACTGCATCTTATCCCCCCGCCTTTCGCTCTCTAAAGGAGCGAGCCGAGCGGACGCCTTTCTCATTCCACACGCGTCGTTCTGAAAAATACAATGCTCCTTTCAGCGAGAGGGAATTCCTCGCTGCCCTCGCCGATTGCCCTGCTACAGAACCAGGACCAGACTGCATCCACGCGCAGATGCTGAAGCATCTCTCCAGGGACTGCCAGAGACACATTCTCGCGATATTTAACAGCATTTGGAGCGAAGGCGTGTTCCCGTCGCCATGGCGAGAGGGTGTTATTGTCCCCATCTTGAAGCCCGGTGCGGACCCACTGGCGGTGGACAGCTATCGTCCCATTACCCTCACCAACGTTTTGTGCAAATTGCTCGAACGTATGGTGGGGCGGCGTTTGTGTTGGGTCCTTGAGTCGCGCGGTCTCCTTGCTCCATCCCAGGATGGCTTCCGTCGGGGCCGATCTGCAGCGGACAATTTGGTGCGGCTGGAATCTGCTGTCCGTACGGCCTTTGCCCGACGTCAGCATCTCATTGCTGTATTTTTTGATCTGCGGAAGGAGTATGGCACCACATGGAGGCGTCACATCCTTGCTATGTTACATGACTGGGGTCTTCGTGGTCAGCTCCCAGCTTTCCTTCAAACCTTTTTATTGCGCCGCTCTTTCCGGGTGCAAGTGGGTGCCGCCTCTAGTTCATCTTATATGCAGGAAAATGGGGTCCCACAGGGCTCGGTGTTGAGTGTCTCCTTATTTCTAGTGGCCATTAATGGTCTGGCTGCAGCCGTGGGGTTGTCGGTGTCTCCTTCTTTGTATGCCGACGACTTCTGCATCTCCTTTAGCTCCACGACTACAGGAGTCGCCGAACGCAGGCTGCAAGTAGCCGTTCGCAAGGCAGCATCATGGGCTCTGACTCACAGTTTTCAGTTCTCTGCAGCCAAGACTCGAGTTATGCACTTCTGCAGGCGTCGGACGGTCCACCCTCATCCTGAACTTTACCTCGACGGCCACCTGCTTGAAGTGGTGGAGACTTGCCGCTTCTTAGGACCCGTGTTTGATGCCCGGCTCACGTGGGTTCCTCATCTTACTCAGCTGAAGCAAAAATGCTGGCGGCACCTCAACGCCCTCCGCTGCCTTAGCCACATGTCTTGGGGTGCAGATCGCTGCACGCTGCTGTGATTGTACGGAGCCCTTGTGCAGTCCCGGCTTGATTATGGGAGCCTGGCCTATGGGTCTGCATCAACCTCAGTGTTGAAGTTGTTAGACCCCATACACCACTGTGGGGTTCGGCTTGCAACTGGCACTTTCCGTACGAGCCCCGTGGATAGTCTGGTGGAGGCCGGGGTTCCCCCGCTGCGGATTCGCCGCCATCGACTGCTCGCCGACTATGCTGTCCACGTGCATTGCTCGCCCGGCCATCCCAATCATCTCCTGCTTTTCCCTGCCGTGGTCCTCCATCTGCCCGAACGGCGACCTAGGTCTGGGCTTTCCATAGCTGTCCGCGTCCAGTCTCTGCTGTCCGAACTGGGGTCATTCCCTCTTCTGCCTCCCTTCCGGGTCCGTGCACCTACGCCTCCCTGGTGTTTGCCCCGGCCGTCCATCCGTCTGGACTTGGCACAGGGATCCAAGGACTCGGTTCCGCCTGTGGCCCTCCGTCGCCGTTTTCTTGCGCTCCTCGCCTCATTTTCGGGCTGTGAGACTGTCTACACTGATGGTTCCCTGGTTGATGGTCGCACTGCCTACGCTTTTGCTCACACTGCCCATGTCGAACAGCGCTCCTTGCCGGCTGGCTGCAGTATTTTTACTGCAGAGCTGGTGGCCATATTGCGCGCTCTTGAGCATATGCGTTCCTGCTCAGGTACGTCCATCGTCATCTGCAGTGACTCCCTGGGCAGCCTCCAGGCCATCGACCGCTGCTATACCTCTTCTCCTCTGGTGTCCTCTATTCAGGAGTCTGTTTCCGCCATTACCCGCTCTGGTCGTTCGGTGGTCTTTATTTGGACACCAGGTCACGTTGGCATCCCGGGGAACGAACGTGTCGACAGGCTGGCCAAAGGGGCGATTAACGCCCCAGCTTTGGAAATCGGCCTCACGGCTCACGATCAGCAGCTGGTGTTGCGCCGTAAGGTGCTTGGGATGTGGACTGCTGAGTGGCGTGGAATGACATCCCCGAATAAACTGGGGGCTGTTAAGGAGACGACCGATGTGTGGCGCTCCTCCCTGCGGGCTTCTCGCAGGGACTCTGTTATCCTGTGTCGGCTCCGCATCGGCCATACATACCTGACGCACGGCCATCTTTTGCGTCAGGAGGACTCCCCCCTGTGTCGGTGTGGGTCCCGGCTGACGGTCGCCCACATTTTATTGGAGTGTCCCCGACTGCGCACCCTCTGGCAGTCTTTTAATCTCCCGGGCACTTTGCCTTTGGTTTTAAGCGACAATGCCTCCATGGCTGATGACGTTTTAAATTTTATCCGTGGTAGTCCTTTTTATGGTTCCATTTAGGGAGGTCCTGCTCCTTTCCCTTTGTGTGTCTCTTGTCCTCGAGTCTCTCATATTTGGTTGCAGATTTTAGTGTGTAGTCGGTTGGTTGACACTTTCCCTTTTTTGTTGTCGTGGTCAGTCAACCAGTCTCCGGCCATCTTCTTTTCTTCTGTTTCCTTTTGTCTGGTGTTCATCTGTACTCTTCGTGTCTGTAGTGTTCGTTACTGCATTTGTGTTCTTTTAGGGCCTGGGGGGGGGGAGTCTCCTTCCCCTTGGGGTTTTACCTGCTTCGTGCATTTATGTCTCGCCTGTTTTTGGAATGGGGGACTGATGACCTTAGCTGTTTAGTCCCCCTTAAACATCCCAACAACCACCACCACCGCAAATGCCAGGATGGTTCTTGTGAAAGGACACGGCCAATTTTCTTCCCTACTCCGATGGGACCAATGACCTTCCTGCTTTCCTCCTCCCCCAAACCAACCAAATAGGTTAGTGATGCAAAGGGTCCAAATAAAATATCTTTGAACTAAGAAAACATGCAACAGGAAATATACAGTGAAACAGATTGCAATTTCCAGGGAGTATGCAGCTTCCATTGTGACTCAGCACTGAGCAAAGTAAAAGATCCAGGTTCACACAACATTACAGATGAAAAATATAAAAGCAAATGTATGTATAGCATCCTGCACATTGACAATATCTCACAAAGGATTACAAATATCTTAAAAACATGAGGCAGAGATGTAACTATCAATGGAAACTAATACGTAATACATAGTGTAATCATGACCAATATTCGAATTCTGGGATATTCAAAATAACATGCCGGGAATGCTCCATGTTCGACCTAGGGCATACAGGTGGAGATTACCACACCAGGTATACAGAGCACATTAGAATCTACATATACAGCAGACAAAGATAATCAGCAATAGCTATACACACACAAATCACCCATTGGAAATGTAGAGCAAAATTCGATAGTACTCCACTGACTAAATAAAAGTCATAAGATTCATCTGAAGATAGAACTGTAGATATCCGTTCCACAAACAAATAACAAGACAGCATATTGAATGAGAAACTGGAAAGTAATTCACTGCATTTCTTCAGATGTTTCGATAGCATCCTTAATAAATAGGCAAGTAAAATAGTCACTCATAGCAATAAGTACCTTTATAAGAAAAATGTAAATAAATAATTAGATTAAAAATGAAAATACTTTTTGCGTGAAAGAAAAGGATACAAACTCTGTTAATGGTCTATTGCGTTATCTCTGTTCACGACTTGTAAAAATGGCTTTGTGGCTGTTTGCTGTTGTACCTTTGCTGTTTTCAACATGTGCTATAAATTGTGTGGAGAATGTTTAATATATGTGAGCTTCTGTATAAGTAAGCTACGAGAAAACTATAAGTAAAAGTTTTTGTCCCAATTCGATTTAACTGTGTATAAAAATCCATCATTAATTACAAAATTGTGTGTGTGTATATTACAGTAAAGGTGTCAGAATAATTCAGCACCTCACACGTTGAAAATGTCTCAGAAATTTTGCGTTAGTACACAAAAAATGCACTTGAAAATGGGAGTCACATCCCAAATTACATTGAGCAAGAAGAAAATTAAATAAAACATAAAGGTGACTGGCTGCAGAAAGTTATTTTACAAACAAACCCATTGTTATGGTAACTTCCTAATTCAATAGCCTCCGATTCAGAAAGGTGATAATACCAAGTGTACCATGCCATCAAAGATCAGATCATAGCTGCTCTCACTTTCTCAGTTACTAGAATTTCCTGTTTCCACATACTTTTACCTTTTCAGCTGTTCCGCTATTCTTTAGTACTGCTCTGCTAACTAGGTTGCTAGTGTAAATCTACTCCCAAAACAATGAAATAATCTGGTCCATTTTTTATTTAAAGTTGTATGTGTTCAAGTAAATGTGTGGCCTGTGTTCTTCTAATAATTCGTGCAGAAATGTGTGGCCTGTGTTCTTCTAATAACTTGTGCAGACAACAGCTTAGGAGTTCATACAACAGCGTCTGTCTGGGTCGCATTACAGAAACTCTAGGGGAGGACACGAGCCGGAAGGGCAGGGGGGAAGGACTTCATTCAGACAGTAGTATCCTCAGTCAGTCTGTGGCTGTTGACCGTACAGACAATGTGCTATATGTAAACTGCCTCACACCACTTACATCTCTTTGCTGTTAAATTTGTTCATAGTAAACAAAATTTTGTTGCAGTAAGAATCTGAACTCATTATTTTACAATTGTGAACAGGTCTGTTTCTCAGCAACTGTATACACAGTTTTCAAACATAGCAATTATACAGCCGTCATGTTGCAAATAACTGTTTGGTACAGTTGGAATAGGTTTCGACACCTAAGGGTGTCTTCATCAAAGTTAAATTTTGAGAAACCGTAAAATCACATTGTGAGAAAGCAAGGGTCAGAATTTAGAGCAGGTATGCTCAACTCAAGCCTTGTCATGTTTGCATAGCTGGGAACAACATCTGACACCATTTTACAACCCAAAAGTTACTGATCTTGCTAAATGTGCATAATCAGAATTTCTTCCCCAAGGGAAAAGTTGTAGGCTACTTGCCACTTCATATGTGTGCTACAAACTGGGATTTAAACGAGAAACAAGAGGAGAAAACTCTTGTTATCCATTGGTTGTGGTAGAGGATGAGGAGTAGAGTAAGGCTGCAGAAATGTAGGATGAGCTGAAGATAGTTCCCACAAGCATTGTCCAGAAGAGCTGGTTGTGGTAACCTCTCCCATACCTGTCCCAAAACATCCTTGCACCCCCTCCCCCCCGTCATAAGATAGTAATTTTATTTTTCTATTGGAAAAGATTGTAAGTAGAAAAGAGATAGCACAAACAAAACACCAAAAAAAAACAAGACTTAAGGTACGGGAAATATGATGATGAGGTCTTACTGCAACTACTTGGTATGTTGGAGATAGGTAATGGGATGCTGGATGAAAGACATTTGTAACAAAAAGCATGAACGTACTGTAGAATGATAATATTAAAAAATTAAGAAAATGTTGTATGTCAGAGCTATGATATTCATAATTCTAGTGAAGCAAGTATGTGTTTGGGTTTGGTTGTTTCGTGAAGTTTCCACCTCAAGTAACTAGATTAATTGAGTAAAAATGTTTTGCTACCTCAGAAAGTAAATTTGATACTGTGGAAGTTATGGGAACACCTTAGATAATGTGTACTTTCATAAAGTTTTCCTAAAAATTAAAATATGATATGAAATGAACTTAGTTTTCTGAACAACTGACAATATTAGGCTTACACTTTCTTTGAAAAATTGTTCCTATAATCATCCACTAGCAAACAACTCAATACAGACACACAGTTTTTATACATTACTAAATTATTGGCGGGTTGTAAGTAGGTAAATTAATTCTCAATTTTATAATGTTGGCACATCGTTCTTGCATCAGACAGGTTGAATATTACTCAAAAATATTGTACATTGCTGCATCTTAAATCACTTTTATAATGTGTGTCTGTTTTATTCCTTCCTTTTGCCATTTTATTCTCCTGAAGAACAAGCTTAAGTTTCAAAAGTCAAGAGTTTTTTTTCTGGTTGTTTATATGTTTTTCCAAGCATGTCATTTAATTGTGCAGTAGACTGAAAAAGGAATATTCATATATTTTTTGTATTAAATGTTTTGAGAGCTGAAAAAATTGTGAGTTAAATGATGGTGTGTATGTTTAAACCTTAGCATTTGCAAGTTATTGCTTTTTTTTATATACACTTTTGTTGTTTTCTATGCTCTTAGAAGTTAACAGAAGAGATTACCGAGCATGGTACGGTCTTGGTCAAACATACGAAATCCTGAAGATGGCATATTACTGCATTTATTATTACAAACGGGCACAACAACTCAGGCCAAATGACAGCCGTATGATGACTGCACTCGGAGAAACTTATGAAAAACTGGAGAAACACAAGGACGCTGTGAAATGCTACTATAGAGCACATAGTGTTGGAGACAGTGAAGGAACAGCTCTTCTGAGAGTGGCCAAGTAATGACACATATTTTAAGAGAATATTATGTAGTAATTAGAGGATTTCAGCATTATCACGATTACTTTTTAGTGATTTGTGATATTCGTCATTCCAGACTGTTTACTTGCCATCTGAAAAGTGAAAAAAGAAATATGAACACATCTCGAGGGAAAAACCCAGCTCTTAAGTAACATGTGTAGAAATGGTCACATTTATAGATGTCCTGACAGGCTAATGATTTCATTTTTTGCATAATACTTCACTAACTGCTATTGTCTTCATCATCAGGCACTGTGAGTGATGTCCCCGGCCTCACTATATGAATTCTAACCAGCCTATAAGGTATTGTTGACAACATACTGCTGTGCTATTCCTGCAGCAACTATGCCCTTTCTATTCTCTCATATTCTCATGCTCTTTCTGCAGTATTTCATATTGTTAACATTTGTGAAGGTCCTCCCTCACAGCAGTTGATGAAGGCGACTGGGCAGTCATAGAAATATTGCGGTAAAATTGAAATTGTTAACTTCTGAATAATGGCCAGAAAGCCCAAAAAATCACCAGTGTAGAAATATTTGTTCAGATCAGTTTACTGCTTTGAAAGCGTGAAAGTTAATATACTTCTGTTATTAACAATGGTGGTACTACTGTTGTATGTTTCAGGTTATTTGAAAAGCTCAATGAAAGTGAACATGCTGCAAATGCTTACACACAGTTTGTAAAAGAGACTGATAATCGCCAAATTGCTGACAAGAGTGAATTGTTTCAGGCATACAAATATTTAGCAAACTTTCATATAAAGCATAATAAATTGGATGATGCCTATCGATTTGCGCAGAAGTGTTTGGACTATGAAGAAGTAAGCTGACAGAAATGTTCATATTTTGTCTATTAGTTGCCAGTGCAAACAATAGCACTATATTACTTGTAGAGAGCTTTGTTTGGCCATTCATTTATCAATTACATATAATTTATAAACTAAGAAATAAATTTTGATACATTTAGTAGGAAGCATTTTTTTTGGTAACGAGTGTTTTCTCTTGGAATACTTTTTTGATCATATTCTGTACTGGATATAATTTCATCGTTTGATTTTGTTGTTGTTATTTGTGGAGATTGATTTATTTTCATATGGTTGTCCAGTAATTTCCTTTTTATTTTCAGACAAAAGAGGAAGGGAAGGCTTTGTTAAGGACAATAGCACAGAAAAGAAACCAGGAAGAATCTGATATAAGTGTATGTTCTGATTTTGTAATATTACTTATTCTGTTTTAATTGAAACTGAATAGTACTATTTGTATGTAGTTTTTTTCTAACAAAATACTGAATTAATGTAGATGGAGGAAAGTTCACTAAGTGGAAGCAGGCCAAGACCAAGACTCAGTGATGGAAGTTCTCTACAACCATCGCCCATGAACCTTAGTTTCAATTAGTATTCATGATGGATAGACTTGGTAAGTAAATTAATTTTCATATGAGTCATCTAAGACATTAAAGCAGTAGTCATCAAGGCACTAGCTTTTTTCTAATTATGGGAAAGAAAAACATAGGAAAAGAAATAAAAAACACAGGGACAAAGTGGCCAGTGAAAAATTATCTAATTTAGAGACTGAAACATTATGATCATCAAAATCCTGGAGTGGAAACATGCAGAAATGTGGACAGATAACCTTTGATCTACAGACGAGTGATAGGTGGGGGGGGGTTAGGGTGTTAGGATATTTTGTGTGTTCACTTTGACACCCATTAGCATCCAAACCATGATAATAATGTTGAGCTGTTTACCAAACTACAGCTGTCAGAATTACCATTGTGATAGCCGCAAAGAATGACTCGATTGTTTCTTGTAGCTTCGTTCATTTTTCAAGGTTCCTCATAGGTAGAAATCAAGAGGTGTAAGGTCTGGGAACTGTGGTGGGTACTCGACAGTTCCTCTTCGACCTATCTGTTGTCTATGTAGATTTTCATCCAAGTAGGCTGTGACATCTCTTTGGTAGTGAGGCAGAATGCCATCTTATTGTAGGTAAAATCTTTCATTTCCAAACACCTCTTGGATGGCAGGTAAAAGCAATGTTCACGGCATATGAAGATAAGCCACCAGTTATGGTTCTTCAAAGAAGAATGAACCAATCAAAATGCACAGTGGCAGACCACACCACACATTAATACCCGGTGGGTTCATATGTTTGCCCACATGGATGTGAGGATTTTTAGGAGCCCAATACATGCAGTTGTGGTAGTTTACAATACCATTTAGTTTGAATTGTGTCTCATCAGACCAGATAACCATCCCTGGAAACTGTTCATTCTTGTGAAGCATGCCTTCAAACTACTCACAGTACTCTATACTTCAATCTGGGTTGTCCTCATTCACAGTGTGCAGTGATCTTGGAATGTACACTTTACACTTTGCAGTCTTCAGAATTTGTTGTACACTTGATCAGATGTTGTACAGTTGATCAGCTTACCCCATTTTCACGTGCACCCTGCATGACAGATTTTTGAGGCGACATAGTAAAATCTTGCAATACAGCAGTACTGGAAGCTGGACATGGTGATGTTTCTGGTCAGCCAGACCTTTCCGTATGCACATCCCAAACAGTATTGTCAGCTTCAAATTTATCTCAAATACAATAAATTGTTGGATGTGTTGGTGGCTGAGTTCCGAACACATTGTGCCATTATCATTGTACCTCCATCATACTTTAGTACTTCCATTACCACTTCAGTACTGCCTTGCATCTCTCAAATGACAATCTTACTTCATTCATTGCTGCACTGTCATCTGCTGAAAAATGTCCACCAAGGTGTGTTGAGAAAACAGTGGACTAAGCTACCACACAGAACTGCAACGATATGTCATTTCATTCTGAAAATACTATCAGAGTTAACTGCATTTTTCGGGACCCCTCTGCATTGTGCCCACCTGACAGTGGCATCCGGCAGTTCACTCGTGAATTCTTTCGACATGAAGTATGCAGGGAGAAGCGGAAGAATTAAGTAGACACGCCCCTGAATGGCTGCATTTTTAGCATTATCTTCACCCTCATAGTGCAACTGATCTATAAATGAGAGATAGCTCAAAATTTGTACACACAATTAGGGTCATTAATCAAAGCATTTCCAAAAAAATCATTGAGATATTTATTATATTTTGGTACTGACAACAATATTTATAAAGAGTTGAACACTGTTTCAGTGCAGCACCATTTTCTTTGGAACCACTGACTGTACAGTGTGGAAAAAGAGTCAGAGTTCAGACAACATTCACATAAGTGTTTTATGCCTCCAGTTTCCCTCCATGATGCTGATCTGTAAAAAAAACACAATTTATTTTACTACAGCAAAAATATTTAAAAATGTAGCTCAAATATCACCGACGTTATCATCATGTCATAAATTTTTCAGGAAATAGTAGGCAAGTGAGGTAACAGAGGTCATTCTAAATATCTGTACCAATTTTTATGAGTTTAACTTCAGTTGTTTAGGAGAAAAATGTACCTGAATGATGAAAATTAAAGTTATCGGTAAATCGCAAAAATTTACAGATTTATTAACTTACTACTGTGCCCGTTTCGAACATTCCAGCACATATTCCAGTTGTCGTCCTGTTTCCTTACCCTCCATACTTTTTCTCTTCATTCTTTTCTTTATCCTTGACTCCTTGGTATCAGCTTCTGCAGCTGTCTCTGATTCAGTTACCTGCCGCTTATCAATATCAGTTAGAGCTGCAGCCATATTCCTTCGTGTCTGGATGTTCAGTTTCTTCATAACATCGATCCTTGAAATTGCACCTTCATTGAATGTTGTTATTGCATCCATTACACCAATCTTCAGCTTTGTCAGCCCATCAAATACAGTTTTGGGTATTCTCTCCCATATACAGCTGTTGAAGCTTTCATTTGCATTCTGAGAGAGAACATGCATAAATTTCCTACGTAGATTTTTATTTGCCAGATCCCTATATATAGGCCTAATTGTGTCCATTACAGCAAGTTGTAAGGAATGCTTTTGGGTATATTGTATGCCTGTAGCATTGCTCAACCAGTACTTGTATCAGGAATTTTCCTCATTTGGACACAAACCATGCTGTGGGGTCTCATCTGTTGACACTCTGTGAAACCATGTTGCCCAAACAGCTCGTCTCATGTTCTTCAAATCTCCTATGTTTCTCCTTATTGCTAGTCGATAATATTGAGTCAAAGAACCAATTTCACTTTTTGTAAGATTACCTGGACCACCTATGTGTTTTCTGTGGGTCAATTTTTTTTCCACTGAAGTCTACACAATTTTCTCAGCTGAGCTAACATTCTTTTTTGTATATGCCCAACACATTCAAGCTTTTCTATCAGAGTGTCCCCATATGGTCTGTCATTAACAACAGTAGTGTGTCCTTTATAGTCTCCGTCCCCAAGGTAGCCTACATACCTCACACCACGACTGACCTGTGATCTTCTAAAAAAGAATGACCTCTCTTTTGCCAAGATCCATCAAACGCTGCTACATTGTCTGTATTCTCAGACAATGCTACTGTTTCTTTTGCTGCTCTTTTCATTGAATGTTCACTTACACCACATAAAGCATTTTGTATTAATTTATTGTATCTGTCAAACCTCAGTAGAAGTGGAGGCAAATCCATCACCACACAAAAAGCCTGGGCAGCTCTCCTTCCCCTTCCAATACATTGCATTGCATTGCATAAGCAAGCTGAATATTTACACTGTAATGTCGACTATCAGTTACTGCTGATGTCATAGTATCATTGTGCATCTTACACGAGTTGCAGGCATTCACTAACTGACTTGAAAGACCCTTTCTTGCCGAAATGTTCTCAGAAACGTCAGTACTATCTTCACAATTGCAGTACTTACATTTCACAGTGCTTTTCAAGTCTTGACAGCATATTTAGGTTCAGAATAACATTTCTGTCAATATTGTTGCTCACAATACTTCGAGGCTTGTTCTTATTACATTCAGAAAGTGAAGAACTGCCTGTAGACACAGTTTCCATGGGCGACTTTTGAAGCAACTGATTTGTGTTATTCGGTTGTGTTTGGAACTGGTTGCCACAAAACTTTCGTTTGGGGCTAAATTTATTTACTCTCGGCATTTTTAGCACAGGAAACAAACACACACACACACACACACACACACACACACACACACACACACACACACACACACACACAGAGAGAGAGAGAGAGAGAGAGAGAGAGAGAGAGAGAGAACAGTACACAGTAAATACAAAACCACACGCATATTATGAAATTCTGAAATCATATATTCTCAGATCTTTGTTTACATTCGAACCATAGCCTTCTAGACATGCCTGTACTTTGGTTCTGGGAGTCAGTGCCTTCTAGAATACATCTGTGTTAACGATCCGTAACTAACGATGGAAAAAACGGAAGAACAAAATAATGCATCACGTATTCTGACGCACTTCAAACTGACAGTCTGTTCAACCTCAATTTTGTACAAACGGAAGATGATAATGCCCATAAACTATACATTTTTGAAATTGGCATGAAATGCCCTGTTCTATAGACCAAGAAATTTTTTTCAAATTTTTGGTCATTTTCACGAGCATGTCCCTCTAAGAGATTGTTATTCTTTAAGTCAGATAATGTTGCTAGTAACAAAAAAAAAGATGGAGTGAAGGGAAGCATTTATGGCCATTTGTCTTATAAGGATTAGGATATTTTATTGAATGCAATTGCAAATGATGCATTTCCACGTGAATACTCCCGACGTTTTCCAATTTCCTTCTCAGATTCTCACTTTCCATACTTTTCATACTGTCTCAGTTTATATTCAGAGTTCACACTTTGAGTACCATCCCTGTAATATTACATTGTCTTCAACATTGGAAAGAATGCCATTCCTGTAGGCCTAATATTATGGGCACATCATCTTGGTGAAGACTGGCATGCTCGTGATAGTACAGGCATGGCACTCCTCTCTAAGATGTTGTGCCCAAAGTATTACGGGAATGGCTTTCTTTCCAAAACTGGAGACAGTGTAATATTATGGGCAAGGCACTCAGTATTAATGAAGATAAATGAAGAGATAATAGTAACGAGATTGCTGGATTTAGTTCAACTTGTAACAAAACTGAAACTGTGGCACAATCTTGAGCCCTTGTGGTTTAACTATTCCTTGTAATGGGAAGGAGGATACATAAGTTCATGTTTTAAGAGCACATGTTTGCAAGCGCACTTGCCCTCCCTGTGTGCTCCTGAATGTCAGCTCAGGCATCTGAAGAGTAACAGATGACTTGGTTCTCAGCCCCAGGTTGACTGGTAGGGTTTTCACATACTCCCCTGGTACAGACCAAGCCCAGGGAGGGGTGATTGCCTGTGCTGATACCTTTCCAAATTCCTGATTGATCCTTCTGTCAAGTGTTCAGGAGGTGTGAACAATCACCTAAGGCAGGTGTGCCCCCTTCTGAAACGGCCCCCCAGTTAGGAAGAGTGCGCCATCAGGCACTGGCAGTCGAGGGGAATTTTCTTGCAGTGAGCCAATCTTCTCATTCAATGTCTGCGAAACTTAAACGGAATGAGGCTATAAATTCAAAGACTCTCCCAAATGCACCGAGGTTCCTCATGGTTTCCTGTACTGAAGACGGTCAGTCCTTCGCAATGGTCAATCTCTCTATTATTCAGAAAGGTGTTGATGCCATTGCTGGCCCTGTGAAACCTGCTTTCATTTACACAATGGTACTTTGCTTTTGGAGACTACTACTGATTGTCAAGCACAACAATTGCTTGCAGCTATGCTCATCCATGGCTATCCTGTTGGTGTCGAGGTCCATAGAACACTGAATTATTCCCATGGTGTTATTTACACTAGGCTGCTCGATGGTCTGACCGAGGCAGAAATCCAAACATACCTCTCTGGTCAGGGTGTCATTGCCGTCCATTGAATGATGAAAAAAGTAGATGGCTCCTTAGTGCCCACACGCGCTCTCTTTCTCACTTCTGATAGAATGGTTCTTCTGTCAAAGATCAAAGCAGCTTATGAAGTTATCACAGTCAGACCATATATTCCAAACCCGATGCACTGCTATCAGCTTCGTCATTACAACTACAGTAGAGTCCTGTTGACACCCAGCCAAATGTGAAACCTGTGGCAGGGATACTCAAAAGGGTGATTTTCCAACTCCTCTTCCCTGCTACATCAACTGCAATGGCGACAATGCCACATCCTCCTGCGATTGTCTTGTGTATTCAATGAGTGCGCCCTCTAGGAGATCCTGGTGAAGGAAAAAGTGTCTTACCCGGTTGCTTGTAAGTTGTAGGCTAGTCGGGAACCCTGCGTTCTATCATCTGGCACGTACAGTACATGGCCACGCAGACATGTGACCCCAGATTTAGCCCTGAGGTTGTGAAATCTCACATCATTACGGTAGTGTCCCCGTCTCCTCCTCCAGCTGTGCAATACACCACCAAACTTATACCTCATGGGGTGAAGTCACCAGCTACACAACCGGCAGGCCAGGAAGGACAGAAGGAATACCCTCGTGAAGACTTCCTACGTCCCTCCAGCCACCCAGCGTCCGAATCTTCCTCTGCTAACCAGAAAGTCTCCAAGAAATCAAAGGCAAACGGTCTTCTCCTTAGTCGACTCAAAGATCCTCTTCGATGTTGTTGCCACATATTACTCTAGCCTGGCTAACCTTCATGTCGCCGGTGCGCACCACCAACCATTTTGGTACGCTGGACTCTGCAGGCCCACAGCAGAATAATGCCAATGCTCCGGCAAACCTCATACAACAGGATCTTCTTGCCTCTGTTCCCTGTAGCAGCAAGTCTTTGAATGCTGCACTTGGCAGCCACCAATGTGGCACTCCTTTATATTTTCCTTGTCATGACTCTCCTCCAATGGAACGTTCGTGGCCTTTGATCCAACAAAGAGGCTTTATGGCTGCTCCTAGAATTGCAGTGTCCACTTGTTGTCTGCAATCGAAATTGCATCCTCGTGACTGTTTTGAGTTCCCGCATTTCTTCCTGGTCCGTATTGACCTTTCCCTGAGGTCGGCATTCCATCTCATGGGGGGAGTCTTGCTGCTCATAAGGGATGACATTCATAGTCAACCGATCACCCTGACTACCCAAAAGTCTTCAAATTGTTGCAGTTTACCTTTTTCTTCCTCACTTGACCTTTTCTCTTTGTACCGTTTACATCCCTCTGTCATTCAATGCCACCAGAGCAGACTTACTCCAGCTTATTGGCCAGCTGCCTCACCCCTTTTTTCTGTTTGACTTTAATGCGCACCATGCCCTATGGGGTTCTCCCAGAACCTGTCAGAGAGATGCCCTCTAGGCTGACCTTCTCAACCAACATCACCTCCTGTGCCTTGACACAGGAGCACTCACGTTCCTTTCACACTCAACACACACCTATTCCCATTTGGACTTATCCTTCTGCACTGCCAAGCTTGCCCATCGTCTTGAGTGGTCCATTCTCTCTGATGCGCACTCAAGCGACCATTTCCCATGTGCTGTCCATTTGCTGACTCGCACCCCACCTATGTGCACATCCAAATGGCACCTTACTCAGGCCAACAGGAGGCTTTACTCCTCTCTGGCAACCTTTGACAAACATTTCCCCAGTTGTGATGACCAGGTGGAATATCTTACAAATGTTGTGTTTACCAATGCAGAACATTCCATTCCTCACACCTCCTCTTTACAATACCATGTCCCGGTCCCATGGTGGACTGAGGTGTAACGCGATGTAATTAGTGCACAGAGATGTGCCCTTCGTGTTTTTAACTGCCGTTCTACAATGGCTAACTGCATTCACTATAAACAGATGCGTGCAAAGTGTCATCGTGTTCTTCAGGATAGCAAACAAGCTAGCTGGATTTCATTCACTAGTTCTTTTAACAGCTCCACCCTTTCCTCTGCCATGTGGACCAACCTCCAACAGATCTCTGGGACCAAGATCCATTCGCCAATTTCCGGCCTGACAGTAGCAGACAGTGTCGTTGGGGAACCTATTGATATCTTCAACATCTTGGGCCACCATTTGGCAGAGATTTTGAGCTCCACCCACTATCTCCCTGCCTTCCTCCATCAGAAACGAGCAGAGGCAGGTCGGGGGCGGTACCTTTCTCTTCTCAGAATCGTGAGTGTTACAGTGCCGGCTTTACTATGAGGGAGCTAGATCTTGCTCTTACTTCATCCCGATCCTCTGCCCCAGGGCCAGATGCTGCTCACATTCAGATGTTGCAGCACCTTTCTCTTGCGGGCAAGCATTTTCTGCTTAATAGTACAACCGCATCTGGGCAGAGGGCACATTTCTCAGACGCTGGCGTGAAGTCACTGTCATACCCATACCCATACCTAAGCCCAGTAGGGACAAACACCATCCTTCTAACTACTGCCCATTTCTCTCACCAGCTGTGTTTGCAAGGTGATGGAACGTATGTTTCGTGCCCAGCTGCTATGGTGGCTCGATTCTCACAATTTACCAACCACTGCACAGTGTGGATTTCGAGCATGCCGTTCTGCAGTTGACCACCTTGTCACTTTGTCCACCCATTTCATGAATGGTTTTCTGCAGGAATCCCCGACTGTGGCTGTGTTTATCAATTTGGAGGACTGGTATCCTCTGTACTCTCTACAAGTGGGTTTCCATGGCTGCCTGCCCCAATTTCTTGAGGAATTTTTAAAAGACAGAGTCCTCAAGGCGAATGTGTGTTCTGCCTTGTCGGACATATTTATCCAGGAAAATGGTGTGTCTCAGGGTTCCGTTCTGAGGGTCATCCTCTTTGCTATTGCTGTTAACCATACAACATGCTTCTGCTGGGCATCTCCAGCTCCCTTTTTGTTGATGATTTTGCCATCTGTTGCAGTTCTCCACGGACCTGTCTCATTGAGCGGCGCCTTCAGCAATGTCTCAATCATCTTCACTCATGGAACATCGACAAAGGATTTCATTTTTCACTGACAAAACCGTTTATATGAATTTCTGGTGGCACATTTAGTTTCTCCCACCATATCTACATCTTGGGCCTGTTGCTCTTTCACTCGTTGAAAGTATGAAATTCCTGGGGCTCATGCTCGATAGGAAACAACTCTTTGTCCTCCCACATGTCTTGCGTGGCAACCTTCTGTATGTGATCCCTCAATGTCCTGTCTCTTCAATGGTACTCCTTGGGAGGGAGATCGGACCACCCTCCTCCGTCTGTACCGGCCCCTTGTGTCTATTCAAAACTAGACTATGGGTGCTTCATTTATGCATCTGCACATCTGTCCCTCATACGCCATCTCAATATGATCCACCATCGTGGCATCTGTTTGGTCACTGGCGCATTTTACATAGCCCGGTTGAGAGTGTATGCAGAAACTGCTGAACTACCGCTATCCTACCGCCGTGTTTTTCTCCTCAGCAGATAGGCGTGCTGTTTGTCTGCCACACGTGGCCACCCATTGTATGCCTCCTTCTTCAATGACTCCTTTGATCACCAGTAATTGTGCTTCCCTTTTCTCTGCTACCTCCTTTTATTAGCTTTTGGCTATTGCTCCAGCAGCTTAACTTCACACTACCTGCAACTTTCACAGTGGGTGTGAACCTTCACCATCTGGGCTTCATTCGGCAGCCTGTGTTCACTTTCATTCCCTAGGGAAACTACTCCAGCTTCGCTCAATCGCCTTAAGTTTCATGACCTTCCCATGGAATTTCACAATAGTACCTTTGTGCACACTGATGGCTCTCGGACTGACTATGGTGCCGGGTGTACTTTCACCATTGGCACCGATGTTTTTTCGTACCGGCTTCCGGAGCACTGGTCAGTATTTACAGCAGAGCTCTTTGCCCTGTATCAAGCCACACAGTACATCTGGCGACACAGGCTTTTCAATTGCATCATTTGCTCCGACTCTGTGCCCTTCAAAGCCTCTGTGTGCCACACGTTGTCCATCCTGTAGTGCAACAGATCCAGAAAAGCTGTCACTTGCTCACTCTTGATGGAGTCAGTGTCATTTTTGTGTGTGTTCCTGGTCACATCAGTCTGACAGGAAATAAGGCCGCTGTTGCTGCTGCCAATGCTGCAATCCTCATACCTCAGCCTGCTAGTTCTTATATTACCTCTGATGATATCTGTGTTGCCATTTGTCAGCAGTTGGTGTCACTTTGGCATCACCACTGGTCCTCCCTTCATGGGAACAAGCTCCGGGCTATTAAGCCTCTCCCAGCAGCTTGAACGACCTCCTCTTGGCCTTCTTGTCACGAGGAGATCATTTTAACTAGCTTGCGTATTGGGCACTGTCTCTTTAGCCATCTCAATTTGTTGAGCTGTGCCCATTGCACATTCCCTGACAGAATGCCCTTTTCTTTAACTGCTTGCATTCCCGTTTGTGTTTGCTGTGTGATTCATCAGACGTTTTAGCGAACAACACTCGGGATGTTGGCCACGTTTTACTTTGTATCTGTTGTAGCAATGGGGCGAACGACATTTAATTTTTAGCTCTGGACCTCCGTTCTCTATGGCATATTTTACTGACCTTTCTCCACATCCCTGTTTTTAGCTGTCTTGTCTTCCATCTCTTGTTGGTTTATAAATATTATCAACATATGCTGAACTACCCCCCCCCCCCCCCCCCCACACACACACACACACACACACACACACACACAAATAAGTTGATTGGTGCAGACATTGGTGCTAGTGGTATTCGGAGGCAGCTGAAATTGATAAAATTTAATGTCATGTAAAAGCTGACTTGCACTTTTCAAACAGTGGAAAATCCAGGATGGAATGTAACAGTATTATGAAAAAGAGAGTTGCTACTCACCATATAGTAGAGATGCTGAGTTGCAGATAGGCAGAACAAAAAGACTGACACAAATAGAACTTTCAGCCAGTAAAGCCTTCATCAAAAATAGATCTCTCTCTCTCTCTCTCTCTCTGCAGTCTCAGGCATCTGAAACAACACGTGTGTGTGTGTGTGTGTGTATGTGTGTGTGTGTCATTTATTTTTGACAGTCTTTCAGTCTTTTTGTGTTGCCTATCTGCGACTCGGCATCTCCACTATATGGCGAGTAGCAACTTTCCTTTTCATAATATTGTGATTTACACTTTTCTCACACAACATCCTGACAGTTGTGGATCAGTGTAGTCAGTTCATACCAAATTTGTGACTAGACTGTCCCCTTGGATGGATTGTCATCCGTAGATGTAGAAGCAACCTAATGTGTACCCAAGGTGTGCTTTTTTGGCTTCCTTGCTATTCATGCTGCATATTGACGAGTTGACAGACAAAATTGGTATTAATGAAATGACAGACAATATTAATAGGAACCCTAGACTTTTTGCTAATGTTGCAGTTATAACACTGTGCAATCTGAAAAAGCTGTCAGTTCCTGATAAGTTTTTAATGTGGTGCGAAGATTGGCCATGTGTTTAAATCTTCAGTAATGTAAAATTTGTGCTCACCATAAAACGAAAAACATATGAGGGCTGATCAACAAATACTGATTCTTTTTCCATAAATGTTGACGCCTCCATTTCAGTGTTCACATTATCTTTTTCAAAGTACTCTTCTCCTACTCGATACACTTTTTATGATGTCTCTGCCAGTCCTCAAACACATGGTGCAGGCCATTTTTTGTTAGGTCCTTGAGAATTACCTCACTTTTCTTGAGAACTGCTTAAGAGTTCTCAAATCTAATGCCCCGTGCTTTGCCTTTACTTATGGGAATAAAAAAAAGGACAAGATGAGAGATCGGGGCTATAAGGCAGATACGGTACTCAGTTAATGTTTATGTGAGCCAGAAACTGTACAACTTGATTTGTATTGTCCTGATGAAGTCATAACCCAGTCCGAGAAAGGTCTGGTCATTTCCTTAGAGTTTGCTTCCTCAGTTTAGCCAATGCTGATGTGTAGTGTGCTGCTGTAGCAGTAGTGTGAAGGGGAACTGCATGCTAGTAAATCTTTCCATGGCAGTCAAAAAATGGGATCACCATGAGTTTTCCTGCAAATGGAATGTATTTTGCCTTTTTTTAGTGTTGAATAACCTGGCAATTTCCACAGTTTGCCGACTCGTTTTCCTTCAGGATCATAATGATGCAGCCATGACTCTTCACCATTTATAATAGATTCCACAAACATAACCCCTCCATGAGCAAAGGGACACAGCACCTCACAACTTGTCTCCATTCACTCAGCCATTTGTTTGGCAGTTAACAGACGTGGTACCCAATAGGCACAGACATGTGTCACATGGAGATGATCATGCTTAATCATAAAGACACTGTCACATGGAAACCTCAACACTTCACTGAAGTTAGATAATGTTACCTGCCAATCCTTGTGAACTACCACAGCAGCTTTGTTGATGTTGACTTCATTCTCAGCAGAAGCCAAAACACCAGGCCCACCCTCCTTAACATACAGAAGTTGGCATTGTTTGAAGTCCCTGAGCCACCTATCACTGTTGCACAAGGTAGTGCATCTTTGCCATATGCTTTCTGCAGCTTTTTGTAAATTTCAGTGGCTTTATGGTGTAAAAAAATACAGAATTTTGTTGTGCCATACTGCTCTTATCGCGTCATCTTCATTGTTTGGTATTCCAAGTGGAAAGAGTGTCTACAAAATGGAGCATTACTACCAACCTGCCGCTATGATGATGATGCCACCTATGGACATTATACATAAAAACCCACCCACTCTTTTCAAATATTCATGGTACAGTAAAAGAAATTATCTTGGAAGATACAGGAAAAAAATCAGTCTCCATCTTTGTTGAACAGCCCTGATAAATTTACAATTTCACTAGTGCTGCCAGAAGTTGAGTAAATCTGTACTACTTGCAAAATATTCATTTGTCTCAAAGTGTTGCCAGGGTCAAGCTGCCCCTAGATGCGAAGTATTACAAAAGGCTTGGATCCACCAATAAATAAGTTCCGTAAGCACATGCTGAGATTTGCAGTAGAACAAAAACTTGCTCAAGTTTACTTCTTCAGGTCACTGGAGCAAATTCATTTGAGGAACTTGCTGCACAGAAGTGCAGTTATTCTTAAAAACCAGAGCAGTCACCACTGTTGTTCCTTTATTATCAATGAATAAAAATCGTGATGAAACATAAAAATAAAATAAAAAATAGAAAAAAATATTAGAGAAGTGCATATTGATATTACCAAAAAACACTATTCAATTAATTAAAATTGGAGGACTCCACTTAGATTAAAAACTTTGGGGATGTCATATGCAAATTTCAAACATCTCGTCTATTGTGTAATTAAGTATTCAATAACAGGAAACAAAAATGTGACACAGTATCCCGCCAAGAGACTGCCTCTTAATTTCTCTTTGATTTTTGGAAGAATTATTTACTACTTTTATTAAAAATATAATTCATTTATGTTTACGGTAACATTAAAAAAATCAGCTAAAATGTTAAGTCATCTGTATTGCCATTCTACTTTGCCTTGTGGTGGAACAAATTGGTTGATAAACTCATTCTGCTGTTCCTTGACTGATGGTGCCAATTGTGTGTTTAGAGGTTGCAATGGTACATTTGTTTCACCCCATCTGTCTTTGTGCCACTCTCCTTTTCAACAATGATACTTTCACACTGGTACTGAATACACACAACTTCTGTAAGTCGAAGAAGAACTTCTACAAAAAGAGTGTACACTGCTTTCAAACTTTCTAACAAATTAAAACTGTGAGCTGGGCTGAGACTTGAACACACAGTTTTAATTTGTCAGGAAGTTTCATGCAAGAAACTCTTTACACTAACTTGCAAATCAGAGTTGCAGATATGGTCATTCGTAATATTCCAGCCGATTCTGTGACTGTATGGGTAATGTGCCATACCACAGCAGGAAGTTCAACAGAATGCCTAATAAATGTGGTTTCAGGATTACGATGTTAGAGTGGTTTCAAAATGGGCAAATAAACTGCAACACCTCAATGAGGGAGACAGAACTGTTAGCTACAATAAAGGAAACAAACCAGCCATGAAAGTGTACATCATGACTAGAACTGCTGAGGGCAGAGGCAACAAAGTAGTGTGTTTACTGCCCTATGACTGTGATCTAAATCCGATAGAATTGACATAGTTCAAAATAAAACACAATTTAAGGGAAAACAATGTCAATGGTGACATGTCAAATGAAGGACTGCAGTATCTTCTTAATGCTGCTTTCCTTTCAATTAATGCAAAGGGCTGGCAAGATTACTGCAGGAATGTGCAGCAGCTGGAGCACGAGTACTGGACATGAGATGGAATAATGGAAATCGCTATCAATGAAGTTATCTATACCACGCCCTGAAGTGGTGGTGGTGGTCTTGGAACAAACACAAATGGCAGTGATCTGTAGTGAACATCATTTTGACAGTTCTTTCATGCACAGTTAATAAAACTTTTTAAACATTGCTGCTGTCTGCATTTAATAAATGCGATGTACAAACAGATTTCAAAAATCAGTTTTTTACTTTTGATTGATAGTGTTAAGTCGTATACTCATCTACATTCATTTTTCACTGTTTTTGACGTATAAATAATACGTAAGTTACAGGTAAAACTCTAGAGCATGAATTTGTAAACAAATTAGGTGATTTCCGATCTGACAAAAGTGTCACTTTAGTGGGCAAGGCTTTTACGAATACCGCCTATGATTTCATGTTAAGCGCAAAACATGGGTAGTGTTGCCAGCATGTTGCAAGCAGCCGACGCTGCCTTCCCCTCACTGCTCCTTTCCCTTTGTCAGATATTATGTGGGGGCACAGCCGTTCCCGACAGCCACAGCGCCAATCATCAAATTATTGTGGACAAACGGGCGTACCCTATGACAAAAATGTCAGTGTGTCACAACTGGCATAAGTTATCTTGTAGAAATTTGTGGGGATGCAAAATCGAATCATCACATAGGCTCAGTTTTTGATAAAGGCAATGGGAGGCTTAATTTCATTAGAACTGTATTGGTAAAATGCAGTCAGTCTGGTAAGAAGATTGCCTTCAAACCACTTGTGCAACCGTATAATAATGCTCAAGTGTGTGTGTGTGTGTGTGTGTGGACTGTACCAGATAGGACACAAAAAAAAGGATGTTGAAAGTCAACGAAGTATAGCACAAATAGTCACATGAAGGTTTGTTTCAGACATGGGGAGTACAAAAGAAAGTCCAGAACAACTGCACTGATAGACATTTGATGATGACCCCAATATCCTGCTTCTGCTGAATCTACTATAAGAAAAGTAAAACTGAGCCAGAAAAGTTTAGGTAATCAATTTGTTGAGGTATGCAGGGTGTCCTCATAGACTTATTAGAAAAAGTAATAATGATCACAGATAATAATACAGTGAGATACTGGACTGGTTTGGATTTGGAGAGTGTGTGATCTTTATTTTTAGAACTAACTTCAATATTGTCAACAACCTTGCACATCACAACATGCTAGCACATTAGTTTCGAATTTTAGTTGCAAAACCATATGTACTGCCACTACACTCCCCTCTATTCGCCCAACTTGGGCCCCATGATTCTTCTTCCCAAACATGAAGAAACAGCTTACAGGTTAGAAATTATGCTGAAGTATGTGATTACTTCGCAGACCACATTAGTGTGTTGGGCAGAGGGTTCATAGAACCACTTTGACTACTTCTAGACTGCTCCAGTCATGAACCACATATAGGGGAAATTGCTTGCTGTTACTTACTTTCAGGTGCTGAAATGCTTAGTACTGTTGATACACGTATAAAAGTAAAAGTGACAACACAGTCCTAGCTTTTGCTACTGTTAGTTCTTTCCTTGAGGAGGAGAGAATGATAGGTTGGGAAAATTTAAAAGTAAGGGCAGGTCATTCAAATGAGAGGAACCCATCTGTAGCGAGGCTGAAAATATACAAAGATGAAGGTGAGGTGTCAGAAAAAATTGCAGATCTACCCTCCATCTTTGATTACTCCCAATACGTTCATTCTAATCCAATTTTTACACACAACATGTCAAATTATGTTAATGTGAATTATTATGATGATAATTGTATGGATGGGTTTTCCCATATTCTGAATATTGAATTAATTTTACAGTATCTGTTATACAATTTTTCTTTATTTCTGTTTGTGTATACTACTGCTGCTTACAGATCTGGTTGTTACATATACACTGCTCAGCTCTAACTTTGTACTCACTACAGGTGGCTCCCTCTCACCTAGGCTTCTTGTTTAGCCTTTCCCATTTGTCCCTCTCCCCTCTCCAAGGAAAGAATTAATAGTTTCAAAAGACAGGATTGTGTCATTGCTTTTACTATCAGCAGCAACAAACATTTTGTTTTTTTGGAGATAATACTGGTCAGTATTCTGATAATACGTTGTGAACTTTTTGCATTGTCATGAGTGGTCTTTATCTACCTTAGGATGTTAATGGAAATAAGTAATTGTCTGTGGACATAATAATTTTCAGCAAAGTGTTTTTACTGTTGCTGTTTATTCAAATAATGCTAAAATGTGAATCAGTTTATGTTCATAGGATTTAATTGTCATTTATTTGATAAGAAACATCTGAACTGTACTAAAGTTCAATATTTTCACTCTTTGCTATCTTGAGTAAATAAATGGCATTTACATTGTCATGTAGTGAGTTAGTTTTTCAGTTAATATAACTAACTTTGAAAATTTTTAAGAGTAATTAATCTGTTTGGTGTATAATTTACTGATTTTTTTATTAAGAGTGTAATCTTGTTTAGAAGTATGACAAATCTGAATAGAAAAATAATTTATTTGAATTTTCTTTTTCACAGATATTAATGAGAAAGTTCTTACATTGAGAGATACTGAATGGCAGTATCGGGGCGAAGGCAATGCCAATCTAGTGCTGTCACTGCCTCAGCAACGATGTGTGTTGAGATTACGCAAGCACGATTCTGATCATTATGTCAACCATACAGATTCAACCACAGATGTGCATATTGATATTGCTTCAAGAGAAGCATTGTTTTGTCGAATGGTGATGGTACCTTTGCTGGGTGAAGCCTATATTCAGCCACCAGCAGTAGTTGTGTTGGATCAAAGAGAAGTTGAACAACTTGAGGGGGCATTACATTCTCACCGACCCTCACACCGTAATCACAAAGGCATATACAGCCATCCTTGTCTGACGTATGGAATGTTGTTTCCCGATTATGCACTGCTTCCTCCAACTTTATCCCCTGTTTCAATGCCTCATTGTACTCCCACTTTCTGCCTTGAGGTAAAACCGAAACAAGGGTGGGTACCAGAAGCAGATCGCCACCTTCCACGTTGCACTTTTTGCCTTAACCAGTTCCTGAAACTCCGAAAGGGCGCTATTCAGAAACTCAGCCACTATTGCCCACTGGATCTGTTTTCTGGGGATGCAGGCCGAGCACATCATGCTCTTGAATCACTTCTGGCTTCCCCACAGAACAATCTGAAGATCTTCCGTGATGGTGTATTGGTGTATGGTGATGGAGATGAAGGTACAGACCGCCTCGAGCTGGTCTTGAGAGAATGGGTTGGTGATAGAGATGGGAAGAATTCTGTCAAATGGTTAGTGAAAAAAATGTGCGCACTTGTTTGGGACGTATTAACATGCAGCCTTGAAGTATCAAAACGACCTATGGCTAATCCCTTACTTGGTGAACTAGAACCACTCCAGAACAAAGGAGAACGTGTACCATCAGCACTGATGGCAGCTGTCACTTCACTGCTGCCACCAAAATCTTGTGATTGGTCTGCAGTGCCTTTACCAGAAAATAGCATCCTGGCTCGTGTCCTTAATGTTCAACAACTGGAACAGATTGGGGCAGACTGTGTCTACTGGGACTATATCACCAACAAGCACCATGGAGAGTACGACTACCTGCAAGAATTAGTAGGGGGAAATATTTGTGGTCGAACACCACTCCAGCGTTACCTACTAGCGACTACTGCCAAAGATTGTTCAATTATGCTTGCATTTCAGCGGTTTGAGGGAAATTTGAATGGTGTACCTTTGCTTCCTACAAAGCATGTGATAAGTGATCTTGATTTACAGAAGTATATTTTTAATGTCGGTGTGTCTGATTTGGACCCAAAGCCTGCATCTTGTGTAGAGAAACACAGGAAACGGGACTGTGAAGTTCTGACAGCGTGTCTTGAAATATTACAGTGTGGCAGTTTTGGAGTGTCAGTGTAATCCTTATCCTTTTAAGAGATTACACTGTCTGGTGTGAATGAAAAATATGTATAGTCATCAATTATTCATGCAGACTGTCTACAGTGAACATTCGACGATTCTGCTCTCTTACAAACTTAAGTGCTACTTGTGCATATAAATGTATTTATAATTGCTCTGATTTTGTCAATTGTTTGTAAACACATCATTGTTTTTGTATGTAATGTAAAGAAGCAATTATCTTTCATAAATTACTCAGTTAACTGTGTAATTGTGACAATTGATTTTATTAGAAAGTTATGGTCAACAAATACATAATTGTTTTTTATCTTTTATTTTGTGTTCATAATTATATTTTTGTAATAAAATAGTTACCAGACCTGATAAGACCGTTTTTTTTAATGGGACGTAAACTGTTCAACAACATTTATGATTATAATTAGTTTTTGACCTCCACTTTTGCAGATATAATAATGAAAAAACAAGAAAAAGGAACTAAGTATACAATTAAAAAGTTAATAAACTTGACATGTGTATTAGATAAGTTAACTAATTAAGTACAACCCATGTGCAGTGGGTGCATTTCAGCCACATGAGTGTCTTCTGTGCTAGACAAATCTTTCGAACACTGTCAGTTTCTTGTGACCGTGAATTTTATGGTAATTGATGCCCACCGATTTCATTTTGTGTGCACTGGGAGACAATTACAAACATTCATTTTAAAAGTTAAGCTTACATATGTTTTGATTATGAGTGAAAACTGTTTCGTTAAACGAGATATACACACACTACTTTAGTGTAAAATAAATGGCATCCTCATCAACTGTTTTATAAATAAATTTATCAGATAAATGATTCATTGATAATTTGGGACATGAGTGCTTGTTGTTGCACATATAATCACTTCTCTGTCCTGGAAAAAAGTGTGGTTTGTGTATACGCAAAAGTTTGGTGTTTGGCGTAGACATCTAAACGTGTCAGTGTACCATGATCTTCATGGTGATATGTATCCTTTCTTGCAAAAAATGTATTTAATTTAAACCAATAAATAAATGTGTAACTTTTTACTTGTTTAGTAGCTGTATGTGTATTGTATTCTAAATAGAAAATGTGAAAAATCTGGCTGAGATTTTGTTAGAATATATTGTGAACTGTTTCTGCTTTCAAAATCTTTGTTTTGTCTAGTACTCAGAAAATATGTACCTCCAGTTCTGAGGTACCACTTACTGTAAGGTCATGGATAACTCAGTTACAGAACATGCCATAGCCAAAAGCAATCCATTCCACAAGTGTCTGTGTGCATCAGTAGAAACAGTGATTACATAACATTCTTTATCATCATGTTAAGTCTTTAGCAGTTATGGAAAAGAAGTAGTAAGCCAGCAAAGGATAAATTCATTCAGAGTGTAGCGAGAATGCTATACTTCACTAGTATTCCAAAATATTGACTATTAAATTGATTTTGTGTGGCTTAACTGCATCTACAAAATTCTGAGGGTGGTGAATTGAATGCTTGTTACAAATATGTTATTTCAGATTAGCGCATTTTAAATATGATGTGAACTAAGACTATTTACATCCTAAAAGCAGCCTATTTCTCATAGACAGGCACAGTTTTGGGGAGTGTCCCTTACTAAGGGGCTACTGATGTGTTGATAACATAACTTGCTATGTGACAGTTTTCCATCGTCTTCGTTTTCTTCGCTCATATGGGCATTAGTGGCTGGATAAGCATGTCCACCTCATTTAGGTTTTAAACAAACCGAAGGAAAACCAGGAAAATACTAACACACAGTTAAATCCACAGGTAGACACGCGACAGTTGAATCTAACTATTAGTCATCCCCTATAATAGAATGTCCACAGTGCGACATAAGAGGAATATATCATATTTTATATCTGTACAATTTGCCATATGCCTCAGTGCTCCCGTAAGGAATTCGTCCCTCCACCAAATTGGATGCTGGTCCCACACCTGAAGTTGGTCTCATGGGTGTTGTGACCCTCTCCCAAAAACCATTTTAGTAAAAGTGCTTGTACTTTTAATTATCAATTTTCAAATTTTACAGGTTAATTTAAAGAATAAAGTAACATGAAAACTGTCCTGAAAATGGATAGGAGTTCTTGAAAAATTACAAACTATATTTAACACAGGATACTTTAGAGTCTCTTGCTTGTGTGATTGGGCTTACCGCCTGCAGAGAATGTTCATGTCAGGAATTCCCATTCATAGGTTGACCATATCGACTACTAACAACAAATACAACACAGATCACAAGTCCATACGCAGAACTGACAAACCACAGGGATTCACACAAGGCAAGTCAGAGAAGGAAAGACTCCATGCTAAGGGAAAGGTATGAGAGCTATTCGGAAAGTAAGATCCACTAGGTCGTAAAATGGAGATGACAAAATCAGGTGAAGCTTTCCACAGATGTTGGGCAGTGTCCCTAGTACACGTTGATCTCGTCGTGCCACTCTTTTCAGTTGTGAGCATTTAAAGATGCTTAGAACAGTAGTGTCTCCTGCCAATTATTCACACTTGTTGCAAGGTTTCATCTGATTTCATGTGATCCCACATAACGTACCTGTCGTGCATTTCCTTCTTCACGACAATTCTCGTCCACACACTGCAAGGGCTATGAGAATGCCCCTGCAGTGTTTTTCCTCATTGTCCCTGCAGTGTTTTTCATTGAGAAGTGTTTGATCACCCACCACACAGCTTGGACTTGGTTCCCTCTGATGTTCATATCTGCTCGCATGAACCGCTTTCTATGAAGACAACATTTTGGCACAGGTAACAAACTGCTGATCAGCATAGAGAAGTGGCAGAAAGTGCAGAAGTCTGCCTTCTATTGTGCAGGTATTGGAAAGTTGGTGCAATGCTACAACAAATGTGTAAGTCATAGTGCCAACTATGTAGAGACGTAGCTGGGTGTTGTAGCAAACTGTTGGAAATAAAACATTTTTGATTTTCACTATGGTTTCCATTTTGTGACCATTTGAACTATACTTTCCGAATAATCCCCGTATAACACAAAGGCTGGAAAAAAAAGAGTAGTTCTCATTTTCAGCTTTGCATAGCTGTAGTCTGGAATCCTATAGTCACAGCCGTAGTACTAAGTGCAGCATTAGTTATATTATGTAAATTTTGACATAAAAGTTGAGGTAATGTTGCTGTTATAGTTCTTAAATCATTTGAATGAAATGTACTTCTCAAATTATCAGATAATGCTTTTCAAATACTGTATTTCTTTGAACTGCAATTTCGTGGAAGTTTTGTTAAAGGGGTATACTAACTACTGATGTAAACAAAATATTGAAACATTATACATTTTGTTGTTGTTGTGGCACATTAAAAGTGGGGGTTGTAGCTGCCACTCCTTCCAACTTGCATTGAAGCTAGAAGAAATGGTCCTGCTGTGGCTCACTGCGTCAGACATGGTAACATTACAAATTGTAGTTTTTGAAAGGTAGCATGTGGAAGACTACATTGACCAATCTGTGAGGGAGCATTCTAGCAATTTTCATCTGATTCTTCCAAAGTTCATCAGAAGAAGGATTGCTTACCTTATCTCACTTGTTACTCTCAGAAATTTTTGAGTTGTTGATGGTCTTTTCTGCTGAGATGGTGCATTTAGTCAGTGCTAGTTTGTAATTCATAAAGCTTTGTGAACTTCCAAATTAGTTTTGCAGGGCATATATAGCATACTTAAAAAGATTAATCCACTGTGATAAATGTGCTAATACGAGCTGTGTTAATTTCTGAAACATTATATAGTGAAGTCAGATCAGCTGCTCTAAAGTTATTTGACCTGAGTTAACACCAATCTTTGGATTGCATGAGGTATCCATGGCAGCCAAAGGAACCTCCAAGATGCCCCACAAATAGTGACCTCTAGCTGTGCACACACATCTTCCCTCAGTCCTTTCCCTTAATACTCAACAGAAACAGTTAACTCTACAATCACAGGATGACACAGTGATGCAGTTACGCTGCTTTTCTAAACATAGGTAGGGCACCAAGCCAATCCACGAGTACGTCATATGCAGCATCAACTTCTTCTGAACCGGAACCTGGCTAAAGGCTCCTCCCAAGATTACCTTTCAGTACTTTTTGGTTTTAACCACATTCTTGCCAGAAAGAGCAGTGTGTCACTACTGTTGTGGGAGCAGTTATTTGTGTAGTGTGTGCTAGTATCCAGTTAGAAACAGATCAATGGCTCAAGTTAATTCTATTTAAATTACTTAGAAACCAGCATCAGGAGCACCACAGGAGCTAATGATGGAGCTCTCGGTAAACTCAAAAGGCCATCACGTTCCAGATACAGTGGTTCCCTGGTATCTTCGGAGAACAGGGACACATTTGTGCAATTTGGTTTTGTAAGACCTTTTTATTAAATATTATTATTGCAACCACAACGGAGGGGTATCTGTTGAGAGGCCAGACAAACGTGTGGTTCCTGAAGAGGGGCAGCAGCCTTTGCAGTGGTTGCAGGGGCAACAGACTGGATGATTGACTATTGACTGATCTGGCCTTGTAACACTAACCAAAATGGCCTTGCTGTGCTGGTACTGCGAACGGCTGAAAGCAAGGGGAAACTACAGCTGTAATTTTTCCCGAGGGCATGCAGCTTTACTGTATGGTTAAATGATGATGGCGTCCTCTTGGGTAAAATATTCCGGAGGTAAAATAGTCCCCCATTTGGATCTCCGGGCGGGGACTACTCAGGAGGACGTTGTTATCAGGAGCAAGAAACCTGGCGTTCTACGGATCGGAGCGTGGAATGTCAGATCTCTTAATCGGGCAGGTAAGTTAGAAAATTTAAAAAGGGAAATGAATAGGTTAAAGTTAGATATAGTGGGAATTAGCGAAGTTCGGTGGCAGGAGGAACAAGACTTTTGGTCAGGTGAATACAGGGTTATATATACAAAATCAAATAGGGGTAATGCAGGAGTAGGTTTAATAATGAATAAAAAAATAGTACGGGTTAGATACTACAAACAGCATAGTGAACGCATTGTTGTGGCCAAGATAGACACGAAGCCCACGCCTACTACAGTAGTAGAAGTTTATATGCCAACTAGCTCTGCAGATGATGAAAAAATTGATGAAATGTATGATGAGATAAAAGAAATTATTCAGGTAATGAAGGGAGACGAAAATGTAATAGTCATGGGTGACTGGAATTTGACAGTAGGAAAAGGAAGAGAAGGAAATGTAGTAGGTGAATATTGATTGGGGCTAAGAAATGAAAGAGGAAGCCGCCTGGTAGAATTTTGCACAGAGCATAACTTAATCATAGCTAACACTTGGTTCAAGAATCGTGAAAGAAGGTTGTATACATGGAAGAACCCTGGAGATACTAAAATGTTTCTGATAGATTATATAATGGTAAGACTGAGATTTAGAAACGAGGTTCTAAATTGTAAGACATTTCCAGGGGCAGATGTGGACTCTGACCACAATCTATTGGTTATGAGCTGTAGATTAAAACTGAAGAAACTGCAAAAAGGTGGGAATTTAAGGAGATGGGCCCTGGATAAACTGAAAGAACCAGAGGTTGTACAGAGTTTCAGGGAGAGCATAAGGGAACAATTGACAGGAATGGGGGCAAGAAATACAGTAGAAGAAGAATGGGTAGCTTTGAGGGATGAAGTAGTGAAGGCAGCAGAGGATCAAGTAGGTAAAAAGACGAGGGTTAGTAGAACTCCTTGGGTAACAGAAGAGATATTGAATTTATTTGATGAAAGGAGAAAATACAAAAATGCAGTAAGTGAAGCGGGCAAAAAGGAATACAAATGTCTCAAAAATGAGATCGACAGGAAGTGCAAAATGGCTAAGCAGGGATGGCTAGAGGACAAATGTAAGGATGTAGAGGCTTATCTCGCGAGGGGTAAGATAGATACTGCCTACATGAAAATTAAAGAGACCTTTGGAGAAAAGAGAACCACTTGTATGAATATAAAGAGCTCAGATGGAAACCCAGCTCTAAGCAAAGAAGGGAAAGCAGAAAGGTGGAAGGAGTATATAGAGGGTCTATACAAGGGCGATGTACTTGAGGACAATATTTTGGAAATGGAAGAGGATGTAAATGAAGATGAAATGGGAGATATGATACTGCGTGAAGAGTTTGACAGATCACTCAAAGACCTAAGTCGGAACAAGGCCCCGGGAGTAGACAACATTCCATTAGAACTACTGACAGCCTTGGGAGAGCCAGGCCTAACAAAACTCTACCATCTGGTGAGCAAGATGTATGAGACAGGCGAAATTCCCTCACACTTCAAGAAGAATATAGTAATTCCAATTCCAAAGAAAGCAGGTGTTGACAGATGTGAAAATTACCGAACTATCAGTTTAATAAGTCACAGCTGCAAAATACTAACGTGAATTCTTTACAGACGAATGGATTCCGTAAAAAAGTTTAACAAGTGAGGCAATACTGACCCTACGACTTATCTTAGAAGAAAGATTAAGGAAAGGCAAAGCTACATTTCTAGCATTTGTAGACTTAGAGAAAGCTTTTGACAATGTTAACTGGAATACTCTCATTCAAATTCTGAAGGTGGCAGGGGTTGGGAGATGAAGAAGCTTGCACAGGATAGAGTAGCATGGAGAGCTGCATCAAACCAGTCTCAGGACTGAAGACAACAACAACAATTATTGCATGTAAAATTTTGTGTTAATGATTCACGACTGAGAGTCCACATAGAAACATTTATACTATCTGTACAAATAAATGAGAGCCCTCCAATTGCACTGAGGGCAACTAGGAAGTGCCTGGCTGCCAGTTCGCTTTTGCCATCCTGATCTTGTCAGGTAAGCATAATTCTCTGTAGCTCTGAGTAATTTCCAATACCATTCCAGATATTTATGTTGATAATCACGGTACTACCAGTTCCATTTTTTAGCCTTTTGTGGCTTTGGTCCACCATTTGTCTGACGTTCTTACTAATATTCAGTATCTTCTTTTCTCTTACTGTACAACCTGAATGTGCAGTCATTTGAAGAAGTCGAGAAATTTAACTAATTACACCACATAGAGCGATTATCAGATCGTGACACGCAATTTACATTCTCAAAAATTCCGTAGGTCCACATCTTTAGTTACGCAGCTCCCAACATCAATCTGGGACAATTAGAACATGCATTATTTCCCTGGTTTTGGGCATTTATTTAGTGTGCAGAGGTGGAAGCCAACTCACAAGTTTCCAAGCCTCCCACCCATCCAATTCAAACCAGTTAATTACAATTGTTAGAATGTTCCCCTCAAAGATGGGTTTTCCTCGTGCATCAAATAAAGGATAGAAACAAGTTGCATGCCGGTAATAGTATGTCCCAGGGCACAAAATACTTTTGGTCCAGACACTTTAGCAACGCCTGTGTTCTCACTGTAGGATAATGTTAGACTGATATTGGAAGGCGTTCCTTTCGAAGTTATGGATGAACTTTGCAAAGAATTTGAGGGGTTACTGGTAATCCCGAACCCCCAGATCTTTAAAGAATCTGACTTCCATTGTGAAACAGCATGTGAATAGCTTGTTGAAAGTCGCCAAGTGCCCTCATTACCAAATGCTCGATGAATATAGTGTAGGTGATTTGTGCTCTGTTTTAATGAAACTAGTTTTTCAAGAATCTCAATATTTATTAGGTAATATCTCCTGTGTGTCACGCAATGATATAATTTTGCAGGTGAAATGTATTCGCAGTTGTGAATATGGACAACCATGAGCCTGTTCCTTCGGACTTGCATGCATGTCTTAAGCAACATTGCATCATAATCCAGAATAACACGGGGATTGCAATATTGTAAACTTTATCCTTTCATTACTTTGTCGGGGGTGACAGCAAGAAAAAGTTTCAAAAAAGGTTGGAACTTTTGTGTAAAGTTTATTGGAAGTTACAAAGTGCGCACCCCCACCCCCATGCTCATATTGTCTGTGTAATTTGTCGGCCGTACTGCCTCACAACATATAGTTTCTAACTTTAATACTTATTGAGTTACACTTTTAATGTGAGATTATATCTCTTAATGAGTAAATTATGACAGCATTTTAAATTCAGTCAATAATTATGTGAAATACTGAGTCATTTCTTTTCCTGGAAGCCGTGACATAGGTAACCTGCAATGAGACATACGTGACCATTTTACCAATTTAGTAATATGGATTTGCATCAAATTTAGGTAAGGTGCATTTATTTGAAGTACACACAAAATTGCTACAATCCACTTCGCCAGTGTTATTCTGAACCTGCCTGGTCCCACAACTGATTCAGGAGGAAGTAGTGTGAACTATACAGGCTGCAGGGGTTAGATGTTATTGAAACAGTAACTGCTAGGGCGTCTCCTAAGCCATTGGTGGTCATTAAGAAAAGTGATGGAAAACTCCACTACTGTGGTGATTTTTGAGGCCACAGTTAACTCTTAAGTTACGGATTCCTATCCACTGCTACTGTTAGAGCATGTGTTTGTCAAACTAAAAAATGGTGAATGTTTTTCACAAGTAAACTTGTGGGGTGCATACCTCAATTGCCACATGATCTCTGTGGCTCTTTTGCCATGACCAATTGCTACTGAACCTTGGCGCATAGATTTTGCATCCCCATTCCTAGATAACGTGACTGGTTGCAGCCGAACCCTTCTCCAAATTTCCTTTTGTGCTTGTGATTCAATGTGTAAACTTTTCTCCACTATGGAACTTCTGCAAACAGTAGTCTTTCACAGTGGCTGATAATTCACAGCTCAACCTTTCAGTCCTTCTGTGCCTAGAATATAATTAAAAGCTGGCCGACTGCACAATTTCATCCACAGTCTAATGCAGAAGCTGAGAACATGGTTAGGATCTCTAACGAACATATGTGCATGGCAGTTGCCCACTCATCAGCTGAGAAAGTCTGAACCATGTTTCTGGGTACTTATAGAGTAATGCCAATGGGCTGAAAGTGGGAGTAGGTGCCTTTTTGGCAGCCACACACTTTACTCCATCACCTCAGACTGACACCCAGAGTGCCCACTCGCCATCAATCAGGAGGTGCTATGGAGGAATAACATCATGGTCTCATACCATTGGTCAAAACCCGTGCTCTCAGGGAGTGGAGGTCACTCAAACATCTCATCACCAAGACAAATAGCGGCTCTTGGAAACACCACCAAAGCCAGCTTCAGCCATGCCATACTTTGGGTTGTGCAGAGTCACTGCCATACTACTTTTGCCTTTTGGTCTTAAGTAGCCACTACCACTGCAACTGCCACTGCCAGTCCTGAAGCCACTTATGCCTTCAGACCTAAACCAGTAGCAGTCTTTACAGCTGCTATGTAACCACAACTGACATACCTGCATTGCCACTGTCTTTTTGAACTATGGAGGTATGACCCACCTTTGATGACGGTGCCCGAAAATTTTGGCAATCCTAGGGGAAGTGCTGCTGGATCCGTGATGTGTTTTCTCTCCTCCTCACAAGAGCTGGTAAAAATTGGTTCACTGTCACCCTCACTCATACACTTTCAGCGGGAGGCATGCTGTATCCAGTGACAATTATGCCACAAAAGAACTGACAGTCAAGACTGCAGAGCGGTGCCGCATCTGCCATGACGTGCAAGGAGTGAGGTGCTGCAGGCATTAATGGAATTTGTTGAGTACTTTGTCATTGTGTTTTTTCTGAGTTCAGTAAATTCAACCTATGCTGAAATAATGCTTACCACGTGATTTGTAGAATAAATACTTTTTTGCCCTTAACCACTTCGTCCCAAATCTTTTGATTATGACATATAACAGCACTGAATGAATGTATGCTAGCAATCCTGTATGCAAATCATCACATTGAGAGAGATTTACAAGTATAAAGCAGGCAGAACTGAGCTGTGGTTAATTTTTTGATGTTCTGATGTCACTTCAGTTTATTATCGATTTGGGTGCTTAGGAACTTTACACGTGGTGCCTTATCCGCAGTGTTTCCATTGACCTCTACATATTGGACCTATACATCATTTTGATTTGATTGAAATTGCATAATATTAGTCTTAGTAACATTAAGCATTTAGCTGTTAGTGTGGCTGTCAACTGTTTTCAAGTCTCCTAATACAGTTTAGTTTGAGTGTGTTTGGGTTCTTTATCAGTGTAAGTTGTCATCAGCAGACCCAACTTAAAAGACCTCCATTGTTCCAGGTAGATAATTTATGTAGGCCTACAACAGGAACAGGCAAAGTACCGAATTTTGTAGGGTAATGTATTTAATGTTTCCCCACTGTGAAATTAGTTTTATTCCTGTCATGTCATTTGTTCCTTAAAGTAACCTTCTTTTTCTATTGTTAAGATATGACACAATCAACACAGGAAAATGCTTTTAATCCACACCATTTTAGTAGGAATTTTATGATCTGCCCAATTGAAGACCTTGGCAACATCACAGAAAATGCCAAAAGGACAGTTTTTCTTGATTAGTGTAATAGGAACTGAGTTTATGAGATTTTATACCATTTTCACTGTAGGGAAAACTTTATAAAAGCCACACTGAGCTGCCGTTACAAAATTATCAGAAGGAATGTACATTATTAGGTTGCAAGCTGCTTCTTCAAAACAGATATTGAGAAAATGAAAAGAAGACAAATGGGTCTATAATTAGAGGTCAGTACCTTATTTCCACTTTCATAAATGGGTGCTACCTTCTGGCAATACACCTTGATTGGTTACGAAGGTAACTCAAAGGGGAATCTACAAAGTCAGCACAATATCTAAGTCTTTTGATTGAAATGCCATCATAGCCAGAAGAGTACTGATTTTTAGTGACCCAATGATTTTTGTGGGATCTCTAGCAGGTGGTCTGGCTAAAAGATGTCTTGCTGGAGTATACAGCGCCCCTCTAAGTAAATATAATGGATCTGCCTTTGAAGGACAGCTTTTTGTCTTTGTATTTTCTTCTTACTGTTAGGATGAATTCAGTGCATGTTGTAAGTCAATCATTTTATTTTAATACCATTTCTCCCACTGTTTTTGTTACCAGAGAATTGAATGTCATTTGATTTTCATAGTTTATTCATTTCAAGCCTAATAATGCTCCAAATTGTTCTTGCTTTGTTCTTAGAATTTTGATTTTTTTGTGCATAGTAGTGCAATGTTTTGGTATTTTTGAAGAGAAGGTGGGGAATTTTGCAATACTGCATGTAGTTCCCCTATAATTCTTGATTAAAGCTAGCCCCTGCATGAAATAAAGCTCTATCCTCCATACACAAGGTGCTTTTATTCCAGCTGTTAGCCACCATTTCTTTCAGCTTTCTCTGTAAATGTTTCTCACTCATTATAATGGAAATCTAGTTCCATAGAGTCTTAAGAATACTTTTCAGAAATTATGTATGAAACTGAGCAGAATCAAGGACAAGTGAAGGATAACTCTTGAAATTTTAAAGTATCTTGTGCTAGGGGAAAAGAGCTGTACCCACTTCAGAGCGTGCACTGTAATCAAGAGCTGGAACTCCAACAACACAGTTTCATAAGATACTGCAGTCTTTTATTAAAATAGTGAAACTCATGTTCTATGCTCAAAAAGTACAACACTCCAATAGAGCAAAAACAATTTGAACACTTAAACAAGAAACAAACAAAAATAGCAATGTGTTGTACTCTACCTTTCAGCTATAATCCATGGTCAAGCAAACAGAAAACTGTTGCCGCATTCTTATGTAAGAAGCTGTAAAGAGTCCGTACTGACAAGACAGAAGTCTCTGCTCTGATGACAGAGCAAGATTAGGTACCACTCTTCCAGCCCCCATTGCTGCTAGTGATGCTGGAACAATGTTGACACATCATAGTACAGTAGTGTCACAGTAGTGGCTTGGATTACACCATGTCCAAGCCTGGCATTGCGCTGTTGCCAGGACATACAAAATCAGAAATGGTATCCTGTCACAACAGGGTGGGGTCAAGGAACCACAAATATAGCCTGCCCCAGCCATGCAGTATTTGTCATTGTCCGCAGACAGCTCTGAGAGGTACTTCAGCCTTCTGCTACTAGAAACAGCCTCTGCTACCTGTGGGACTATGGACTGTGTCTACTACTGATGCTACCAGGAGCTAACCAGCATACCTACCTGGAGGTCCATGGTCTGCACTTGCATCTGACTTGCTATCAAGCCATTGCCTGCCCTGCATGCATGCACTTGCTACTGCAGACTTGTATCCACAGACTGCTAATAATGTTTCCTACGCTACAGTTCTTGGTTTGCCTCCATGCGCAAGTGCTCCCCACACCTCAGACTGTTCACTTGTCATGTATCTGCGCCGTCGAGCATGACTGACTTACTATGGAGTCTGTTGTTGTTGTGTGCTTGCCGACTGCCTGGGCTGACACAGTCCTGCATTCACCGATGTGCTGACATCACTTTGTCACTGCTGCCACCAACTCGGCTTGCCAACTCCACAAACCAGCCACCTCCTCGGGCCACATGCTGAGCTAAGCACACATCGCTGTCCAGGGCCGCCGTGCACCAATTGCTGCAAGATTATATTTCGACTGCTGTGATGCTTGTGATGAATAAATGGAATACTGTTTTCTCACTGCTTCTATGACTTTCCGACAGTCATCTCCTTGGCTGTGTGTACCTGCTGACCCGCCAAACACCCTGTATTGTCATTGCAACCTGTGACAAGTTTATGCAGTTTCAATACGATTGCAGCACTGTACAGACTCTTACATTCAATGGCCATTATCCCACCCTTCCCCTACTAGATTACAAGGCTATTTGTGTGTGTGTTGGGGAGAGGGGGAGTCGGTCATCAGTCTTCTAACCTGTTTCATGTGATGCGCCATGAATTTCTCTTCATCTAAGAGTATAACTTGCACCCTACGTTTTCAGTTACTTGCTGGATGTACTCCAATCTCGTTCTTGTCCTTCTATAGTATCAACAAAAAGTGGACAGAAATGTGGAACACTATTGCCCATGAGGAACATCAGACCATCCAAAGACCTGACACAAGGCTAGCTGGTATGGAACTAACGCGACTTGCCTGGAAAACAATTAACTGGATCCGCACAGGCCCTAGCAACTGTGCTGAAAACCTCTACCGATGGGGAAAGGCTTCATCTTCTCAGTGTGACTGTGGAAATGAACACCAGACGATCCATCACATTGTAACAAGCTGTAGCAGAAGTGACAGAGGCAGCCCGTAATTGGATTGACAAATCAGATATGAATTTATAGACTTATTTTTTAAATTATAAATTATGAAATTAATATATTTTTGTAAAATTTTGTAAAACTATGTAAGCCACAACTGCTAGTCGCTGTTCATATGTAATGCCATATGCTAAATAAATAAATCCCTCTAATACCATGGAAGTTATTCCTTGGTATCTTGACACATTCCCTACCATCCTATCCCTTCCTCTTGTCACTGTTTTCCATGTGTTCCTACCTTCACCAATTCTGTGGAGAACCTCATCATTCCTTAACTTTTCAGTCCACCTATTTTTCTAACATTCTTCTGTAGCACCACATTTCAAATGCTTTGATTCTCTCTTCTCTTCTGGTTTTTCTACTGTCCATGATTCACTACCACACAATTCTGTGCTCCAGAGGTACAGTTGCAGAAATTCTTTTTCTCAGATTAAGACTTTTCTTGGCCAGGAATGCTCTCTTTGCCTGTGCTAGTCTGCTTTTTATGTCTCCCACATGTTGTTCGTCGTGGGTTACTTTGCTCCCAAGGTAGCAGAATTCCCTAACTTCACCTACTTCATGATCATCAATTTTGATATTAAGTTTCTTGCTCTTCTCATTTCTGCTACTTCTCATTACTTTTATCTTTTTACAGTTTACTCCTAATGCGTATTCAGTGTTCATTAGATTGTTCACTCCATTCAATAGGTCCTATAATTCTTCAGCACTTTCGCTGAGGATAGCAATGTTGTTAGCAAGTCTTATCACTGGTATCTTTTCACCCAACGTTTTAATCCTCCTTTTGAACATTTCTTTTATTTCTGTCTTAGCTTCTTCAGTGTGTAGATCAAACAGTAGGGGCAAAAGACTTCATTCCTGTCTTACACCGCTTTTAAACTGAGCCCTTCATTGTTGGTCTTCCATTCTTATTGTTCCCTCTGGGTTCTTATAAATATTGCTCATTACCCATCTTTCCCAATAGCTTACTCCTATTTTCCTCAGAGTTTTGATCATCTTGCACCATTTTACATTGTCAAATGCTTTTTCTAGATCAACAAATTAGACTTGGCCTCTGTTTCTATGTTTCGATACAGTGTATCGATACGTGGAACTGTTTCGGTGTTTCAGAACGGCTGCGGTTCACTGTTTCGAAACAGTGGTGTTTCATTCCGTCCCTGTCTCAGAAAACCTGACCAGATCCGATCTCGAGCCAGCCACAGAAACTGTATCGTTGTTTCAAAATAAGGCTGTTTCATTCCACCTGTGCTTGGAACAGACTAATTGTATCAAAACAGTGTTTCATTCCGCTCTGTGTCGGACGAGATTCGGGCTCGGCACAGGTACTGAAACACAACATACCACTTCATGAAACACTTTCAAGAGTGTCGAAATCTTTTTGACAAGCAATAGCATGAAGCTTAAGATATTTGAAAATAAAGCTTCGTTTCTAGCTGACTGTCCTATTTCGAAATGGCGTAACATCTGCTTTATAAACACTGTTTGTTGTTGTTGTTGTTGTTGTTGTGGTCTTCAGTCCTGAGACTGGTTTGATGCAGCTCTCCATGCTACTCTATCCTGTGCAAGCTTCTTCATCTCCCAGTACCTACTGCAACCTATATCCTTCTGAATCTGCTTAGTGTATTCATCTCTTGGTCTCCCTCTACGATTTTTACCCTCCACGCTGCCCTCCAATACTAAATTGGTGATCCCTTGATGCCTCAGAACATGTCCTACCAACCAATCCCTTCTTCTGGTCAAGTTGTGCCACAAATTTCTCTTCTCCCCAATCCTATTCAATACTTCCTCATTAGTTATGTGATCTACCCATCTAATCTTCAGCATTCTTCTGTAGCACCACATTTCGAAAGCTTCTATTCTCTTCTTGTCCAAACTATTTATCGTCCATGTTTCACTTCCATACATGGCTACACTCCATACAAATACTTTCAGAAATGACTTCCTGACACTTAAATCTATACTCGATACTAACAAATTTCTCTTCTTCAGAAACGCTTTCCTTGCCATTGCCAGTCTACATTTTATATCCTCTCTACTTCGACCTTTATCAGTTATTTTGCTCCCCAAATAGCAAAACTCCTTTACTGCTTTAAGTGTCTCATTTCCTAATCTAATTCCCTCAGCATCATCCGACTTAATTCGACTACATTCCATTATCCTCGTTTTGCTTTTGTTGATGTTCATCTTACACTATCCATTCCATTCAACTGCTCTTCCAAGTCCTTTGCTGTCTCTGACAGAATTACAATGTCATCGGCGAACCTCAAAGTTTTTATTTCTTCTCCATGGATTTTAATACATACTCCGAATTTTTCTTTTGTTTCCTTTACTGCTTGCTCAATATACAGATTGAATAACATGGGGGAGAGGCTACAACCCTGTCTTACTCCCTTCCCAACCACTGCTTCCCTTTCAAGCCCCTCAACTCTTATAACTGCCATCTGGTTTCTGTACAAATTGTAAATAGCCTTTCGCTCCCTGTATTTTACCCCTGCCACCTTTAGAATTTGAAAGAGAGTATTCCAGTCACATTGTCAAAAGCTTTCTCTAAGTCTACAAATGCTAGAAACGTAGGTTTGCCTTATAAACACTAACCAAACAATAAAACAATGCATACCATTCACATTCAAAATAATAAATATATGAAAATCATTCAGTTAAACAACACTTTTTTTATAACATACGCTTCTCTGTTCCTGTACAGTAATCATATTAATAAACGCAAGTAAGCCTACAACATTTTGAATGAAAAAAGGTGTAGAGTGACAGTTATTAGACATATGCATAAATTTGATGTAGGTTTAATTGCAAGCAATCTGTTTGACATATCACTGACAGTGTAATGGTGAACGGGAAGGGCTGGGAAGCATGGTGAATTTATAGTAACGGTTCGAAACACCTTGAAAGACAAAATTTTTTCTGTTACATTTTGTTATTTATTCGAATTATTTGGCATTATATGTGAGTCTATAGTCACTGTGCCTGTTATCCACAATGATTCCCTTTGTGTGCGTGGAAATTAGCAGGATGGGTATATTACCAATGCTAACGGAATGTGGGAATTCCAGTAGCATATCCATTGTTTCTGCAGTTTGCTCCCACCTCCAGTTCCATCCGTGGTGGTTCTTCTGTATTCAACTATGGCTGTCCTCAGCCAATTGAAAAGTCACACGACACGAAAGCAGCGCATTTGCTGCAGGGAATATGAAACTGCCAAGACGCCTAAGTGATAGTTTCATACTTACTGCGATATGATTATCGCTCTCGCACCTCATTTTTGTTTATATGGACATACTTATACAGTAGACATTCAAGATGATAAAATGTGTAGGTTTATTAGATTACAAAATATACACTGTTTCACTGTTTCGAAACAGCGTGTCGAAACATTACATTCTACTGTTTCATTTGTTTCGAAACAGTTACGTGTTTCAGTTTGCCCATCTCTACAACAAATCCTATGAGCATGTCTTGATTCTTATTCAGTATTGCTTCCATTATCAAGCAGTATTGCTTCCATTATCAAGCACAACATAAGGACTGCCTTTACCTTTCCTAAAGCCAAACTGATCATCATGTAACATAGTCCCAATTTTTCTTTCTATTCTTCTGCATATTATTGTAAGCAGCTTGCTTGCATGAGCTGTTACGCTGATTGTGTTACAGATATCACACTTATCTGCTCGTGTTCTCTTGGGAATTGTGTAGATGATATTTTTCCAAACGTCAGGTGGTATGTCACCAGTTCTCATAGATTCTACACACTATCTCGAATAGTTGTCTAGTCACAACTTTCCTCAATGATTTTAGTAAGTTTGATGGAATGACATCTGTTCCTTCTGCCTTATTTCATCCCAAGCCTTCCAAAGCTCGTACAAAAGCTGATTCTATAGTGAGATCCCTTCAGTCTATCACATCAAGCAAGTCCTCCCCTCCCCCTCCCCCTCACAGAGGCCATCAATGTATTCTTCCCACCCTTCCGCTCTCTCCTTTGCACTCAACAGGGAAATTCACATTGAGACTGCAATGTTACCACCCTTGCTTTTAATTTCAGCTGAGGTCGTTCTGACGACTTTTCTATATGCTGAGTCAATCATTTCTTTTTTGACTTCTTCGCACTTTTCCGGCCACCATTTTGCCTTGGCTTCCTTGCACTTTCTATTTATTTATTTTCTAAGTGATTTATATTGCTGTATAACAGCCATTCCCTGAACATTTTTGTACTTCCTTCTTTTGCCAATTGGTTCAAGTATTCCTTCTGTTACCCAACATTTCTTCACAGTTACTTTCCTTGTATCTGTGTTTGCCTGTCCAACATCTGTGATTGCCCTTTGTAGAGATGTCCATTCCTCTTCACCTGACTTGCCCACTGCAGTATTCCTTATCACAGTATCCACATCCTTAGCCAACTTCAAATGCGTCTCATTTTTCCTCAGTACTTCAGTATCCTGCTTCCTTCCACAATGATTCCTACAGAACTCTTAAACTCAGGGATTTGGGACGTCCATACCATATCAATCAGTACTTTCTGTTTTTCCTTTGATGCAATGTATTTCATACAGTATGCCAACCGATGTTTTGGGTCATTATCCTGTTGTAAGGTGAATCTTTTCCCTACTAAGCGCAATCCACTTCGTATTGCATGATACTGAAGTATGTGGTGGTACTGCTTCTGATCCGTACATCCTTCTATTTTCACAACATCGCCAACTCTTATCCAGCAAAACACCCCCAAACCACAATAGAACCTCCACCATATTTAACTGTAGGTAGAACACACTGCTTGGCTACCCTTTCCCCTACAAATCGCCGAACAAATATTCTCCTTCTGGTTCCAAAAATCTCAAACTTCGATTCATCGGTGAATAACACCTTCGTTCCCTCTTCTGATATCCAATTATGATGTTTCCTAACCCATTCAAGTCTCTTCTATTTATCTGTGGGCCTCAGAAGGGGTTTTCTTGCTGTGACACATCCTTTCAAGCCGGCTTCAGTCAGTCCCCTTTTCACTGTTGCGACAGATATTGTTGTCAAGTTCATTTCTACCAATTCTGTACAAATTTAGGGTGCCATTTTGAATATATTTCTTTAACTGGTAATTCTGATATATTTATCATCACTTTTAGTTGTTTTACAAGATCGTCTGCCTTCTAGCGGTGAAGAGTTTATTGCACTTCCCATATAGACACACTACACTGTTTCGCAATTTGGCGAAACCTGCTTGGCTAAGTGCTACAATTGCTGCACATTTTTCTATGGATATCTCCACTCGTGGAGCCATACTAGTGATGTGCACACTTCAATGTCACAAAGGAACTAACGTGCAGGAACCACATGTTATGTATTGTAGCAATGCTTGCCATTTGCTGTGGACATCATGTCACTACGGGGAACAACACAAGACACCAAATGCTGCATCCATTGGCAAATAGGTAAACAAACATATCAGATAGGTACATAACGTTTATGTACACAACATTGTTTGTTGGATACTATTGTATTTTGATGATCACAGACAAAAATCATGACGTGCACAGCTGTTGTATTATTGCTGTGCTTTCTCAACCATACCCACGGTATTAGACCTTATCTACAGAGAACTAGATCTCATTTATTGGGTGTATTGAAATTAATGAGTGGTAGTGTATCTATCAACTGACAGACTGTGATGAAACAAATAGGATCATTCTGCAGGAAGTGGGACACATGACCTTAGACACATTTCCAAGGGGACTGCCACCAAATACATCAAGAAGGGTACGTGCAGAATTTCCAAAGGACTTCGCTGACACCATAGGTGTTGCTGTGGTAATGGAGGAAATAGATACAGTAATAAGAGTTCATGATAGAAGAAATGTCTTCTTTATTGACATGAAAGGCTATCAGTGTAGAAGTTCTGGTCACATAGGAAGAGATTAATCGACAATCACACAGCAAGAGATGTGGGAAAGTATGGAATGTAAACAACTCTAAAAAACAAAGGGAGCTCCAAGCCCATTGAACAGCACTCCCCATAAAATCTAATGTGATGTTAAATTTCCAGTTTGGAGCAAAGTGAGTCCAGGAAAATATGGAAATTTTGTCCCAATACTGGGCAATCCTAGAGATAGATTTCCTGTATAAATATTCTGCTAAAATTGACCGTGGACAACACATGGTAGAACTTGAAGGAACATTGTTCCCTCTGGAGAAACTTGTTGTCAGTGTACACTGTTGCAAAGCTTGTCTCTTGTGAAAGACAAACCAGTCAAACTATGTACAAAACTATTATGGATAAGTTTGTGTGATCAGGTACTGCAAGGTACAGGGAAACTATTTTGAATGAATGTGGGAGCAGAACTATCTGTAAATGTGCTATACGTGGTGGAACCACTGGAAGTAAACAATAAGCTAGCTAAAGTATGGTATTTTGCATGTGGGTGTATTGTATACATAATAGAAATAGATAATGAATGAGTAGTACCAGTCATTGTTGATAATTTTAGGACGTGAGACATAAATTCATTAAGTGGCTATTGGTTGCCAATTTAGATGATCTAAACTGGACAAGTGCTTACCTTCGCCATGAGCAAACTGCCAGTTTAATTGCATTACGTACGAAAGTGGAGCATTTCAAAGGAATAAAACAAACAGCAATGGAGAAGTAACTGTTGGAATTAGAAGACTAAGCCAAACTCTGTGTCCCATCACTTGCAATCGGTAATCGAGGAATTCAGTAACCTACAATTACATGGTGATATCAGTGAGAAAAGTCCCAGTCCATGGGGTCCACCTGTGATGATAGTTCCAAAGAAGGGTTCGAATTGTACGAAGAAGGATCTGTTCTGCTGTGATTATAGATACCTCAACAGTCATATGATTACAGACATGTTTACTATGTAATGTGATTGAATGCATTGGTAATGGTCTTGGGAAGGTTGGGAAAAATTGCACCAGAAGAAATGACTTACTTCACACATGTAACTAGCCAAGATGTAGTGCAAACAAATTAAAGATCAATGATCTTTGTAAGAAGTTTCCCAAAACCTCAAACAAGCAAAGAATTACTGTCATTTTTGGAGCTGATAAATTACTATAGGAAATTTGTAATGGTGTTTTCAGATATAGCACAACTTCTGGCACACTTGTTAAAGAAGGATGTGGAGTTCCATTGGACAGTGGAGTGCGAAAATGTGTCTGAAAACTTAAATGAACAACTAAACCTTTTTAGTTTTTCTGGAATATAAGAAAGAATTCATGTTATAATTTGACACTAGCAAACAAGAAGTAGGGTGTGTTTCAAGTCTGAAAGTGCAGAGTAAGGAACAGCCAATTTCTTATGCAGCACAGCAGTTGAACAAATCAGAAAAGAACTATTGTACTATCGAAAAGGAAACGTTAAGCCTGATACATTGCGCGTTGCTATTTGCATGGGAGGAAATTTAAGAGTATTAACAGATCACACATTGGTATGGTTACTTGGATTAAAGGCTCCATCAAGTAGACATACACAATGGGTCTTAAAATAGAGTGAGTTGTTTTAGTAATAGTTTACAAACAAGGTAATGCAGATGGACTTACCAAAAAAAATTGGTGTTGTGTGAACAGTAGATCATAGCATTGCAAAGTGGCAAAGAGCACAGGCTGCTGATGTGGACTGCGAACTGTTCACAATGCAACTGCTGTTCACTATTCACAATTCTGTACTGTACAATACGACAAAGCTTGGGCTCATGTAGTGGTCCCCGTTGTGTTGCAAGTAGTGGTATTGAAGCAACCACATTACACAGTTATGGAGGATATAAAACTAACGGACTCAAGAGCAGTCAAACATTACTGATGGAGAACGTGTATACAAAAAGTAGAACAGTACGTGCAAAATTGGGTGCCATGGGCTCAATGTGCAGAATTAAGTCATAAATGTGTGCTGCTAGAGCTGTTTGCAGATGCTACTAAACCTTTCAAAATGAGTGAGATGGACATCTTAGGTCCTTTTATACAGACACTGCTACATTCTGACTGCTAAAGATCATTTCTCACACTATGTTGGTATGATTGTTATCCCAAAATATCAGGCAGACACTAT